>NC_091463.1:90070803-90427469 GCF_027789765.1 Dendropsophus ebraccatus
CGGCATGATCTTTTCAGAGACCGGCCCTTCTGTGACTCGGTCTCTTACTGTGTGTGAACATAGCCTTAAACATTTTAGTCTTCATCTTTAATATATAGTATTAAAGTATTATAGCATTCCTTTACAGATTAGGAATACAGTAATATTATCACATATTTATTCTAATTCATATTTATATTTATTCTGGTTTGTCTTTTGTTTTCATTTTCTAGCTACAACTACAGGTATGTATACACATGAAGAGAGAAGATATTACTATTATTATTATTATTATTATTATTATTATTACTATTATTACAGGTTTTACCAATAACTCTACTGTCATTATTACCATCACTACTACTACCACTGTTACTATTGCTACAACTATTACCATCACTACTACTACTACTAATAATAATAATAATAATAATATTAATAATAATAATAATAATAATAATAATAATAATAATAATAATACCATCACTACCACTGCTACTATTACTACAACTATTACCATCACATAGTAGTCATACCCTCCTTTGTGTCCCTATATAGTTAAGGGCATCCCCTGTGTAGCAGCCCCATGTAGAAAAGATCTCTCTACTGTGCAGCATTTCCATATAGTAAAGGTCCCCCTACCATGCAGCATCCCTATACAGTAAAGGTCCCCTACTGTGCAGCATCCCCATATAGTAAAGACCCTTCTCCATGTAGCAGCCCCATATAGTATAAAACCCCATGTAGCATCCCTATATAGTAATGGCCCCCACTGTGTAGCATCCTCAAATAGTAAAGGCCCCCTGCTGTGCACCAGCCCCCATTTGAAAAACAAAGCAAAAGAGCATACTCACCTCCCCTATCGCTCCCAGCATAGTCTGGATCTCCAGTCCCCAGCAGCTTCCGGTGCTGAGAGCCTGATACACAGCTGCCTGCAGCGGAAGTTCCCTGTTCCAGCTGGCGGCACTTTCTCCCCTGCCTGTCTCCTCCTCAGTGTGCGTCCAGGCTGGGCCAGATGATATCATCACCTGTGCGTGGCACGTCTGTTACTAATCACACATATTTTAAAGGGGCACCTAGCGGCCATGGCCCTTAAGTGTACTGGGGGGCCCCTGAGCGATATTAATCCTCGTCCGGCACTGAGAAAAGAGAAGCACATCAAGTCTGTTCAGTGCCAAGGCGGCATATTTATATATGGAGCAATATACATGGGGACCATTCCAGTATACCCGAACCCCAAATTACCCCAAAATCATGAATGTCCTGCTGGATTTAGGATGGTTGGGAGCTATGCTACTACCATCACTACTACTGCTACCATAACTACTACCACTACTACTATTACCATTAATATTACATCAGCTCCTACTACTCCGCACATCTCCTGCCTTGTCCATCATATTTCATACTGTACTACTACTATCACTACTCCTACTATAACTCCTATAATATATACCTCCTATACCTAAGTGTTAGTCATGTCAGTCTTCTCACCAAATTCTCTCTCACTACACTAATATAAAACTATCTTTCATCTCTTTCTTCACCTCCTACTTTTTACTTAGTTGTAATATGACTGGATCTCTATCACTTCTAATGGATGTATTTTGTCTATTTTAGCGGCATCATCATCAACACGTATGTATACTTTTTGTCATAGAAATCAGTAAAAAAAAAAAAAGTACATTGTTAATGAAGGGATCTTCCATTTTGTAAGACATTGCCTCCTTATTAGTGCTAGCTGGAAGCAGGGGGGGATTACCGTTACCACAGACCCCGGGCTGTTCACAAAGCCTATTTGCCATGTACTGTAAAGTTTTATCAGGAATGGTTATCAGGCAGCTCTGTGCTCACTTTTCATTTTCTAAATTGTTTCCATTTTGAATATGATGCCTAAATACCTTACAGAGGCGCCATTGTCTCCGCCCCTGCTGTTTGTACCTGTGTACTAGGAGGCGGAGCTTCCTGATCCATCTCCAGCTTGAGCTCCAGTGTAATGTTATTCTATGGAGTAGACTGGAGACTGGTGTCATCAAGGGGTTAAAGTATAAAATAATGTATAACTCCCTCCCTTCCAATGAAATTCACAACATTATTTCAGACCTAAACCAGACACCTCAATACAGACACTGGACCCCAAAATTAATGCAGACCCCAACCTACCATAAAATACCCCCCTTCCTCACACACACACACACACACACACACACACTGCTCCCCTTGACCCCATCCCAGACTGATCACCCTGTACCCCCCTTCCCCTACCCTAGTTTGGTCACCCTGTGTTCCCCTGACTCTACCCTAGATTGGTCAGGCTGTATCTTCCTTTCCCCGCCCTAAAAGGATCACCGTGTTTACTCCTGTCCTCATCCCAGTCTGGTCACCCTGTCCCCACCTTAGTCTCGTCACCCTGTATCCTCTAGCCCCCACTCTAACTGCCCACCCTGTATGCTCCTTTCCCCACCCTAGAAGGATCACCCTGTATCCTCCTAACCCCACCACAGACTAGTCAGCCTGAACCTCCTCCCCCACCCTAGACTGGTCACCCTGTGTTCCCCAGACCCCACCCTAGATTGTTCACTTTGCATCTTCTTTTCCCCACCCTAGAAGGATCACCCTGTGTCCCCAGACTGTTATCCCTGTATCCACCTGGGGACCTAAATGTAGGGTGTGTAATATACTGGGGATCTGATAGTGGGGTGTGTAATATACTAGGGATCTGATAGTGGGGTGTGTAATATACTGGGGATCTGATACTGGGGTGTGTAATATACTGGGGATCTGATAGTGGGGTGTGTAATATACTGGGGATCTGATAGTGGGGTGTGTAATATACTGGGGATCTGATAGTGGAGTGTGTAATATACCCGGGCCCTGATAGTGGGGTTTGTAATATACTGGGACCTGATAGTGGGGTGTGTAATATACTAGGGATCTGATAGTGGGGTGTGTAATATACTGGGAATCTGATACTGGGGTGTGTAATATACTAGGGATCTGATAGTGGGGTGTGTAATATACTAGGGATCTGATAGTGGGGTGTGTAATATACTGGGGATCTGATACTGGGGTGTGTAATATACTGGGGATCTGATAGTGGGGTGTGTAATATACTGGGGATCTGATAGTGGGGTGTGTAATATACTGGGGATCTGATAGTGGAGTGTGTAATATACCCGGGCCCTGATAGTGGGGTTTGTAATATACTGGGACCTGATAGTGGGGTGTGTAATATACTGGGGATCTGATAGTGGGGAGTGTAATATACTGGGGATCTGATAGTGGCGTGTGTAATATACTGGGGCCCTGATAGTGGGGTTTGTAATATACTGGGACCTGATAGTGGGGTGTGTAATATACTGGGGATCTGATAGTAGGGTGTGTAATATATTGGGGATCTGATAAAGGGGTGTGTAATATACTGGGGATCTGATAGTGGGGTGTGTAATGGGGTATGTGGTACTCATTTAGTGTTGTTCTGACTCTAAAATTGTAACTGGAAAATTTTAGGGGGGGGGACACTAACGCCAAAGTTATCCAAAACTGTGCTACTCTTTTCCTTAGTCTATGTGTGGTACTGCAGCTCATTTCCATTGAAGAGAATGGAGGTGAGTTGTAATACCACAAGTAACCTGAGGACAGTTGTGGCACTGTTTTGTAGGAAAGCAGCCATATAATTTAAATCCTGGATAACCCGTTTAAACTCTCCTTTGTTTGCTTCCACTCATATAAAGGTGTATATAATATCAATAAAAGTCCAGTCCAGGTGTAGTACTGGATAATGACTCAAACAGGACTATAAAAATTAGAAAATGTAACCTGTTTTTATATTGTCCACAGAAACAATGACTTCAGCTGAGGTCGCCATCCTGGTGATGGTCATTCTGATTCTGCTTTTCGTACTTCTTATCATGCTTGCGGTAAGACGTTTTCTCTGTAACTGTGCAGGAACCTCCTCAGTCACCAGAAATACTATCTAGTAAGGGTCAATTTACACAGAAAGATTATCTGCCAAAGATTTGAAGCCAAAGCCAGGAGGAGAAATCTCAGGCTTTCCTTTATGACCTGATCTCTGTTTATAGTCTGTTTCTGGCTTTGGCTTCAAATTTTTGGCAGATAATCTGTCAGATAAAAGGGGAGAGACAATATAAAGATAGATAGATAGATAGATAGATAGATAGATAGATAGATAGATGATAGATAGATAGATAGATAGATAGATAGATAGATAGGAGATAGATAGATAATAGATAGATAGAAGATAGATAGATAGATAGATAGATAGATAGATAGATAGATAGATAGATAGATAGATAGATAGGAGATAGATAGATAGGAGATAGATAGATAGGAGATAGATGATAGATAATAGATAGATAGAAGATAGATAGATAGATAGATAGATAGATAGATAGATAGATAGGAGATAGATAGATAGATAGATAGATAGATAGATAGATAGGAGATAGATAGATAGATAGATAGATAGATAGATAGATAGATAGAAGATAGATAGATAGATAGATAGGAGATAGATAGATAAGAGATAGATAGATAGATAGATAGATAGATAGATAGATAGGAGATAGATAGAGAGATAGATAGATAGATAGATAGGAGACAGATACAGATAGATAGATAGATAGATAGATAGATAGATAGATAGATAGATAGATAGATAGGAGATAGATAGATAATAGATAGATAGATAGATAGATAGATAGATAATAGATAGATTGATAGATAGATAGATAGATAAATAGATAAAAGATAGATAGATAGATAGATAGATAGATAGATAGAAGATAGATAGATAGATAGATAGATAGATAGATAGATAGATAGATAGATAGATAATAGATAGATAGATAGGAGATAGATAAGAAATAGATAGATAGATAGATAGATAGATAGATAGATAGATAGATAGGAGATAGATAGATAGATAGATAGATAGATAGATAGATAGATAGGAGATAGATAGATAGATAGATAGATAGATAGATAGATAGATAGGAGATAGATAGATAGATAGATAGATAGATAGAAGATTCCATGATTCCATTGACCCCCTGTTCCTGTATAATTCTCTGCTTTCTCTCCTCACAGATAATAGTCTATTCCTGTAAGTGCGGCTCCAGCAAGTCTTGACCACTTTTCTCCCTATACAGGTGGGTGGTCTCCCTCAGCCTATATATTATATAATTACACTGAGGAGTTTGTATATTTTCTTCTTTTATGGTGCGTTCACACCTACAGGATCTGCAGCTGATTTTCTGCAGCAGATTTCAGTTAAATAACTGAACACATCATCAAATCTGATGCTGTGTGCAGTTATTTAACTGAAATCTGCTGCAGAAAATCAGCTGCAGATCCTGTAGGTGTGAACGCACCATTAAGGTATTTTATCAAATAATGACCCCTACCTAAAACAGGTGACCTCACAATGACATCACTGACATCACAGACCTGTGTCATTCACATGGGATCATTGAAGCCGTATCCTATATGTACAGCCCAAAATGCATCTGCATCTTCTAATTGTTATATGTCATTGTCTCTTACAGACGAGTCTTCTCCGCACCAAAGACGTGTACACAGAACCTCTCACACTGGATGAAACAACATTCTAAGATATATCAATGTGATAAAGAAGCAAAGTATAAATGTAGAAGTTTATAAAATTATCAATAAATTCTGAAAATTTTCTTTACTCTGACTTTTCATGGAAAAACAGTAAAAAAAAAGGTACCAATAGACTTAAAACGCAAATTTCTTTAGATTTAGAGGACTGAGCTTTGACGGTTACTTTGTATGGATGGATATTAGGACCTCTAAAAAAAAAAACTACAAAAAATATTTGTAGAGATTTATTGTGAACATAAGAAGGAAGTCACTTCTCTTGGAATTTTTGGAGAAATTCTATTCTGCCAATTTTTGACATTCCGTAAATTCTTTGAAAAATTCTATTTCACTATCCTTAACTTCCTAATCTTTAACTTTTAAACCAGGAAGTATTAATGTACTGCTTTCAAGATGGCGGCCATGTTCCAAACATTGCCTTAGCGATAGACCCCGCCACCCCCACCCCCACCCCAATTCCTTGCCGGGGTATTCAAATATGTCATCATTTTCTAATAAAAGGGTGTCCTGAGACTTTGGACTCCCCCGCTATATCCCTAACACACAGTGTACATTTCCAGCAAGGCTCCTAGTCACAGTCTATACATCTAAGACCAATGTGGTCAGAAAATGTATTGTGGTCATTACAGTCAATGGCCCCCCTGCCGGTATGATGAATTATACAAGGAACATGGAGGTCTGAATAGAGCCTAAGAGCCAAAGGAAACAAAGTGTACTGAGCAGTATTGGTGATGGAGGCCTGTAGTCTGGGAAAGGAGACCAGGAGATCAACTTCAACGTCATCAGAAAATTATATATATATATATATATATATATATATATATATATATATATATATATTCTCTCCAGTCTGACACAGTGCTCTCTGCTGCCACCTCTGTTCATGTCAGGGACTGTCCAAAGCAGGAAACGCTTTCTATGGGGATTTGCTGCTGCTCTGGACAGTTCCTGAAATGGACAGAGGGGGCAGCAGAGAGCACTGTGTTGGAGTCCTGCTCCACACTGACGAGAGGTAAATACCCCAAAACAGTTGTCTGTGGATGGATGCCTGCCTTGGTAACCTTGTCAAGTTGCAATACTCACCACAGAGTTAGACTTTGACACAATACTCACACTGTTTTAATACACTAATCTGTGTAACTTTCTGACATTAGTTGATTTGACAACAAAACAAAAAAAAAATGCCCAAGTTCCCCTTTAAGAGAGTTTAGGAGAAGAAAAACACAAAACCTAGGTCCCTCATCACACCTGTAGGTTCTGGTGTAATGTGAATATTTTTGACTTTCAAAAAAATTTGAACTAGATGCTCTCAGATGATATGCTAAAAATATAATAATTTATTGATCAGTAATGGAGGATACAATGATAGATGTCTCGTCAGGAGGAGGAGCTATCATGGTGGTCAGGCTGGGTCTAGGAGGAGCTATCATGGTGGTCAGGCTGGGTCTAGGAGGACCTATCATGGTGGTCAGGCTGGGTCTAGGAGGACATCATGGCTGCTAGTTCCCAAAGTTGCGAATATCTTGTCCAAAATACTGGTAAATCAGCGGCTGGAAGAATAAAGGAATATAACCATGAGCAATGGTTCAATGTCTGACCTCATCAGGGGTATAAGGTGGTTGCTTCTTCTATTCATCACTGTATCAGACTCAGTTATAAGAAGGGGAGGAGCTCCACAAGTTATATATTTGGTTTATATAAAATAAAAAATAAAAATGCAAATCACAATATCAGTTACTAGAAAATGTACCCGGCGCTGCCCGGGTATAAAGTGTCATTGTGTTAATTAGATTTGTTCCAAGGTCGCCCAGGAGGCAAATCTATGCCCTTATTTTTTTTGTTTAAGGGAAAATCGCCAGGAGCCCTATATACCCCTTTATACACTATATACCCAGACAGTTCTGCCCTGTTTATGTAAATTGTAGCTTATGCACATTAGAAATAAACTTAAAACTTTAAACATCCTAAATACCTAATAGCCAAACTGAGATGTCATGTGATCAGACTGTATACAGAGCCTGGTTATATACAACATTGGCAGTTTTATATACAGAGCCTGGTTATATACAGCATTGTCAGAGTAATATACAGCCTGGTTATGTACAACATTGGTAGTGTTATGCTGAGCCTGGTTATAAGCAACAGTGACAGTTAGAGGTCCTTTATACCTGTAGTATATAGTTGGTGGAGGTCCTGTATACCTGTAGTGTATAGTTTGGGGGTCCTGTATACCTGTAGTATATAGTTGGTGGAGGTCCTATATACCTGTAGTGTATAGTTTGGAGATCCTGTATACCTGTAGTATAGAGTTGGTGGAGGTCCTGTATGCCTTTAGTGTACAGTTCTGGGGTCCTGTATAACTTTAGTGTATAGTTTGGGGGTCCTGTATACCTGTAGTGTATAGTTTGGAGGTCCTGTATACCTGTAGTGTATAGTTTGGGGGTCCTGTATACCTGTAGTATATAGTTGGTGGAGGTCCTGTATACCTGTAGTGTAAAGTTTGGAGGTTCTGTATACCTTTAGTATAGAGTTGGTGGACGTCCTGTATACCTGTAGTGTATAGTTTGGGGGTCCTGTATACCTGTAGTATAGAGTTGGTGGAGGTCCTGTATACCTGTAGTGTACAGTTCTGGGGTCCTGTATACCTGAAGTGTACAGTTCTGGGGTCCTGTATACCTGTAGTGTATAGTTTGGGGGTCATGTATACCTGTAGTGTATAGTTTGGGGGTCCTGTATACCTGTAGTGTAGTTTGGGCCCCCCCCCCCCCCACACACAGGATCATAAGTAAGGAGAAGCAGAAAACCTGCAGCTTATAATAAGCAGCACATACACAATCCTGCATCATCATAATCTGACCCTCTTAGGCACTACCTCTTATCCTTGGTGAGGACAACACAGAAGAGGTTTCAAAGTTTCTAATACTGTATACACTCCCCCCTTGCAGGTAGCCCCCATACTGTATACACTCCCCCCTTCTTGCAGGTAGCCCCCATACTGTATACACTCCACCCCCGCAGGGAGCCCCCATACTGTATACACTCCCCCCTGCAGGTATCCCCCATACTGTATACACTGCCCCCCTTGCAGATAGCCCCCATACTGTATTCACTCCCCTCTGCATGTAGCCCCCATGCTGTATACACTCCCCCCTTCAGGTATCCCCCCCATGCTGTATACACTCTCCCCCCCCCCCCTTCAGGTAGCCCCTCATGCTGTATACACTTCCCCTGCAGGTAGCCCCCATACTGTATACACTCCTCCCTTCAGGTAGCCCCCCCCATGCTGTATACACTCCCCCTTCAGGTAGCCCCCATGCTGTATATATTCCCTAACACCCCCTTACTGTATACATTCCCCAACACCATCACCCGGCAGGTAAGCCCCTTAAGCCCCTGTATATACCCTGTACACTGTTAGGGTACAAACACACTTGCCGTATCCGCAGTGAGACAAACTCTCTCAATGGCAGACAAACTCGCAGCAGGGATGTACCCATTAACCCCCCAGCCGCCGGAGACTATACGTCACCTGATCCCGGCTCCGGCTTCCTCCGGCTTGCTTCGGGGCTCCGGATGTCTTCATGGCCTGCTCGGCGAATCAGTGCACTGCGGCGGGGCAGCGCACTGATTTGCCAAGCGGGAAGTGCAGGGAATCAGCAGAGGAAGCCGTAGCCGGGATCAGGTGACGTGTAGTCTCCGGCAGCTGGGGGGTTAATGGGGCGGGCTGCGGACAAACTCGCAGCAGGGATGTAGATCCCTGCTGCGAGTTTGTCTGCCATTGAGAGCATAGAGCTGGGATCCGCAGCAAGTATCGCTGCGAATACGCAGCCAGAAACTCGCTGCGGATCCGGCAAGTGTATTTGTACCCTTAGGGTACAAACACGCACACTGTATACGCAGGAGATACTCAGCAGATACGCAGCAGATCTGCAGATATGATGCTGTGTTCAGTTATTCAGATCTAATTTGCTGCGTATTTGTTGCGTATCTGCTGCGCATTTGTTGCATATTTGCTGCGTATCGCAGCAGTAAATAAGCTGCATATACGGGGTGTGTGTGTTTATACCCTTAGGGTACAAACCCACACACCGTATACGCAGCAGATACGCAGCAAATACACAGCAGATTTGAAGCAGATTTGATGGTGCAGATTTGATGCTGTGTTCAGTTATTTAGATCTAATCTGCTGCGTATTTGCTGCGTATCGCAGCAGTAAATACGCTGCATATACGGTGTGTGGGTTTATACCCTTACTGTATTTATTTCTGTGGATCTGTTGTGAGGTAGCCGCCCTAGCAACCACAGCTCTCTGTGAAAATGAAAAAAGTAATCCTATTGGTTGCTAAGGCTCCAACTGCCATTTCTGCTGCACAGAGCTGCAGCTAATTATATCACCTGTGTGTGCAGTGTGGAGATTTTCCCATTCATCTCTATGGGGAGCTCTCCCCCCTCCACCTCCCCCTCCCCTCCTGTACATCTGGCGGGGACGGGACCTTCGCTCTAACCTTCCCGGGCACCCAATGTATCTGTTGGCCAAATTTGGGGTCAAACGGTTCAGGCGTTTCTAAGTCTATATGGGACAGACGGACGGACAGACAGGCGACAGACCTTCATTTTTATGATATAGATATAGATGCAATATGTGATTTGTAATTTGCATTTTTATTTTTATTTTTACATAAACCAAATATATAACTTCTGTAGAGCCTCCCCTTATTATTACTATTATCACATTACGCCATGTGACTTACCACAACTATAAGGCTCAACAACAGCGAGGCCAGGATAATGGACGTCAATACCAGAAGAGCGATACCCCAACCAGGCACAGCTTCATAGAATGATAGAGACATTTAGCTTTAGTAACATTACTAGAAAGAAAACTATTTGCATTTAAGTTTCATGGTATAACTACTATAAGGCTATGTTCACACAACGTCAAAAATAAAGAAAAGGCGGCCTCTTTTGCAATTTAAAATAACTTCTGTTATTGCCGCGATGTAACTGGGAAGACGGACGTCCAATGCACACAATGTATTGAATAACGGACATTATTACTGCGGACGTCAAAATAATGATCGTGATCAAATTATTTTCGGACGTCTATTGTAAACAACGGATGTTTTTTTTATTAGTTACTTTATTTGCCGTCCTTTCACCGTTTTTACTATTAAATTCAGTGGAATTTTCAATTAAGCCACAACCAAAGGGCAATTAATAACCAAACTAGAATAATGTGCCAACAGCCGTCAGTGGGAAGGCCAGACAGCTAAATGACGTCCGTTATTTTAGACTCAAAATGAAAGACATCATTTTTAATGGAGCTGAAAAAACGTTGTGTGAACATAGCCTAAGCATAAAACACTATATAACACTATAACCATATAACACTGTCCCTATATAACACTATATACTGTATGTATCACTATAACCATATAACACTGTCACTATATATCTCTATAACCATATAACACTGTCACTATATAACTCTTTAACCATATAAGGCTATGTTCACATGGTGTAAGACACCGGGTCACAGTACGGCCAGGGTCAGATAAGATCATCCTGGCAGGTACTGCAGTACCACAGGGTGATCTTCATTTCTAATGAATTTGGATTCAGGCACACCAGTGTGCACCCGCATCCAAATTCCCCCTTGCACACAATGGAGCATGCGGTCGGAGCCACACGCTCCATTGTGTGAACTGACAGGTTCTCTGCAGCCGTTATTCAATGAATAGCGGTCGCAGAAAACTGACGTGTCAGTTTTTTCCATGGCCGCTAGGGATCCCGGCCGGAGCGTATACTATATGTATACACTCTGGCCAGGATTCCCTCTAGCTGCAGCACAATGTAAGTTAAGTATTGATCAGGCCGTGTTGCAAATCGGCAACAACGGCCGTGATTAATACTTTACTTTCGTTGTGTGAGCATGGCCAAACACTGTATAACACTGTAATCATATAAGGCTATGTTCACACTACGTATGTTTTCATATAGCTAAGGCCGTTGTTGCCGATTACAACAACGGCCGTGATTTATACAAAAACATACATGCCGTTGCCGCCTATGGAATCCCGTCCGGAGCGTATACACATCGTGTACACTTCGGCCGGGATTCCATCTGGCCGCAGAAAACTGACATGTCAGTTTTCTGCTGCCGCTATTCATTGAATAGCGGCCACAGAAAACCCTGTCAGTGCACACTATAGAGCGAGCGGCTTCGGCCACACACTCCATAGTGTGCAGTGGGGAGTTCTGATGCGGGCGCGCACGGATACACGCACATCAGAACTCTGTGGTGCAAAGTCATCCATCCAGTACTGCAGTACCGGCCAGGATGATCTTTTCAGAGACCGACCGATCTGTGTGAACATGGCCTAACATTGTATAACACTATATAACACTATAACCATCTAACACTGTATAACACAATATATCACTATATATCACTATAACCATATAACACTGTATAACACTATATATCACTATAACCATATAACACTGTCACTATATAACTCTATAACCATATAACACTGTATAACACTATAAGGCTATGTTCACACTACGTAAAACTACGGCCGTAGTTTTGAGGGGTGGAACATAGCCTTATATTCAATGGGATCCTAGCCGGAGCGTACACACATCGTATGTGCTCCGGCCGGGATCCCATGCGGTGCTGGAAAAAACTGACATGAAAGACCTGTCAGTTCACACAGTGAAGCAAGCGGCTCCGGCCGCTTGCTTCACTGTGGGCTATGGGAAGCTCTGATGCGGGCGCGCGCTGATGCGCCCCCCATCAGAGCTCCGTGGCCGGAAAGATCACCCGGCCGGTACTTAAGTACCCGTCGGGATGATCCGGGCTGAGACCGGCTGCTTTTCCGTGACCCGGCCGGGGTCACGGAACGGCCGGGTGTTCACATTGTGTGAACATAGCCTAGCACTGTATAACACTATAACCTTTTAACACTATATAACACTATAACCATGTAACACTGTATAACACTATATAACACTATAACCATATAACACTGTATAACCATATATAACACTGTATAACACTATATATCACTGTAACCATATAACACTGTCACTATATAACACTATAACCATATATAACACTGTATGACACTATATATCACTGTAACCATATAACACTGTCACTATATAACTCTATAACCATATAACATTTTATAACACTGTATATCACTGTAACCATATCATACTGCATAACACTATATAACACTATAACTATATAACACTATATTGCATTGTAATTATACAAAACTAGTTAGCACTATAACTATATAACACTATATAGAACTACGTACATATAACACTATATAGCACTATAACTATATAACATTATATATGGGGTATTATACACAATGCTGTAATATTACATCTGTTATGTAGGTTGTGGTAGACCCCATGCACCATCTCAGTAACCCTACTGCTGGACATCAGAAGAAGCTATTCAGTGATTAGCTCAGCTCTGCTACATCTGTGTATGCTCACATCTGGCTGCATCAAACTGAACACAATGATCCAACTCATAAATACCGCCATTATAGAATCCCCATAGTACTGTATATAATAGATATAAAGTCTATATACGTACTTGTGGTTGTGTTTGTTTGGGCATCTGTGGAAGAAACATATAAATATGGATGTTATCACCATCTGATATAATAATATATTAATGGTGCATTCACACCTACAGGATCTGCAGCAGATTTCATTTAAATAACTGAACACAGCATCAAATCTGCTGCAGATCCTGTAGGTGTGAACGCACCCTAAAGGGGTATTCCACTCAAACATAACTTTTGATATGTCGCTGCCCATGGTGAGACAATTCTTTCTATATTTGGTATTATCTATTTAGTCTCCTTCCCCCAGTTTTGAGCTGCTGCTTTCTGCTCAATAGCTTAGTGGTTGGGTCGAGGAACCTAATGATTGGAACTAGGTAAAGAGTTCCCACAGTCCTAGGCTTTTAAATAAATAAACAAAGTGGAGGGACAAACACAAACATGAAAAACAAGTTTTATGATTAGATGATTGTAGGTAAAGATATAAGGGGTAAAGGTATGAGATAGGTTAACCCTGGTAACCAGGGGTAACCTATCTCATACCTTTGCCCCTTATATCTTTACCTACAATCATTTAATCATAAAACTGTACATATTAATAAATACATGCTATAAGACGTATTATAGCATTTTTACCACAGTCCCTCCACTTTGTTTATTTTTTCTGCTCAATACACAAAAAACTGTATGTGAGCTGATTCACAGCAAGTTAATTTAAAACTTGACCTCAGATTAACCCTCCCAGCATTACAAAGAAGCTACAAAGTTGCAGATAAAGCCTGCGAGGGACTTGTTTACATTAACTGTCTCAGAAGGGAGGGGGGAGGAGGAGAAGACAGAGAGAAAAGCTCACACACAGTTTTTTGCGTCTTCAGCAGAAAGCAGCAGCTGAGAGCTGGGGGAAGAGACAGAATGTATAATAACAAGTATGGAAGGTAATGTTAGTCTTACCATGGGCAGCAACATATCAAGTTATGTTTAAAGCACAGTAAATATTAATGGCTTATAAATTAAAAATATGTTAGTGTTTTGTGTACAGACCTATGCGTCTCCATGGTGACAGACTACAAGCAAGCCCTGTGTAGTCTGGTCATGCACTTATATGTAACTTGTTTCATTCCATATTCTCTTCTATCGCTTGTTAGCAAGAAGAGGGGACAAAGGGAGCAGAGTACCCTATGACTGCAGGATCTGACTACACAGGTTTTGTTACATATAGCATAGGAGCTGCGTACAGAAAACTGTTGGAGGTTTTTAATCAAGTTGTTTTTGTTTATATCTATTAGAGCAATGACTATAAAATTATACCTACTACAAAACCAGCGCCACCTGAGGTTGTTTGTGCTATTACAATTCAACTTCATTTACTTCAATGGAACTTAGCAGTAATACCTAGGGTATTGGAGTTTTTGCAACAAATAGGTTCTGTTTTCCCAGTCCTGGATAACCTTTTAAGAGTAGGTTTAATTTTACAATAATTTCTCCAATGGATACCAAGAATGGAAAAATCTCCATCAATTTCGAGGTTTGTGTTTTCCTTACCAATCTGCTGTAGATTCAATAGGAGGACGAGGGCCAGAACCCAGAGCCCGGCTTTCTGGTTGGAGTGCTTGGTGGCCATACTGGTGCCTGGGAGAGGTTTGTTTTGGATCAGTCTAGCTTCCTTCAGGACATCCCAGTAGATGTAGTCTTATATAGCCCATACTGACATCCTCGTCACTTATGTTTACACCTGGGAGGATCCATGTTATGAATCCATCACCTTAACAAGGGATTAATAAGGAATTCACGGCAGTATGACAGTCTTTTTATACACTTCAGGTCTATACATACAAACATATAGAAGTACCGAGGCGTCATCTTCCTACTGCCCTGGATGGCAACTGGATTCCTGCACCGATCCAGAGTTATAGCCGGTTATATCGGTATCTATAGTGGGATTCACAATTCTGAAGTTATAAATCTTTCAGCATCTCCTGCTGGTTCATTCCTTGGATAAAGCGATATATTGGACCTTGATGCAACAAAAGTCATTGCGTTAGATGTACCAGCATTTTAGGAACCCTTATTGGTTGTTGGGGGTGACTATTGACTGGTTTCGGTAACCGTCGTAAGAAATCGGAAAACAGCTCCGGATCTTATAGGTCAGACTCATGCCATAAATATGGTGTCTTTTAGAGATGAGCCAACCGGGTTCGGGTTCGAGTCCATCCGAACCCAAATGTTCGGCATTTGATTAGCTGGGACTGCTGAACTCGGATAAAGCTCTAAGGTTGTCTGGAAAACATGGATACAGCCAATGACTATATCCATGATTTCCACATAGCCTTAGGGCTTTATCCAATTTCAGCAGCCACCGCTAATCAAATGCCGAACATTCGGGTTCGGATGGACTCGAGCATGCTCCAGGTTCGCTCATCTCTAGTGTCTTTCATTTGGTAGAATATCCTTCTGACTCTTCTAGGTCCAGCTGTAATGTTGGCATCCTCTATAGCGATGCCCCTGATATAATTGGGGACCACATATATATCTAGGTCTAAGAAGAACTTCAACAGACACAACCAAGGTACCAGCTAGGGTGATGGTAACTGTAGGAAGACTGGGCCTTACAGTACCACAGCCAGCCTCAGTTACAGGACCAAAGGGTCCCACAGGTGCAGCCATGTACCTGAGGGCTGAACCAAGTTGGTTGGGGGAGGGCACAATTAGGTGGGGGGGGCACACTCAGCTAGAGCACTCCTGATTAAGGTACCAGGTGATGGTAGTTGGTGGTAGCGCCCAAGGTGATGTCTGGAATAAATTGCCAAACTCAGTGGTTAAAAACAGATAGAGGCAGTCTCTCTCTCTTTATTTGATTCAGTTGGAAGAGTAGACAGTCAACACTCGTATAACAAAACAACAATATCTTCCGTTTCTTGGAATGGATGACTCCTGGTGGATATCCATCCCTGACACTTTAGTACTCCTGATACTCTGCAATTCTCTAATACCCAAATAATGGGGGGCAAGCGATTCTGGTGTAGGCCACTCAGCTGCCTTAAAGGCTAGGCCTGGCCTGAAGGCCATCAGGTCCTAGATGGTAGTGAAGCATTCGACTACCTTCTCTTCACTAGTTGAAGAAGATTTAAGTCCTCTTGAATATTGTCAGTCTTGGTATCAAAATGGTGTACTACTCTCTACTAGTGGCCCTGGACTTTGATAGGATTATGGCTCCATGCAGGCCCAGGTAGTGCCTGAGGCCCAAACTATAGAAGGGAGAGCTGGATGGTTTATTACCTCTTATCACTCTTCTACACTTTCTTTTACGCTCTACTGAGGGACTGGAAATCCACCCCCTAAATTTGACTGAAATATAGCTGGTCGAGTCAGTCAGAAATAGAGCTGGACGAGTCAGAGCATCCTCAAAATAACAGGTCATGTGGGCTGTTCCTGGTACAGAGCGGTCAGAACATACTAAAAATGGTCCAAGAAAGAACATACAGTGAACCAGTGATAGGGTCGTGGGCACCCAAGGTTCATTGATGCAGAGGGGAGTGACCAGTACTGGGTCACGGTGTAAACTTGTTTTGGATGTCAACTTTTTAGGTTATTTATAACTTTGTAGGAAACACAACATATTGTCACCACCTGACAACCTTCTATAAAAGGCTATTGTGATGGTCAGTGAGTAATGTATCACTAGTAGTCAACTCCGTCTTGGCCTGAATTTGATATTTTGTAAAAAAAAAAAAAAAAAATCTCAGTGGATTTGTCATGGATAAAGGTGGAGCAGCCTCACGTTCTTAAGACGTGACCAGAAACAAGCCCAAAATCCCAGTAATTGTATCAGAGGGGATTAGTCATGTCAGCTCGTACTACTTAAGCTTATCAATTCATGGCATTCCATCTGGATGATTTGTAAGGTGACATATATAAGATGGGGTAGACATGTATATAGCGGCGGCTGCTTCCTGTAGACTGGGGAAAATCTGGTTGCAATGCTCGAAAAATTCTAAGAAAGTAAATTGAAATATTAAATATTTTATTAACTAATATTGTTTGGTTTTTCTGGGGGGAAATGCAAATAAAAATTTTTTTTTTGCTTCCCCCCCTTTTTTATTCTAAGTTAAAATAACTTTTTTATCTTAATTCTGTGGACAGGAAAGTTTTTATCTATACTTTTTTTTTTTTTAAGTGGAATCTGTGTGCCGCTGCATTCCAAGAGCATTCATTTTGTTATTTGTCTATGAACATATGTATGGGGCTTTTCTTAAATATCTTTTATGTTTTGGGGAGAAGGGACAAAGTGGAAAAAAGAACAATTCTTCAATAGTTTTTCCCTTTTTTTTCAGTCTTCACAATGTGATGCGAATATTAAGTCGTTATGATCTTCTGTTTTTGTTTTGCTTTTTAACACTTTTAACCCTTTGAGGACCAGGCCCAAAATGACCCAGTGGACCACGCAAATTTTGATCTTTGCGCTTTTGTTTTTCCCTCCTCCCCTTCTAAGAGCTCTAGCACTTTCATTTTTCTATCTATAGGGCCATGTAAGGGCTTTCTTTTACAGGAATAGTTGTACTTTGTAATGGCGTCATTCATTTTACCATAACATGTATGATGGAATTCCAAATATATTATTTATGAAGATATAAATTGGTGAAATCGTAAAAAAGAATGCAATATGGTAACGTTTAGGGGGTTCCTGTGTCTATGTAATGCACTATATGGTAACAGCGACATGATACTATTATTCTATAGGTCAGTCCGAACACAACCATATGCAGGTTACACAGATTCTCTAATGTTTTATATTTTTTTAAATGAAATCCTTTTTTTGGCAATTAATTATAAATAAAATAGCCCTATTGTAACGCTTATAATGGTTTTATTTTTTCACCTACGGGGCTGTATGGGGTGTCATTTTTTCTGCCATGATCTCTAGTTTTTATTAATACCACATGTGTGAAGATCGGACGTTTTGATCACTTTTTATACATTTTTTTTTTATATATAATGTAACATTAAATCGGTAATCCACGCACTTTTTTCCCTCTTTTCGTGTACGCCGTTTACCGTTCGCAATGATGCTTGTTATATTTTATTAGATCGGTCAATTACGCACGCTACGGTATATTATATGTTTATTTGTTTATTTATTTTTATATGTTTTATTTATATAATGAGAAAGGGGGGTGATTTCAACTTTTATTGGGGGAGGGGCTCTGGGGTAGTGTATTAGTGTTTTTAACTTTTTTTTTTTACACATTTGAAGTCCCTTTGGGGGACTTGTACATACACTACTTGGATTACTACACTAATGATTGCTATGCCATAGGCATAGCATTCATCAGTGTTATCGGCGATCTGCTCATTGAGCCTGCCTGTGCAGGCTTAGTGCAGCAGATCGCCGATCGGACCGCACGGAGAAAGGTGAGAGACCTCCGGCGGTCCGTTTTAACGATCGGGACCCCCGCAGTCACACTGCAGGGGTCCCGATCGGTAAGTGACAGGGGACTCGCTGCAGCGTGTCATTACCGGTGAGGTCCCGGCTGCTAATTGCAGCTGGCTCCATCTGCTATGAAGCGCGCTCCGCTACGCCCTGGGTCGTCTAAGGGTTAATAAATAAATTTTTAATTGTTTTTTCTGTCACTTTTTATTTATTTATTGTATTCTTTTTTTTCCTTTTTTTTTTTACACTTTTTTCTATAGTAATTTGGTATACCAATGCATAATTATTACCTGTCAGTGTTACCCAGCCCCATACAAATTATACTTTAGAGCCATGGCAGTCCTGGGAACTATTTAGGCACCCATCAACACACAGAGCTTGCTATTGCTGTGAGCCGTTGGTGACAAAGGGAGCTCCCCCCCCCCCCCCTGTCAGATTCATTACATGTCATGTGATTACTACTGACTGTGCAGCATGTAAGGAGTTAATTGGCGGTAAGGAACTCACCTGTCCCCGACAGTAGCAGCAGGGTCTTGGCCATGTATTACAGACAAGATCCTGCTGGTTTAACAGTGACTGAGCGAGTTCCCTCCTTCCCTTATTCCCTTTACAAAGCGAAGTCTCACAGTACATAAAGGTTTAAACTGCCAGGAACTGACTCCTCTCCATTCCCGGCAGTTGCAGCAAGGTCCCAGCTATTAATGAGAAAGGCATTGTGTAATGCTTCATTCCCCCTTTGTAGTGGTGCCATAGTCTAACTGAACACTCACTGACAGGTTTCCACACAGCTTACAGCTGATCACTGGGGTGTCCTAGCAGTGACCATCTTGCCTAAAGTGGAGAATCAGTTCCTGCTTCAGGATTTATCGCTCGTTTTCGGCTGTCCTTGAGCTAGTGGATGGATCCTAGCTTCTATACTGACCTCCATACACAGTACAGAGATCAGAGGGGATCTTGCCCTCTTCTATATCTCGAAAGCATAATCCTAGAAGTAGCAGCATCATGAAGGACATTAAAGAGCAGTACAGAACAGTCTAAGGTGTGAATCAACAGAATCAATCAGCATATACCAACACGGGCTATGTCTAACCTGACTCAAAGCACCCTCCTCCCTGCCATGTGACATTCATGGGCTCCTTCCCCTTACTCGTGCCTGATGGGATATGTGCACAGGAATAAATACCATGCAACAAGCAGAATTAGCAAAAACATACATAATAGAATGAATTATACTCTATATACATTCAAACATTGTTGGCATCATGAGTAAAACTTAAATATACAGCCTGCAGCTATACAGTATGTCATGTTACATTTGTTTGACATTAAAAGGAAGACAAAAAGCTGCATAGTTTATTTAACACATTAGGTACCAGTGTTTACAGTATTTGTATACGCCATGCAATCTGATCCCTCAGTGAGCTTATAAAGACAAAATGGACCTAAGAAATTATTCCAAATGAATGATGAGTTTAGGGGAGGGTCAGCAGAAAAGAAGCCTTATAAGAGCAAAAGGAGGCATTTTACCTGATAAGATATGTTACAGAGATAGAGAGAGAAAGAGATTGCCATAAGGAGCGCGCTTACAACGCAATACTGTAGTAGTAGTAGTAGTAGTAGTACTGTTATTATATTTTGCTTTTTTTGTTGTTATTACGGGTGGGAGAAAGTTTGCCATCTCTTTCCTGACAAATACATGGCTGATCCCTTAAATAAATAGATAGATAAATAGAAGATAAGATCTTATCGTAGAAAGTTACAAGTACTACAATAATCCCATAATACCTAACAAGTAAAGCCCGTGCTACAACTAGTTATTCTAAACATCTGCAAACTGCCTCCGATGTCAACCACAGCCTTAGCCCAGGGCCACTCCACCCAGGATAGATGAATTACAGCTCTGATACAACAGAAGTTAGCATGCTTCTGTCTAGCAGCGGAATGCTAAAGAGAAGCTGCCGAGAGACCATATAGGTTTCGTACGGCCAGTACATGCACACAACCATAACATGAAGCCCCAGTGCAAAAACTATTACAAGGCCTGTGTTATATAACTTATCAATTATAGCATCAGTGTCCCCAAATAGGGCAGATGGTTCCTCACCTACAGTAACTAAAGGCGATATATAGCTGTTGCATTAGTGCATGAGCCCGAAAGTTCAAGAGGCCCTTAAAGGGGTATAACCATCTGAGCCTATTATCCCCTATCCATAGTATAGGGGATAACAAACTGATTGTTGAAGGTCTGACTGTTGGGACCCCCATTGATTCCAATAATGGGGATACATTTGCCCCATAATGAGTGGAGCCCACGTGTGCCTTTGAGGCCACCAAGGCCAGCAGGCACCATTCACTCAAGGAATGAACTTGGACGTATTCAGAGGCCCCAAGGGATCAGCTTCTTATCCCCTATCCAATGAATGGGAGCTACAAGGTTCAGGGGCTGGAAGACAGGGAAGCAGTGGCAAGTGATGACTTGTTGTTTCCATTTGTCTGAGCTGAGGGTGGTCTGGGAGGTCCTTGTTAGGAAAGCCCATACAAAAGATCAGAATGGGGTCTAGCCAAGGTCGGCATATGCACAGGGCTTACCCGGGCAAAAGCCAGGGCCTCATCGCCTCCAGCGGCCCAGAGAGGGAGAGGGGGCCCAGTGTTCTGATGTTCAGCCTGCTTACTGTAGTGCAGGGTAAACACTGAACATCAGAAAACAGAGAAAGAGCAGGACCTGTGAGCTTCCTGCAGAGAGAGAGGGATGAAGGACCTGATCACATGACCTGCAGGTCCTCAATACTACAGTGTGCACAGTGTGTAGATTGCTCTGCAGAGAGGAAGAGGAAGAAGACTGAGCTGTAAGTTCTGTGTGTGTGTGTGTGTGTGTTTGTTTCAGTTAGTAGTGTGTGTGTGTGTGTGTGTGTGTCAATAAGAAATATGTGTGTGTGTGCAGTCAGTAATGTGTATGTGTGGTTGTGTGCGTGTTTGTCAGTCAGTAATGTGTGTGTGTGTGTGTGTGTGTCAATAAGTAATGTGTGTGTGTTTGTCAGTCAGTAATGTGTGTGTGTGTGTGTGTGTGTATTTGTGTCAGTCAGTAATGAGTGTGTCAGTTAGTAGTGTGTGTGTCAGTCAGTAATGTGTGTGTGTTTGTCAGTCAGTAATGTGTGTCTGTCAGTCTGTAATGTGTGTGTTTCAGTCAGTATTGTGTGTGTGTGTGTGTGTGTGTCAGTCAGTAATGTGTGTGTGTGTGTGTGTGTGTGTGTCAGCCAGTAGTGAGTAATGTATGTGTGTGTGAGTCAGTAAAGTGTGTGTGTTTGTCAGTCAGTAATGTGTGTTAGTCAGTAATGTGTGTGTGTGAGTCAGTAATGTGTGTGTGTGTGTTTCAGTCATTTATGTGTGTGTTTAAGTCAGTATTGTGTGTGTGTGTGTGTGTGTGTGTGTGTTTGTGTGTGTCAGCCAGCAGTGTGTGTGTATCAGTAATGTGTGTTTGTATATGTTAGTGGTGTCTCAAGTGGTTGAGCATAGTGGATCAATGGATGAGGAGCCCGCTGAGGCTCTGCTGCCCAAGGGCCCGCAACAACCTGCAGCCGGCCATGGGTCTAGCATCCTCCAGCAGTGCCCCTGCCCTCAGGCTCCAGGACCTTGTGAGCCTCAGTTTCTGCACCCTTATCATTACACCTGGTCGGATTTCTCAGCCATAATATATGGAAAAAAGATGGAAAAAACGAAACAAGTCGATGTACATTTTATGTTTTTAAACAATTTATTTGGTCTGAACACAAATGTAAAGGCTTTTCATGGTTTAAATTAATTCCAAATGACAATAAAGACCAAAGCTATGAGATCCAGAACGCACTGTACAGCTTGAGATATACATGTGGTGTTGTGTCTCCTGACATCGAATAAAAGAGTCTCAATTCTTATTTTCCGAAGGAGATTCCAGTCTGGCAGGTATCATCTCTGCCCTTACACATGCCAGCGCACAGGGGCTAAAAAACAAGAAAAACAGAAGATAAGTATTGGATTGTAGCAATGGAAGCAGTACGGGGACTATCCCGGAGAGCTAGACCTTGGTGTCACCCACGTAAGCTGTTGGTCTTCCAGTACCCAGAGCAAGCCAAGATGGGCTTGTACTGTAACCGTAAAAGTTTTTGTGGCACCAAAACTGAAGATTGAAGTTACAGATGGAAGACCACCATACAAGTATGGTAAATTCCCTTCAGAATATGGAGAAGAAGAAGATTGGACTGAATATTGACTACTTACAGCAAGGCAGCAACTGCACAGCAGAGAGGCTAGAAGTAAGGCCAGCATAACAATCACAGCGACAGCCCACCCGGGGGTACCTGAAGAAGGAAGGCAAAGGCATAAGTAGGGTCTAAGTGGTTCCTAAAGTAGTTTCACACACAATTATCAGTAGTGATAGCTTAAGTAGTAACATCTCCTGGGGTCCACCTAGTAGATAAATATGGAGGACAAGTAGGTTGGACCTCTGGATTTTTCTAAATATGCTAAAAGTAAGTAGTTGTAATGTACTATAGATGCTTTTTAGTGTTGCACTACAGGTGTAAAACCTGAACTTTCTATGGTTCCCATAAGACACTAGGCTGGAAAACCTCTCATTCATAAATTTGGAAGAGCCATGATGGAGAACATGTGATATAAGGAGGAGGAGCCAGGCTGGACAATCTATAATCCATAGTGGAGCCAGGCTGAAGAATTTATCATCTATGGAGGAGCTGGGCTGGAGAATCTATCATCTATGGAGGAGCTAGGCTGGAGAATCTATCATCTATGGATGAGCCAGGCTGGAGAATCTATCATCTATGGAGGAGCCAGGCTGGAGAATCTATCATCTATGGATGAGCCAGGCTGGAGAATCTATCATCTATGGAGGAGCCAGGCTGGAGAATCTATCATCTATGAAGGAGCTAGGCTGGAGAATCTATCATCTATGGATGAGCCAGGCTGGAGAATCTATCATCTATGGAGGAGCCAGGCTGGAGAATCTATCATCTATGGATGAGCCAGGCTGGAGAATCTATCATCTATGGAGGAGCCAGGCTGGAGAATCTATCATCTATGGAGGAGCTAGGCTGGAGAATCTATCATCTATGGATGAGCCAGGCTGGAGAATCTATCATCTATGGATGAGCCAGGCTGGAGAATCTATCATCTATGGAGGAGCCAGGCTGGAGAATCTATCATCTATGGATGAGCCAGGCTGGAGAATCTATCATCTATGGAGGAGCCAGGCTGGAGAATCTATCATCTATGGATGAGCCAGGCTGGAGAATCTATCATCTATGGAGGAGCCAGGCTGGAGAATCTATCATCTATGGAGGAGCCAGACTGGAGAGTCTATCATCTATGGAGGAGCTAGGCTGGAAAATCTATCATCTATGGAGGAGCCAGGATGGAGAATCTATCATCTATGGATGAGCCAGGCTGGAGAATCTATCATCTATGGAGGAACCAGGCTGGAGAATCTATCATCTATGGAGGAACCAGGCTGGAGAATCTATCATCTATGGAAGAACCAGGCTGGAGAATCTATCATCTATGGAGGAGCCAGGCTGGAGAATCTATCATCTATGGAGGAGCTAGGCTGGAGAACATTATAAACCTCCATTTTGAAACCCCTCACCCCCAAATTTTATTTAATTTAGAAAAAATTTATTTTTTATCCTGTAAAAACCAAGCTTCTATGTATTACGTGACTAAGATATAATGCAGTATGGTTGATCTGATACATACCATTATAGGTACAGTTCTGTGCCTCTGTAAAAGAACAAAAAGCAGAAATTACTGTCATGTTTGAAAATAGATGTAATAAAATGTACAAATATCATAGCTACACTATATATAAACAAATAGACCCTACTATGTCCAGAAATCAATATATCTAAAGGTTTTGTCCAATAAAGACTTCCGTTAGCCAGATCAGAGGCCTGCTATCAAAGAGGAGTGCCTGCTCTGGTGAAATTGGCTGATCTATGGTTGTCCATATATTTCCCAGGGGATACAGTCCCTTTAAGGTGAATGTTCACCATGCCTTCTATAATGAATTCTGGTTGAGATGACCACCACATTGTACAATCAAAAGACCTCTACAATCTACTGGACAATCTAAGGGTTTCCATTTCTGCTGGGTAATCAAAAGACCTCTATGACCTACGGGACCATCTAAGGGTTTCCATATCTGGTGGGTAATCAAAAGACCTCTATGATCTACTGGACCATCTAAGGGTTTCCATATCTCATGGAGAGGTTAGCTTTACTTCCACTGAAACCATCAAGCACGTAATACACTATTGCCATGGTCCTGTATTTCTAACATTTAGGATGTGTCTTTCTCAAAGGCATGTCAGAAGATACACCAACATGAACAAGGACCTTCAAGCTGAGTGACACCTCCAGTGAGAAGCCCAGATGACAGTACGACGGGAGAACATTAAGGTGATATAAACACAACTGTGGCTGTTAATAAGACATTGTATAAAAGATATTCTCAGAAACATATGATTAAAGTGAAGTAATAATCATCCTTATGTCAATTGTTAAGCTCTTGCAATACTTGTTTGGGTACACCTAATCCTAATATGAAATGTCAAGCACTGCCGTAACCTAGAGATGTTGGGGGATCTCTTCAGTTTTCCTAGTATTTTTGACTAACACATCTGAAGACACCAAGACAATACATTACCCTCTACAGGGATGAATGTTTAGATCCAGCAATACAAAAGATGTAACCAAGTATATGGCTTCTGTATGTAGAGTTCTCTAAGACAAGGTCTTCTACAGCCATGAAGGACCTTAGACCATCTCACTCTATGGATGTTAGGTATTGTGAAAGTTGACTTAACCCTATTGAAATAAATCTCTCACCTGCTCCTGGAAGACTCATTGTAGCACACAGGACCAGGATCAAGAGTCCACATGTTCCCATATAACGTTCAGTTGCCATTTCTTTTGGTTGGTTGGTTGGTCTTTTTGGAGAGAGGATGTTTCTTGGAGGATAGTTCCCAAAGTTGTGATGTCTTCTCAGTGGTGGCAGCCACTATTTATACTCCCAGCAATGACACATGACCAGTCGGTAGGTGCCCAGTGCATTCTCAGATAGATGAGTGTAGACATTAACAGGGAATAATTGTAGAGTGCTGAAGGCTGGCATTTTATTTTAGATTATATTGCTCAGGCTCTGCCATTCTTGGTAGAACAATCATTTTACTACATAGGTCAAGGCAATTGTTTCAATTACTTTTATGAGGTACTGTGTGTGTGTGCACGTTGCCAGGTTTATAGCTCTAACACAGTTACCCATGTTCTGTGCTACAGTACCAATCCGTTTTATAATATCCGGTGCCCATCTATTCTTACAACTGATTTTTTTTTTTTTTTGCATTCATCTTTCGAGTACATAGTGAAGAGCCTTAAAATAAACCAAGTGTTCATTTATTCCTATTCCCCAATGCTACAGAACCTTCACTAAGGGCTAATTCCCACTATGAAATCTGGGCATAAATTCGGTGCCGAATCCAGCCTTCTATCTATTTGAATGGGAAGGCTTGTGCGCAGAGAGCAGAGGCGCGCAAGCCTTTCTATTCAAATAGATAGAAGGCTGGATTCGGTGCAGCGCAGACGGGTTCCGCACAGAATTTTGGCGCCAATTCTGTAGTGTGAACGGGACCTTAGGCTGCTTTATCCCATTCAGGAAAATAACAATTATTTCAAGTTTACAGGACCTTGTTATATAACTTTATTAAAGAAAAAGGTCATTTTCTTTTCAACATTTTTACATGGAGTGGCAGGAGTAAGGGGTAAAACGGCCTCTCTGCTGCCACAAATGGCTGTGTCGGGAACTGCAGGGCTGCACAAGTCCTGGTCCCAAGACAGTTACATACAGTTAATCAACGTACCCTGATGATTAGACATGGGGCTAGTCAATAAAATGTGGGGAAGAGCAGGGCAAATGGTGTTTAGGCTGCAAGACAATGGGGCAAGAATAGGTTAGAATAAACTTTAATATTTTTCATGTTAAAAGCAAGGGCTGCACAGACATCGCTAATGATTTATATAAAGCCCTTACTGCACGATAATCGAGCCATGTAATAGGCTCAGTAAGCGAGCGCTAAGCCAAAGGGAAGCGGTATTCTCTGTGATGTTAATGGTGGGGACCCCAGATGGGTCACTGACTGTTTCCGCATCTCTCGTAGAGAATGACTGCAGTGGCAGCACACATGTATGACCTGCTTCACCAGTCTAACATGAGACTGGGGTCCCTGTTCTCGAGATCATGGCAGTCCCCAGTGATCAATCCTCCTTCAGTCTCAAGAGTGAGGACCTTATCCTCCCATTAAAATGGATTGGCAAGTTGCGTATGCATTACACTACCTTATTCATTCTCCTATTAGGGACTGGCTTCTACATAAGAGATAATGGGAGGGCTGGCTACCTGGCTACTATATAAAAAGACTATGGGAGAGGGCTGGCTACTATATAAGAGACTATTTGGAGGGCTGGCTACTATATAAGACACTATTGGGAAGGCTGGCTACTATGTAGGACACTGTTGGGAGGGGGCTACTATATAAGAAACTATTGGGGGCTGGCTACTATATGGGACACTATAGAGGGGCTGGCTACTATATAAGAAACTATTGGGGGCTGGCTACTATATGGGACACTATCGAGGGGCTGGCTACTATATTGGGCACTATTAGGAGTGCAGGCTACTATATGGGTCACTATTGGGAGGGCTGGCTACTATGTGAGGCTCTAATAGTAGGTCTGGCAACATGTGTGGGGCACTATCGGGAGGGGGGGCTACTACATGAGGCACAATTATGGGATTACCTACTGATTGGAAGATATAATGGGTAACTACCATGTGGGGACAATTACTTTAGGATAGGCAGTGCTAGAAACGTCACATGCACTTTTCATTAAATATCAAAGTTGGCCCATGACCATCCAATTTTTTAAATTTTGGCCCACTGTATATTTGAGTTTGACACTCCTGCTCTATGCCATCAGGGACAGTCTGGATGAAGACGAACATAAATATACCCCCCCCCCTCCTTCCCCTGTGTGTAAAGTTCCAAGTCTCTGATCCCCTCCTTTTATTATCCTTTCCAAGTTTCTTATTACTATTCTTTATGCTTATTGATTGATGTGTCTATATCTGGTTGAAGTAAATATTTTTCCGTGAACCCAAACTCTTCCGTGAAGAAAACTCTGGTTTTGCCGGTATAAGATTGTTTCCTTTCCTCACAAGATCTAGTTTACATACTTTTTCCCATGAGGCATTGCCTTTACCTAACACAAACTTTATAATACAACATGATACTACTAAACCCCAGAGCATGTGCGCCACACGTCATAAGTCCCCGATTTCTTTATAGGTTTCATGTAATCCGTGTATTATTTTTTATAGCAGTCTTAAGCATTCCTTGATATATTTAGTAGGAGCCTTTTCGCTCTGTCACTACACATTTCTCTTCAATGAATTATGACTCATTTTACAGCTACATACCACAAATAGAAGATTCCTACACCTTCATGGAATTTCAGACGTCAGGAGTTACTGTAAAGGTAGCTCGGAAAATGGACACATTTCTACCAAAAAGTTTCCAAATAAAAATAAGGAATAGCTCTGAGCCAAATCTTCTTTGAGGCGGTCAGGGTTTTCATATCGATCTGATTGGTACTGCAAATAAAAAATTTTATTGGAAAAAATAAAGATACATTTTTCAATTCTCTAAGACATAAATTCATCTCACATGGACTCAGCCTCTCTTCTATTTAAAGGTTTTTTTTTATTTAAAAATACTTGTTCCCTATCCACAGGAGACAAGTATGAGATCACAGGGGGGATCCGACCTCCGTGCTCCCCTCGGATCTCTCTATGGGCAACCTGTTTTTTTTGTTATGAATCGAGCAGCGGGTCAGCACATGACCCGCGGCTCCATTCATTCTCTATGGAGCTATGGAAGAGAATCAAGTACAGCCCTTGTCTCTTTCCGGCTGCTTCACAGATAATAGATAAAGCTGATAGAGAGCTCCCTGGGGGGCACGGAACACAGACCCCCCCCCCACACACACACAATCTTGTGGTATTTCAAAATCCGAAACCCCTTTAACTTTTTGCCCTTATTTATGTTGTAATTTTTGTGCCTATACTTTGGCCATTTGCAGTCTTACAGTCTATATAGTACTGTGCTTGTACATAACCTCCACAGTTGAGTTGTGTCGAGTACTTTAATTAGGGGGGAATTTTCTAATATTATAGATTTCTCTTTTATAGAGATTTTGAATCCCCACTGTGTGTTCTCTCCTTTTATTATGGTGGCGCATGTTCCTAAGTAATAGAGATGCGGCGCAACACAATAATACGATCACGTCATACACTGAACTTCTGACTCTTAACAGGGACTCCGTTTCTGAGGGAAGACGGCAAAAAGCCTAGGAAAACAACGGATCTGAATTCTATTTCATTTCAAAAGATTTTTTTTTTTTTTGTAACAATAGCTTCCGGACAGCAAAATACGGATAAAAATTCAATTTAAAGATAAAAATTCAATTCAGAGAAAGCAAAAAGTTCAATAAGTAGCAACATGCAAATATATACAATCAAGACAAAACAGAAATAAACAAAAACAAAAAAATCCAAAGAAAATAAACCAAATTTACAAAAAATTTTATTTGCCAAAACCACGTACATATCAGAACTTTATTTGGGTGAAATCTAAACACTCTAAAAGCCCCAAAACACTGTATTGTAGTGTTAGGTGATAAATCTGATGACTTATTTATATTAACCATTGACACACCCTTTTTTGAAAAATGCAATGAGGCAAAATGTTCATTCATTGACCATGTGCCCAAAAATCTGGTGCACATATCTACAACAAAAAATAAATAAATGACTTTGCTTCACATAATCCCCACCACCATTGTCAAGAGAGGGGGGGGGGCTGTTATGTGTATGTACATGAACATTTATTTTACACTTCGTTGTTATTTTATGATATACAACCTCTCCTAGAATGCCACCCCTGGGTCCCAGCTGGCGGGTCCCCCAGCCATCAAACATTTATGGAATTTCCTGCCATAAATTTCCTAGATGGGAATACTCCTAATACTAGTATTCTCCTCCTTTAATTCTAGTATTCTCTTCTCACAGGAGAACTATTCTAATGATTCATTCTGGTTTGAAAAATAGGTTGTGATATACGTAACACGGTAATAATATTTGTGCTGATGCATCCCAGAGCGCGGTTATACAAGACCTAGAGAGGTTATATATACATGGGTAGAGTCCATTCTATTTATATATGTTCACCGGAAAGGAAGGTTATGAGAGAGCTATAGCTACAATACAAATGTGAAAGAACCAGATGATGATGGGGGGATTTTTATTCAGGAAAATTATTACATAATATAAGGTCATCCAACTACATACAGGATTAAAGAAAAACAAAACTATCCTTCCAAAAAAAATTAAAGCACAGAAGGTTGTTTTTGTTTTTGTTTTTTGGTGATAGGATTTTTGTTTAACTCATTATTTTTGGTATAACGAAAAGTTTTATATGCAATTGACAGGTACAGCAATGGGGGCTTAATCCGCCCCAAGTTAGGCAAGTACTCTTATAATTGCCCCCCTAGAGTTCTGATCTCCCAGGGGATTGAACTAGTATTTAGCTTCACTACATGTGCTTTTAATTATTATCATTATTTTGTATATTTTTAGTGGATTCACCACAATGTTTTAATTGTATGATACTAAGGGACACTTTCTGACTGGCTGGTTGGATTAGTCATTTGTTATAGCTCACTTTTTATATGTAGACCTAGTTCTTTAAGACAGCTAGATGAACTGGTCTTCCCTGTGTGCCTTTTAGAATTGTTTAATTGCTGGTCCAGTTGTGTAGTAAACAGATGGACTCTTCATTGGTTTAATGGTACCGCATGAACCAACGATGTTAAAGGGGGCTTTAGGTTTTGTGTATGGTGAGCATAAGCATATGGTCCTTTGTGCACAAAATTTGTCTTAGTTGCCCATAGCTGTTGGTTGCTATGAGTATTTAATCCATAGCAACTAATCAGAGATCAGTTGTGCTTGGTTGCTATAGGCATTTAATCCATAGCAACTAATTAAAGCTCAATTGTGACTGGTTGCTATGACCATTTAGGACATTCATTGCAACTAATTAGAGCTCAGCTGTGCTTGGTTGCTAATGATTTTTAAGCCATAGAGTTCAGATTTAACTGGTTGCTATGGGCATTTAAAACTGTTTTTCTTTTAGACAGTTTATTTATCACCCTCTCCCGTTAGATTTTCCCAGGTTGGACAGGCTAATACGTACTGTTATAGATTGCCTCGTCTATTACTGCAATTAGGATGAAGGTGCTATTACATTGATGAAATGCAGAAAAGGTGAGGCATATAGCATATTGAGAAATATTGTAGGAAATTATATGTATGATGTGTGATTTATGACCGGTCTGTTTTGTTTGGTTATGTATTTCACAATATCTTTGGAGACCATGTCTCGTAAATTGATCTGGCGCAGCACATCGCGGCACATTGTGACCATAGATAGCAGGGCTAGATTCTAATATTATAGTAGAGATGATCGCACTCTAAGGCTGGGTTCACACTACGTATATTTCAGGCTGTATTTGGTCCTCATGTCAGGTCCTCATTGCAACCAAAACCAGGAGTGGATTGAAAACACAGAAAGGCTCTGTTCACACAATGTTGAAATTGAGTGGATGGCCGTCATATAACGGTAAATAACTGCCATTATTTCAATATAACAGCCGTTGTTTTAAAATAACAGCAAAAATTTGCCATTAAATGACAGCCATCCACTCAATTACAACATTATGTGAACAGATCCTTTCTGTGTTTTCAATCCACTCCTGGTTTTGGTTGCTATACAGCCTCACAAATACAGCCTCAAATATACGTAGTGTGAACCCAGCCTTAGGGTGATAGCTTAGGGGAAAGATAACTTGTACTTAAGAGAATAAAAACAGGAAAAATAAAGGTACTCACAAGGTCACTTTCCACAAGAATCTGCCCAGAAAGCACCTTCAGAAGGGAGTTTAAGGGCCAGTTCACACGGAGTAAAACTGGTGGAATTCTGTCTCGGAATTCTCCACCGTGGAATCCCACCAGCCTCTGTGTCATACTGGCCGTCCATGGGAGGCTCGCGAGAAAGGAGTTCCGCCAGTTTTACTCCATGTGAACTGCCCTAACTCTCAAAACACGTTGTACCTGTGTACTATATAAATACATTTTAATCTCTTCACCATAACTATTTATTTGGTTGTTTATGGGCTGATTCTTGCGGATAGTGCTGGCCATTTGAGTACCTTTTATTTTTCCTCTTTTTATTGGATTGACTACACAGTCCCCTGTTGGGAGTCCTCTAGTTGCCCCATTTTTCACCTTATATCCCGCCACCTATTTACTAATCTTCTACCTATCTGGACTTTGTCCACCATCATACCCCAAGAATAGGGGTTATACACACAAAGCCCAAGTGGTTTAACAAGGTTTAACAAGGGCCTGTTTTTTTTGGATTTGTTATAGTTAAAGAGGTTGTCCAGGCAAAACTAACCACAGGATAGGGGACAAGTTAGGGATTTTGATGTACTCGGCTCTTTCTGGGGGCTCCATAGGAATGAATAGAGCTGGAGGTCATGTGCCGTACCTGTGGCTGTATTCAGAAAAAAGGAGCCAGGGGTAGATCAGTGGGAGCTATGGAGGTTGGACCCCCACCAACCTTTAAGAGACATATGGACAACCTTTAAGAGGTAATCCATATGTTCAGGCCACAAATGATGAGATGCATTGGCGCAATAATCAATGTGATTTCTAATATATTTGTAAGTCACTATCTCCCAGAAAAAAAATGCTTTGGGTGTCTCACTTCTCTGCAATCTGCTGTCCTCTGCCTGTTGTTGGGGAAATTCTGACTCTAATAACACAGATGGAGCACAGGAAGTGGAGGTGGAGCTTAGAGATGGCTATGTGCAGGAAAGATGGAGGCCAAACCTAGGCTGTATATCCTGTCCGCCTCCTCCAGAGGGTTCATGCTGCGTCTAAGAGGTAAATCAAGGTTTCCCTCCCATCTCTGACCACCAATAAAGTTATGGACAGCTGCCCCTTCTGTAACTACTTATGTTGATACTGTTTACACAGTGAAGCCTCCTGAATCTGCCCCCTCCTCCCTTTCTCCCTTTCCCAACCACTATGTCATGGCATAGCTGACAGGAGTAAGCACTGTCCTGTGGTCAGATAAGTAAGGAAAAGAAAGTGCTTGTGTAAGCACTACTGGCAAAAAGCTTAGCTCATGCATACAAAATGGAATAATGAAAAGTAGCTGTGCACAATGGCGGAGACTGCAGTGAGAGCCTAACATTACCTTGTCACCACTCTGAAGAGTTAATGTTTAAAAAATCTTTTCAAATAACAGGTATACTTTAATTATAAATATGTAATTATCCAATTATCTACTTGATGCTATTTAAACCTACTCGCTACATTATTACAATCGTTCTTTATGGGTCCGCTGAACACTGCCAAGCCCAATGCACCAGAATAGGTTCTTTTATGGGGAGTGCAAGAATGACTGGTCAGGTCATCTTTGGCAAGGATCATACTAGGATCTTATGTAGACAAAGGTACCCAGCACTCATCAGTCAGTTCAGTGACTATATTAAGTGCAGGAATGGATCAAAATGTACAGCAGCACACGTTTCAGACAAGCATGGTCTTCATCAGTTTTAGCTGATGAAGTCCATGCTTGGCCGAAACGCGTATTGCTCGAATCCTCCACCACAAGCACCACCACCACCCAATGGAGTGCCGTCCTTCTATCTTCAATACTAGGATCTTAGACTTTCAACAACTAAAGGCTTCCATACATTTTTTAGGTGTCCCTACATCACTGTAATGAGAATCCAGTAGATCATTTATAGAAAAACTACAAAATTGTTGTGATCCAAATCTTTCTGGCCATTCTCCGTTTGGCAACATCTGGCAGGAGTTTGTAAGTTCTCCCTTTGTTTGTATGGATTTTCTATGGTTTCCTACTATGCTTTAAAACATACAGATAAGTAAATTTAAAATTTAGATTGCGAGCCCTAATGGGGACTGAGATCAATTTGAGTGATGACAAGCTATGTATAATGCTATGGAATAAATAAAGGAATTATTTGTATGGATAGTCAATACCCAAAAAGTATATGCTTGGATACTGGAAGAAGACTAGGGATAGGGGCCATATTAGGTGGCCTCATGCTCTCTGGAAACTAGTTCTGATCTTGTAGAGTGGAGCTTCTTCACAAAGTCTATTGCATGGCTTGAGCACCATGGGGAAGGGGAGGCACATCAAGGATGTAGTGCTCCGTTTGCTGCCATCACTCATTGGTCACATATCCCATATTGCATAGGGAGATACCATAGGTGGCCAAACAGCAACAATGTTTTGCTTCATTGGCTGATCATTGACTCTGTTACACAGGGTGATGTTGGCCTGTTTGGTTGTATAATATAACCGAAGACCCCAAGGAATATGTTGAGAATGTGAAAATTTAAGGAGGATGTTGTTCCAACTGGATTTAAAACCTCGTGTAAAGCAGAATTCTTGTGGTTACTGTGGTCAATAAGGAAACATCGTGAGATGTCTTTGAGGTCCTTAACCTAACATATATATTGTAATGCTACAGTAGATCTACACTGGAAAAGACCAATCAGTTTTTTCACATTTTTTCAAATCCCCAAAATAATAAAAAGATCCCAATGGCAGAAAGAACAAGAGAGATATAAAATATTTGTTTTAAAGAATTTATTTTTATTAGTGCGCCTTTACATACATGAAGAACAATTCTGTTATTTACACGCCTTCAGCATTAACCTCACAAAATTCTGGGTACATGCGCTGAAAATGACTGGAATTCCAGGAACACAAAGGATGGAACATGGTGCAAATTCATAAGGAGACTTTGTAGAAATTCAGTAGTTGGCGTCCAAGATTCTAGTTATGGCGTCTATTTCATGCAACATCCACCTGAGGACTGGCATCCATCACCTCCTTTCTTGCACATGAGTGGCTGGAAGGAAAGGAAAAATAATTAGTTTTTGAGTCTCAAAAAATTACAAAATTTATTGTAAAATTTTAGAATATCATGCATATAAGGAAAACAGCAATGGAAACTAAGGGTTGCCTCACTCTCATTCATATACTGTTGAAGTGTATCAAGCTATGGTGGGTATTGTAGATTTGCAGAGCTCCAGGTTTAGATGGAGCCTCAGCTTTCAGAGCATTGGTCCAAAGCCTTAGAATTGAGCCACCACTACAGAGCGCAGCTGTTGATATGGTGGACTCCAGATTCTATGTCACTATGGAAAATGGGGGCTCGAGGTTGTTCTAAGATGACTGGGAAGTAATATTGAGTATGTAGACCCATACTTCCCTTTAAACAATTTTCTTGGAGAATAATCTAGATATAAATGGGGGTTTCCTTTAAACAAATGTACTTACCACAATGCCGCAAGAGCACAGGCATGCCAGGAGAAGCAGGGCAGTCATCACAATGATAGCAATACCCCACCCCGGGACATCTGAAAGAGGAAGAGATAGGAATGTAATGTCTGTTTTATAGAATATCGGTTGCTATATGGACACATTTAGTGTGTATGTGGGGAGCTATACAGTGGTAATCATCAATATACTTACAGCTACTGTCATAAGTACAATTACAGTTCTGGGCATCTAGGGGAAAAAGAATAAAAACATTAGATAAAAACAAAAAAAAGGCACTGAAGAAAAGAAAAAACTGGACTCGACTTAAATGAACATTGGCCAAAACTGCCTATTTCAGGGGGACCAGGTGACCATGTACACCATGTGCATGGGGCAATACTGGTTCTCCCAACAATGTAGGGGAAATGAGGTTCTGGTGTATTGGATTAAAACATAAAAACCCTTAGGTCTCACAGGACATAAACCACTTCCAAAGAAGTTTGGAAGCATCTTAGTCTCTTCATCCATTGAGGACCCATTTAAAGCTGGGCATGTATGTATACAAGGGAGTAAGGAAAGATAAATGTCAGCTCAACACGCATTTTCTCAACAGGTATCTAAAGTGTAGGGCCAATACATTGGTAGCCATATATGTTAGATGAATATTGGCCGAACTTGACATTTTTCCATAACTATCTAATGTCTGGGGGGGGGGGGGGAGTTCTGCCCCAATGGTGGATGTCAAATAAAAGAAAAATGGATTGACCAAGACCACTATGAATGTGTATAGGGAAGATTTGAAGGAATAGCTTCCAAACTAACTTGCCTTCAGCCAACAGTTATCTATGTGATCAAATATATTACATACATTTTGGAAATTCAATAGTCATGTCCTATGAAATAGTAAAAAAAAAAATACTACAACCAACTATATTTTTCATTTAATTTTTGCCTTTAGTCATTAAGCCCTTTGAAGTGCTATGGTACAAATGTAAAATCTACAGTCTACTCAACTGTGGCTTGAATTATTCAAAAAATTACAAAAAATGCATCAATACAAATATATGTAACTTTAAATTCTCCTGTGTATCTTCAAGTAAGGTCTATTTTTTTTCTATGGAAGCCACTTTGTAATGCTCTACGAGCCAAGTAAAGAACCTATAGAAACTCTTTCTCCTTTCTCAAGGACACTTAGAAGACTCTTGTTGACTTTGTAGCCTATGCAAGTCAACAGAAGAGCTACCGGAAAACTTACCTGCACTCTGAAGACTCAGGATAGCAAAGACGGCAAGAGACAAGAGAGCTGTCTTGGTTGTGGATTTTTGAGCTGCCATTTCGATCCCTGTGTTGAGCTGGAGAGCTGGTTAGTGCTGGAGGAGGCTGTGAAGCTTGTGATGTTCCTCGTCTCAGATGTCCAACCTTATATACTGTGCCAGGTCCTAATCATGACACAATGCAATGCCATGTGCACCCAAGACATTCCCAAATGTATGAGTGACTGGATAAAGGTAGAATAATTATAGAGCTCTGCCAAGTGGCATCTTTTTATTGTGTTTTTATTACGAGGAACATAAACTATGGCTCTTTCTACTCTGAGCTATTTTAGATTTAGGTCAACAATTTAGTTACTTGTTCAACATGTGCATATCCACTAATAGGGTAATTAGACCTATGCACAAAGTTGTAAAGTAATGCCTTATTTTTCTTTGAGGCAATCCAATGTAATGCTGAAATCAATTAAGTGTTAGTCCTTTGTCCATCTGACCAATTTTACAGGGGCTATCCCAATCCCGCCAAACCTCCAATCCAATACATATTGTAGATTTGTACATGGACAACACAACCCCATGTCTGATTCATTGACTCAAAGCTAAATCATGACATAACTGTTGATAGTTTTAAACTGTATAACACTACTATTTGGGTACTTCAAGGTACTATTTGACATTACATAGAGATATCTGGAGTATGTGAAAATGGAGACCTACCGATGTCCCTGATGGGCTTCACCATGATCTAGCCTTGGAAGGTGAGATAATTGAGAAGTAAATGAAAGTCGTTATCCTAAGATTTGAAATGACTACTCTATCCACGGGATAGGGTATAACTAGCTGATCAATGGGGGCACAACCACTGGGATTCCCACCAGTCATGAAAACAAAGACCCCTTGGCCCGCAAGTGAATAGACTAGCAAAGTGCACACTTGACCACCGCTTGACCACCAAGCCACTTGTTTATTGTATGGACCCTTCATCATCACAGTCTTTTTTTCTTATAAAGACAATAAATGGTTGTTCGTTTTATAACTGAACATAACACTGGTGTAGCTACCGGGGGAATGGAGAAAGACCCTGCTTTGACAAATGAGTAAAAACGTATGGGTTCTACTGTGACTGCTAGAGGAAGGTACTACTGTGACTAATAGTAAATAACTATGGAATCCCTTCTTGGGAAGAGAGTGACTTTTAGTGTAGGGTCTTTCTTTTCATCCTAGGGAATGAGCATGACACTATTGTCAATACTGTAAAGCTATGGAGAACAATACGGTGATCACCACTGGGGGAACAACATTGACTGTTCTTGAAAAAAAATCACTGTAATTACTGAGAGTAAGAAAAGGCAACACAAAGAGGGTGGGTACTACTGTGACTATACAAAGAGAGTGGGCACTGAGGGGACTACTGGAGGGTGGGTACTACAATGACTATACAAAGAGAGTGGGCACCGAGGTGACTTCTGGGGGGTACTACTGTGACTATACAAAGAGAGTGGGCACTGAGGTAACTTCTGGGGGGTGAGTACTACTGTGACTATACAAAGAGAGTGGGCACTGAGGTGACTACTGCGAGATGAGTACTACTATGACTACACAAAGAGAGTGGGCACTGAGATGACTACTGGAGGCTAAGTACTACTGTGAGTACACAAAGAGTGGGCACTAAGAGGACTACTGGAGGCTGAGTACTATTGTGACTACACAAAGAAAGTGGGAACTGAGGTGACTACTGGGGGTGAGTACTACTGTAACTATACAAAGAGAGTGGGCACTGAGATGACTATTGGAGGGTGGGTACTACTATAACTTAACAAAAAGAGTGGGCACTGATGTGACTGCTGGGGGTTGGTACTACTATGACTATACAAAGAGAAAGGGCACTGAGGTGACTTCTGGGGGGGTACTACTGTGTCTATACAAAGAGAGTGGGCACTGAGGTGACTTCTGGAAGGTGGGTACTACTATGACTATACAAAGAGAGTGGGCACTGAGGTGACTTCTGGGGGGTGAGTACTACTGTGACCATACAAAGAGAGTGGGCACTGAGGTGACTTCTGGGGGGTGAGTACTACTGTGACCATACAAAGAGAGTGGGCACTGAGGTGACTACTGCGAGATGAGTACTACTATGACTACACAAAGAGAGTGGGCACTGAGATAACTACTGGAGGCGAAGTACTACTGTGAGTACAGAAAGAGAGTGGGCACTGAGATGACTACTGGAGGCTGAGTACTATTGTGACTACACAAAGAAAGTGGGAACTGAGGTGACAACTGGGGGTGAGTACTACTGTAACTATACAAAGAGAGTGGGCACTGAGATGACTATTGGAGTGTGGGTACTACTATAACTACACAAAAAGAGTTGGCACTGATGTGACTGCTGGGAGTTGGTACTTCTGTGACTACACAAAGAGAGTGGGAACTTATTTGACTACTGGGGGTGGGTACTACTGTGACTACACAAAGAGAGTGGGCACTGATGTGACTACTGGGAGGTAAGTACTACTGTGATTACACAAAGAGAGTGGGCACTGATAAGATTACTGAGGGGGTGAGTACTATTGTGACTAGGGATGGTCCGAACCTGCCGAGGTTCGGGTTCGTATGAACCCGAACGCTCGGCAGCAGATTCCCACTGTCTGCCCGCTCCATGGAGCGAGTGGATCCAGCGGGAGTAACGCCGGGAAAACTGGGATACAGCCTATGGCTATGGCTGTATGCCAGTTTTCCAGGCGGTCCTCCCGCTGGATCCGCCTGCTCCACGGAGCGGGCAGACAGCGGGAATCATTACTGAGGGTTCGGGTTCGTACGAACCCGAACCGAACTCGGTTCGGACCATCCCTAATTGTGACTACACAAAAAGAATGGGAACTTAGGTGACTACTGGGGGTGAGTACTACTGTAACTATACAAAGAAAGTGGGCACTGACATGACTATTGGAGTGTGGGTACTACTATAACTACACAAAAAGAGTGGGCACTGATGTGACTACTGAGGGTTGAGTACTACTGTGACTACACAAAGAGAGTGGGAACTTATTTGACTACCGGGGGTAGGTACCACTGTGACTACACAAAGAGAGTAGGCACGGAGGTGACTACTGGGGTGTGGGTAGTACTATAACTACACAAAGAGAGTGGTCACTGATGTGACTACTGTGAGGTGAGTACTACTGTGACTACACAAAGAGAGTGGGCACTGATGTGACTACTGGGGGTGAGTACTACTGTGACTACACAAAGAGAGTAGGCACTGAGGTGACTACTGGGGTGTGGGTAGTACTATAACTACACAAAGAGAGTGGGCACTAGTATGACTACTGGGGGTGGATACTACTGTGATTATACAAAGAGAGTGGGCACTGATGTGACTACTGGGGATGGGCATTACCTTGGCTACTAAGGATGGCTACTGCTGTTCTTAAAGTTATATGTCTTTACAGGACATACAGTATGTACTGTAATACGGTTATAAAGTACAAGCATAAGAACTAATTTTGTCCTTTTAAAGGACCCCCATGATCTGCTAAAAAGCCGCTACTAAACAAAGGGCGTTCTACATCAGAGACCCCCATTATGTATTTAAGTTACCAATTATTAAGCCATCATTTACATTGTAACAAAGACAAGTAAATCCTCCTAGTTACAGTGATGACAAAGTAATATGTTAGATCAGTTTATTACTAGTATAATGCTAGGGTTTTATTGGAGTTTGCATCAGAACATGAACAGGTCACCTACGATGGTGAGTCAGACTCAGAACATCTGTTCCCAGTGAATAGTTTATACGCGTTATATATGAATATGGTATTTATATGACAAATAGTGAATCAAGAATGCACAAGGGCTCGGTAAGTATGTGTGAATAAATGTGTATCATATACAGACACCACATCTATAGCTACTGCTGGTCTCTCTCTGTTAGTGTCTTTACTCTGTGCTTTTTACAGGTTCAGTAGAGTGTAAAGTCATAGCCTATGAAGTGCTTTGATGTTATTTCTTTCAGTACAGTGCATATGACTTATGAACATTGAGAAACATTTATCTACAACCCCAGGTTTTTGTTTTTAAAGTACCAGGCGAAGGCCAGGCTACTCAACTAGATGCAAAGGTCAGGGCAGTCAACCAGATGCAAAGGTCAGGGCAGTTAACCAGATGTGAAGGTCAGGTTAGTCCACTACATGTAAAGGTCAGGGTGGTCAACCAGATGCAAAGGTCTGGGCAGTCAATAAGATGCAGAGGTCACGGCAGTCAACCAGATGTAAAGGTCAGGGCATTCAACCAGATGTGAAGGTCAGGCTACTCAACTAAATGAAAGGGTTTGGGCAGTCAACCTGATTCGAAGGTCAGGGCAGTCAACCAGATGCAAAGGTCAGGGCAGTCAACCAACCAGATGTGAAGTTCTGGTTACTCAACTAGATGCAAAGGTCAGGACAGTCAACCAGATGCGAATGTCAGGGCAGTCCACTAGATGTAAATGTCAAGGCGGTCAACCAGATGCGAAGGCCAGGGCAGTCAATCAGATGAGAAGGTCAGGGCAGTCAATCAGATGCGAAGGTCAGGGTAGTCAACCAGATGCGAAGGTCAGGGGAATCAACCAGATGCAAATGTCGGCGCTGTTAACCAAATGCAAAGGTCTGGCTACTCAACTAGATGCAAAGGTCTGGGCAGTCAACTAGAAGCGGAGGTCATGGCAGTCAACCAGATGTGAAGGTCATGGCAGTCAATCAGATGCGAAGGTCAGGGTAGTCAACCAGATGCGAAGGTCAGGGGAATCAACCAGATGCAAAGGTCGGGGCAGTCAACCAAATGCGAAGGTCAGGCTACTCAACTAGATGCAAAGGTCTGGGCAGTCAACTAGAAGCGGAGGTCATGGCAGTCAACCAGATGCAAAGGTCAGGGCAGTCAACCAGATGTGAAGGTCAGTGCAGTCGACCAGATGTGAAGGTCAGTGCAGTCGACCAGATGTGAAGGTCAGGGTGGTCCACTAGATGTAAAAGTCAGGGCGGTCAACCAGATGTGAAGGTCAGTGCAGTAAATTAAATGCGAAGGTCAGGGCAGTCAACCAGATGTAAAGGTCAGGCTAGTCAACCAGATGCGAAGGTCTGGGCAGTCAACCAGATCTGAAGTTCAAGGGAGTCAACCATATGCAAAGGTCAGGGCAGTCAACCAGATGTAAGGGGCAGGGCAGTCAATCAGATGCAAAGGTCAGGCTAGTCAACCTGAGGCAGTCAACTACAATTGAGGGTCAGGGCAGTCAACCAGGTGCGAAGGTCAGGGCAGTCAACTTAAAGTGAAGGTCAGGGCAGTCAGCGAGAAGCGAAGGTCCGGACAGTCAACCAAAAGCCCCTATATTCACTTACTTCGACCAATAACTCTGTAGACTTAGGGCCATAAGTAAGGGTTTAGGTAAGTAATAAAATGATCATTGTTCAGGACATATTCTGGAATAAAGAATGTAGATAAGGGTGAGATCTTCTCGGCACCAAAGTCTTTATACCACAAGACCATAGTTCTGATATGGGCATTCATTCATCCTATAGAAAAATACTATTAATTCTGTGACTTCTGTTTGGGGGGGGGAGTAAAAGCAATGTCAAAAAGTTTTACAATAGTGAAAGAGTAGTAAGTTCTTGGAAATAATTATTGATAATTATAAGGGAAATAACATAAGGGCAGGCTAGGTCCGTGCCCCTATATGCAAATAAATCACTTAGGAACTCCTTATTTTCGTACCTGTAGAAAGGAGTAAGTGGCACAATGGTTACCTGCCTCCTTTTTTTCCGGTCCGGATGCCAATGTCTTCGTACTTGCAGAGCTGATGTCTGCCTGTGGATTCCAACTTGATGCTAGAGGACAAACCCGACCAGTGGTTTCTCTGTCGCTATGTCTCCAGCTCTATGTGGTTAGAATCCAACGTGTTTCTGAGATCTGTGATGTCCATCATCAGGGATAAGGCATCACAGCTGGATAGTTAGTTACAGTATATATAGAGAGCAGTCATAGGGTCATAATTTTTGTATGCTTAGGCGTATCAGATGTCCACCAAATATAATAATAGATTTATCCTATAATTTAAAGAAATAGCACAGAAAGTACATCTCTTTACCTTCATAGAGACTGTAGATTGTAGAAGATCAATTGTTGCCAATCACACATTTAGTTACTTATTATAAAACCAAACAGATATAAATAGTAAAATGCATTTTATTGTGGTTTATATACATTTACAGATTCCAATAAATAATGAAATACAACATGCATGGCGTTCACCATGAAACCAATGGTACACATGCCAGGAATGATATCTTACTAGAAAAGACAACGTATGAAAGAGCAGGGTAGAGTCCATATGGAGGGCAGATAGTTTAGACCACGGTCCTGAAGACGATGACGTTCCAGGTAGCAGGTGATGGAAAATACAAGGACTACTGATCCAGAATAGATGATCAGACTTGGGTTTTAGGGGACTAGGATAAGGAGAAGACTTGCATCTAAAAAGACCAAGATGAAATAGCAGAGAATACTTTCAAGGTTTCCTTTTCCTGTTACTTTCCAAGAGAAAATCCACAATGGCTGTCTCCTCCGTGGCTCTTGCACATCAAAGGCTGCAACAAAAATAATATTCATGGTGTGAGAACTCATGGTTAAGTTGCGTTGAGCGGATTGGGGGAAAATGACCAGTTTTGGCAACTTCTTCAAACTCAAATGCTTGGCACTTGATTCCTGGTGCCTAGAGAAGTTGGATAATATCTGTATCCATGTTTTCCAGGACTCCCAACTTCTCCAGATGCCGGAAATCAAATGTTGAATGTCTGGATTCAGAAATGTTGCAGAACATGGACAGTTTCCTTCAGACCGCTCAACACTATAAATTATCAATGTAGCCATTGGGGGTTCAGAGGTGACATTGAGCCCTGGTGTATGGGAGACCCTTAAGGTTCCATTGCCAACAGCATGTAATAAATGAGGGAGAACAATTTACAGTTTAAGAATATATTATTGGTTACTGGGGTACTCTTCATTGGACAGTCCCTTTACATTAGATGGAACCCCCCACCCCCAATAATAAGCTAAGCAGTGGATATCCCATTGCTGAAACCCCCAAAGTTCTTCAATATGTTATAGGAGAACTTGGCTGAAGTTTCCCCGCAGCAGCAGCACCACCACCACAGGAGCCAATGGAACCCAAAGCGAAGGAGGCTCTTTTATCTGCTCTAAGCTTTCAATGAGGGTCTGGAATATAGGACCTCCCTCTAATAACCTCTTTAGTAACTTCCCTATATAACATTTGTAATTGAGTTTTTAAACATCCTTAACCATTTCAAGTTTTCCAGTCTAGTGACAAACTCAGTTGTGTTAACGTTGCCTCCTTCAGCCTGGGAAATGAATAATCCCTCTAATTCTCTGTGTATGGTTTGGATAATACCTATAATTTTCTTGTCAAAACCTCCTCTCCTGGAAAAGAGTAAAGATCAGCTCCAAAATGAACAGGGAAATACTCACAATACAGCACAAGCTAGTCAGCATGGAAGCCAGGATGAGAGATGTCAACACCAGAAGGGCCACACCCCAGCCAGGCACTGTAGAGAGAGGATCACGTGTCAGCCCAAGGGGATAGAGCAAGACCTGTTCATTCATTCATTATGTGCAATCATAGTATGTCTTACATGTTACATGTTACACTGTGGTATCAAAGGTGGAAACCTTAAATAGGATTAATAGACCTTTAGATTATTGTTATTGTTATTAATAACATTCTAAGGAAAACAGATACAACATGTAATGCATAGCGGAGTCCCCAAGGGGGCATTAATAGTCTTTGACATGCTCCTACATGTTTGCAGGCCCCATACTAAGCATACTACATTGTATCAGTTTTGCCAGGAGTATTCCTCAAAGGAGGGTGTGTGGGGGATGGTCTATTGGTAAGACCATTTTGGGAAAATTTCCAACTGGAGCAAATATCTGAAATTTTTATAAGACTTCATGTCAAGTTCATATTTTCATGGTAAGTTTGACTTCACATGTAATATTTTGGTCAATATTTAATTGGTATTCATAGCCAAAACCAGGAAAAGGTCCAAAGCCCCAAAAAGCATATGTTTCCATATAGTTTTTTCTCTCTGTTGATCCTATATCTGATTCTGGCTAACAATACTGACCAACTACTTATCAAAAACCTATGTGAACTCGGCCTAGGTCTACAGATGAAGGTAATTATTCTCACATCAGAGGTCTGGGCTTATGGGATAATATTCAGCCATGAAGAACGTGAACTAATTGACTAGAACTTTTGAGTGTTCAACACCGATGAAGGTGTTTCAAAGTAATTCAAATTGAAGTGTTACAACTCCATGGAAATCTATGTGTAGTAGAAAAAGTCATGTGACTAGCATTGTACCAAAATTATGAGAACATTGGCATATACAATGGTGTAGCCATAAAAGTAGTTCTGTTTGTGCCCTGGACTCCTCAGGGGTGGGGTATAGCTATAGAAACCTATTGTATTATTTGCCCTTTGCCTACATGCACGTGGCAAAAAGACTGAAAGTGTCCTTCATACTCACCAGTGGTGTTAGTGGTGGTCTGAGCCTCTGTGGAGAGAAGAAAAGAGAAGAAAAATTTCAGAAGACCTTTTTTCAGTAGAATTACGCTTTAGTTCAATGTAATTTAAATAATCAAGAAGGAAGGCATTAAGAATTAGACATAAGTTTGTATGTACATGGTATAGATAGAGATGTAAAAGAACTAAAAGTGGTCATTCCATTATGGAGGCTATTAAGTTGTCCACAAATTCCTCGCATCTGGCATGTCTGATTTCCCTGAACACAATAAGTATTATTGGTGGGCACCTCCAGTAATCTGTTTGAAGCAAGGAACCACAATGGAAAACCAAGACAAGTTAGAGGACATACTGGATTCAATGCTAAGCCATACCACCTTTATTCATAATGGGTGTCCCTGTGGACCTCTAGTATGTCCCTGTGTCTGTAGCTTTTTAGGTTCAAGCAAAAGCTGTCCTCTTTCTGCATATGATGCTGACCAAGGGGCAAATATAAAAGGGTGATCTCAAAGTAGACAAAACCCTAAGGACCAAAACATTACTAAGGGGCAAATATAAAAGGGTGATCTCAAAGTAGACAAAACCATAAGGACCAGTACATTACTAAGGGGCAAATATAAAAGGGTGATCTCAAAGTAGACAAAACCCTAAGGACCAGTACATTACTAAGGGGCAAATATAAAAGGGTGATCTCAAAGTAGACAAAACCCTAAGGATCAGGACATTACTAAGGGGCAAATATAAAAGAGTCATCTCAAAGTAGACAAAACCCTAAGGATCAGTACATTACTAAGGGGCAAATATAAAAGGGCCATCTCAAAGTAGACAAAACCCTATGGACCAGGACATTACTAAGGGGCAAATATAAAAGAGTCATCTCAAAGTAGACAAAACCCTAAGGATCAGTACATTACTAAGGGGCAAATATAAAAGGGCCATCTCAAAGTAGACAAAACCCTAAGGATCAATACATTACTAAGGGGCAATTATAAAAGGTCATCTTAAAGTAGAAAAAACCCTATGGACCAGTACATTACTAAGGGGCAAATATAAAAGAGTCGTCTCAAAATAGACAAAACCCTAAGGACCAGAACATTACTAAGGGGCAAATATAAAAGGGTCATCTCAAAGTAGACAAAACCCTAAGGATCAGGACATTACTAAGGGGCAAATATAAAAGAGTCATCTCAAAGTAGACAAAACCCTAAGGATCAGTACATTACTAAGGGGCAAATATAAAAGGGCCATCTCAAAGTAGACAAAACCCTATGGACCAGGACATTACTAAGGGGCAAATATAAAAGAGTCATCTCAAAGTAGACAAAACCCTAAGGATCAGTACATTACTAAGGGGCAAATATAAAAGGGCCATCTCAAAGTAGACAAAACCCTAAGGATCAATACATTACTAAGGGGCAATTATAAAAGGTCATCTTAAAGTAGAAAAAACCCTATGGACCAGTACATTACTAAGGGGCAAATATAAAAGAGTCGTCTCAAAGTAGACAAAACCCTAAGAACCAGAACATTACTAAGGGGCAAATATAAAAAAGTTGTCTCAAAGTAGACAAAACCTTAAGAACCAGAACATTACTAAGGGGCAAATATAAAAGGGGTGATCTCAAAGTAGACAAAACCCTAAGGACCAGTACATTGCTTCTTTTGAGGACTTCCATAGAAAACATGGCTTCATGATCCAACAAGTAAACAAAAAACAATTCTCACGTTTTGTCCCCCAAACTATCTTGAGGTCCAGTTTATGGACATTTAATGGACAATGGGAAGAAGGAAAGGTAGAGTTCCAAGGTGTTCTAAGACAGTCTGAACAGAGTAGGATCCATGAGGAAGACAGATGGTCCAGGATTCTCCGCTCATAGGCTATACAATCAGTAGGACCAATAGGGTTTCTTCTTACCTGCTAGTTGAGGATTAAGGATCATACAAGCAGCCAGTACCAGAAGACCAACTTTGCACAGGACATGTTCGGCTGCCATCTTGCTTAGAGAGCTTTGGTTCAGCTGGAGCTGTTATTCCTAGGAGGATCGAATGGAATTTGATGTCCCTTCCACTGAAAACCTGGACCTTATATACGGCCGGATGATGGGACAGTCACTATATTAAGTGGAAAAGGAGACACCCAAACTTGCGTGACCATTACCTTAGAATCGTGATGCCGATGAGTGTAGGGATTTGCAGGATTAGGGATATTCATTCTGAAGTGTGACAAGTTTTAATGGTTTAGGACTGACGTGTGATACTCTATATAGTTTATCTGTAATATTTACAAAGCTGACACCGTAGACTAGATAGACCGCACGTTTGGTTAGTGCTTTATTTATTTTTTTAGCTTTGAGTTATGTATTATGTTAGGATCTGCTAAATTAGTGTGAAGACATTTAACATGATGGTCTAAACCCCTTCAAGACTGTCTACTTTGAGATCACCCTTTTATATTTGCCCCTTTAATGCACAAAAGTCCGGGTAAGATTAATGCAATGTTCCTCCCCTCCTTCTAAGAGCCATAGTGCTTTTATTTTTTCACCTACAGAGCTGGTTGCGCCATGATCTCTAGTTTTTATTAATATCATATTGGTGTAACAGAAAAAATTTGATCGCTTTTTATAAAAAATTTTCTGATATATAATTTATTAAAATCAGCAATTCTGGTGTGTTTTTTTTTCCGTTAACGCCGTTCACCGTGCGGTAACAATAATGTTATATTTTAATAGATTGTATAATTCTGCACGCTACGATCTGTAATATGTTTATTTATTTATTTTTTTAATATTTTTATTTTTATAATGGGCAAGGGGGTATTTTAAACTTTTATTGGGAAGGCTTTTAAAAGGGTTTTTTAATACTTTTAAAAACTTTTTTTATTACACTTTTTTTCTACACTTTTTATCACTGTTAAAACATGCAATCTATTGATCTATTGAACATAGCATAGTATAGATCAGTGTTATTGGCGATCTGTGCATAGAGCCTGCCTGAGAGCAGACTCTATGCACAGATCCCGGAACCAACAGGATGGAGGTAAGAGGCTTACCCCCGCCCATTGGCACATGCGATTGGGACCGATAACTCAGTGACAGATGCTTGTTCTGTCACTGAGTTTCTTAAATACCGCGATCACGATAGATCGCGTCATTTAAGGGGTTAATGAGACACAGCTGCGGGATCGCAGCTGCCTCTCATTACCTTTGGCCCTGGACACACTGATGTGTGCAGTATCACTCTCACTGCAGCGGTCCTGCACACATCAGAAGCCCCGTCAGTGCAGGAACGTATATATACAGTACATGTTACTGACAGGAAGGGGTTAAAGTGCACCTTAACTTTTATACAACTTCTGATATAGTCACATGTCAGGAATTATGACCCTAACACCCCCACCAGTTGCTAAAATGAAGGGGCAGAAGTGCTTGTCTGAACGCTTTGTCCCCATGTTTTTCTCAGAAAACCAAGTACATAGAGACATGGCATCTGTACTCTGTGCATTCGACTTTCCAAGCAAACTTTAATGCAAAGATACATATGTCACAATTATTAAAGGGGTAAGCAGGGTTATATATCAGCGCTCGTTTACTGAGAAATTACACGGGCCGACTATTGGGCAGTAAGGGCTGCATGGACATCGTTAGTGATGTCCGTGCAGCCCTTGCCTTTAGTGTTAAATAATAATAATAATAATAATAATAATAATAATAATAAAAAAGTATTAACTCACCTTACCACGTTTGCCGCTGTCTTCGGAGGCCTTCTCCAGTGTCTGCAGCTCTGTCATCTGTTCTGGTCTCTGGACTAAGTGGCCGGAAGGCAGAGCTGCAGAGTCCAGACACTGGAGAAAGCCTCAGAGGACACCGGCAAACGTGGTAAGGTGAGTTAATACTTTATTTTTTTACTCTACAATCATCAGCAATTGGCCGCTCATTGCTATTACATGTAGCTATTACACGTAACGATGTGTGCCCGATGATTTTAGGTCTGGACCTGAAGAAACGATCAGTCGATGATCAGTCGGCCGATCGTTCTCTATTACACAAAGCGATCATTAGACAAATCAGCCTGATTTGGCCGATTATCGCTCCGTGTACTAGAGCCCTAAGGTGTCTATGAGCTGGCATAGAATTGTGTTATAATTTTTTAAATATAAATTATAATATATCTGTTGGGTTGTAGGAGGTCACACCACCCCCCTCTCATCATTGGTAATCCCTGTAAAAATGGCAGAAAGTGGCTAAATTTAAACGAAGTAAAAATAAATAAATAAAAAAACACATTAAAAAAAAAATGAAACCTTTGGCACAAAACTGAAACCTGGCACATATGGCATAAAGTCCCCAAAATGACTAGGGCTATACCTCACCTTCACTAGACTAGTCAGTCAAATGGCAAGATTCTTTCAAATCAACTGGTTCCAGCACGTGCCAGAGATTAATAATTCACTTCTATAAAAAAAAAAAAACTCGGGTCTTCCAGTACTTATCAGCTTCTGTAGGTCCTGCAGGAAGTGGTATATTCTTTCTAGTCTGACACAGTGCTCTCTGCTGACCCCTCTGTCTGTGACAGGAACTGTCCAGAGCAGTAGCAAATTTTTTAATAGAAAACCTCTCCTGCTCTCCAGACTGGAAAGAATACACCACTTCCTGCAGGACATACAGCAGCTAATAAGTTCTGCAAAACTTGAGATTTTTTTAATAAAATTAAATTACAAATCTCTGGCACTTTTTGGCACTAGTTCATTTGAAAGATTTTTTTGGGGGGTGGTGAACTACCCCTTTGATATTATGTAGTCCAACTGTTTTGAATGTTTCATAGAGATGAGTGTTAAATCTGATATGAAGTAGAAAAAAAAAAAAAAATAAAGTAGATAATAAAATAATGTAAATAACAAAATCAGTTGGTACACTAAGGGTGGTAGTCCCGCACTAAACAGCATGATTTTCATATCTTATAAACTACGAAGTTCCCAAAAATGGTGCTGAAGTAAGAAAAAATGACTTTCATCCTCAGCTGCCTGTGCGCTATAGGGACATATCAGCAGGTTTCCTTTCAATAAAGATCCCAAATAATCAATTCCCCTTCAAAATTTTGTATGAAGTGTGAACATCCCCTTAAAGCAAATGTACCAGCAGTACATTCGCTTTTAGTTTTTCAATTGGATAGAATCAATGGAGCCACATGATAGAGGGGTGGGGGGTGGGGGAGTTCTTCCCACTGGGGGTGGGTCAACCGCCTCCAGTGCTTTAGCCCGGGCCATTAATGGAGGGAATAGTTCTTATTATCACCCTGCTCAATTCTCATTTAGTAAGAGTGACGTAAAAGATGTGCGAGTTATTAAACATACCACATGTATTATTATTGGTAGAAGAAACACAGAGCAATGTGATCATTATTATACAAAGAATTATCATTAGAATGGACTATATTAATCATACAGATAAACAGGTCAAGTTTCTGATATCGGTCGGAGAATTCAGACTGATAGCAACATAAAATAATAATTATAATATTAATAATGTCATTTCACAAAGAAAGGGTTAATGCATTGACCACAATTTACTACTAACATAAAGTACATGTTGTCACACTTAAACAATCTCAGAGTCATTTATGTCACTAAGTTATTAGCACATAAAAAGCGACCGGTCAGATATGAAAAATCCAGCCCGCTTAGCCAATCACTGACTGAGATGGGACAGCACCACGGCCAGTGAGTGGCTGAATGGGCTGTCACTCTCCAGACAAGAGTGAGAGCCTGCTTAGCCAATCACTGGTCACGGCACTGTTCCATTCTTGGAGTGACACCCAGCTCAACCAATCCCTGACTGACCAGGTAAGACTGTCCCTTAGTCAGGGATTGGCCAAGCGGGATTTTGGCTGCAGGGAACACACGAGGACAAGAGCTGAAGACACTGGGGGAATGTGAACAGGTAAGTATTGATAAGGCTAGGTTCACACTGCGTTTTCAGCATCCGTTTTTGATCTGTTTTTCCATTGACTTCCATTATAAAAAAAAGAACGGATCAAAACGGGTGCGTTTTTTTTTTATGCACAATAAAGTACTGTTGACACTACTTTTTTGACCGTTAAACGGATCCGTTAAACGGATGCTGAAAACACAGTGTGAACCTAGCCTAACCCGCACCACCAAAACAGATAAACAGCTGCAATTGTTTTAGTTCGATTCGGAAAGGTTTGGTATGAAAATTTTACGCCAAAAATTGGCAAACTTGCCAAACCAAACTTTTAAAAAGTTTGTTCATCTCTGAACAATAAATATAAGCGTAAAATAATGAAAATCTCAAATTCTTATATTTTGATTTATTTATTGATTTTATTTATATTGCTTCTATCACTGTTGTGGTAATCAGACTTCTTGTTGCTATAACAACAGTAAATAATAATAATAATTATTATTATTATTGTATTTTTGTTGTCCATTACACAAATAATAATAATATTAATCATAGAAATTGTCCTGAGTAAAATAAGACAAGGTTTCTGATGTCTAATGTGAAGACTATACATGTCAGATGGAGGCGTCTTGTTCACGGTGAGGAGGAGGATGATGATGATGATGGAGATGATGATGAAGATGATGCGTCAGGTGTCATTATCGTCATACGTCACCTCCCTTTAAAGATGTCAGTTAAAAAACAGATGTAACGCGTTTCATCATCATCCCATTGGTCACTGTTTTCTCAGACTATTTACCTCCAGATATTGTACTGTAATTGTATTATATAGATTTTTTACATGTTGCCGAGTCCATGTCTTACCCCTTTTAATGTACTATAAAGATGTCTATCCTCAGCCAGATATAAGACTAAAACGGCCGATCTCATTCTATTCTTAATCAAAACAAAGACTTTTAGTAGGAATCTACACAAAGATATTGATTCATTATGAAGAGGTTATATACTATGTTCTATGATATCCTGCAGTGGTAAGATACGGATAAAATGGCGTTCTGCCTGTTACCGAGACTTCATGACCTCTGTCTACATTAGATCAGAGCTTAAACAGGAGACGGCCTAAGTAATCTAAGACTGGTTGCTATGGACATGCTGCATGACAACCATTAGTTACCACTAGTTTAAAGGAATGTATCACCTGGAATTTTTTTATTGATCAGATCTGCATACTGAAACATGTTTTTTTCCTAATCTGTTTCTATATTCTGTATGTTATGGGGATAGCCATCTTGCCCAAGCTACTTTTAACAGCATTTACAGATATGCTCTACAGCAGACCCCATGGATCATAGGGTACAATAAATAAGGCCAGAATAATAAAAAAAGGCTTCTGGGCATGCTCAGTGACCTTTATAGAAGTCATTCTAGAGGAAGGGGGAGGTTGAGTTGTAAACAACTTCTTATCTACAGTATATACTGGTGTCACCTGTTACTGTACTCCTGTCTGTGTTATCTATATACTGGTGTCACCTGTCACTGCATACTTCCCAACCGTCCCGGATTCCGCGGGACAGTCCTGTTTTCGGGGTTCTGTCCCGCGGTCCCGAAACGGCACCCAGTCTCCCGCATTATATGTGGCCCCAGCGAAAAAAACAATAAACCAGTAACTCACCGGTCCTCCGGTCCCAGCAGCTCCTCTCCCGGCAGAGCGCGCACTCCTGTCATCCTCCAGGGCGGGCAGCGGGGGACAGAGACACTGACTGTGCCGGAAGTGACCTGCAGCCTCTATCATGAATCACTTCCGATACAGTCAGTGTCTCTGTACCCCGCTGCCCGCCCCGGAGGATGACGGGAGTGCGCGCTCTGCCGGGAGAGGAGCTGCTGGGACCGGAGGACCGGTGAGTTACTGGTTTATTGTTTTTTCCGCTGGGGCCACACTAATGGGGGGATTGGCTACTCTGCGGGGCGCTATATGGAGGATTGGATAATATGTGGGGCACTATATGGGGGATTGGCTACTATGTGGGGCACTATATGGGGGATTGGCTACTATGTGGGGCACTATATGGGGCATTGGCTACTATGTGGGGCATATATGGGGCATTGGCTACTATGTGGGGCATATATGGGGGCTTTGGTGTCACGGCCGCGGCGGCTTCCCATGTTCCGGGCCGCCGCCGCGACCGCCTCCTGCCCCATGCAGCCGCCGGGGTCCTTGTGCAGGGAGCTGGCGCTGCTGCTAGTTCGGCCCCTGGGGCGCCTCACCTCTCCTCCGCTCCTGTCTTCATCTGTGCCGGCTGGCGCACGCCGGCTGTCTCAGATTTAAAGGGCCAGTCCGCCCCTAATTGGTTAGTTGCACCAGTCACTCCCTATATATTCCAGCCCTGCCCCACTACAGGTGTTGGAGCCTCTACATGCTTCCCATAGCGTTTGGCCCAGCTCCCTGTTGTTCCTGATTCCTATCCGCTACCTGGTCCCTAGTCCCTGTTCCTGATTCCTATCCGCTACCTGGTCCCTAGTCCTTGTTCCTGGTTCCTGCTCCCCTGTTACTCCATTGCTCCTGTGTTCAGCCTGTCACCTGCGGTTACGCCTACAGACCTCTGCCAGCACTATCTCCTGCCTACTGCTCCTGCCACGCCTCGTCTGCCGCCACTAGCAACCAAGCCAGGGGTAGCGACCTGGGGGTCGCCTGCGGCAGCAAGTCCATCCCGCCTTGCGGCGGGCTCTGGTGAAAACAGCGGCCCCTTAGACTCCGCTCCCTGGTGAGGTTAGTGCCATCGCTGGTGGCGGTCCAGTGGATCCACTACTCCAGGCGTTACATTTGGCTACTATATGGGGCACATTTGGGGACATTGGCTACTATGTGGGGCATATATAAGGGAATTGGCTACTATGTGGGGCATATTTGGGGCCATTGGCTACTATGTGGGGCACTATATGGGGGATTGGATTCTATGTGGGGGATTGGAATCTATGTGGGGGATTGGATACTATGTGGGGCACTATGTGGGGGATTGGATACTATGTTGGTCACTATATGGGGCATTGGATACTATGTGGGGCACTATAATGGGGGATTGGATACTATATAGGGCATTTTTGGGGGGATCGGATACTGTATAGGGCACTATTCAGTCAGCAGCATGTGGTGACTGTAGGGGAGTGGCTATGGAGGCTTGCTATGGGGGTGTGGCTATGGAGGGTTGCTATGGGGGCATGGCTATGGAGGGTTGCTATGGGGGCGTGGCTATGGGGACCTCGGCGCACATGTCCCTCTTTGCTCTTTTGCAAAAGTTGGGAGGTATGTGTCACTGTACTCCTGTCTGTGTTATCTATATACTGGTGTCACCTGTCACTGTACTCCTGTCTGTGTTATCTATATACTAGTGTCACCTGTCACTGTACTCCTGTCTGTGTTATCTATATACTGGTGTCACCTGTCACTGTACTCCTGTCTGTGTTATCTATATACTGGTGTCACCTGTCACTGTACTCCTGTCTGTGTTATCTATATACTGGTGTCACCTGTCACTGTACTCCTGTTTGTGTTATCTATATAATGGTGTCACCTGTCACTGTACTCCTGTCTGTGTTATCTATATACTAGTGTCACCTGTCACTGTACTCCTGTCTGTGTTATCTATATACTAGTGTCACCTGTCACTGTACTCCTGTCTGTGTTATCTATATACTAGTGTCACCTGTCACTGTACTCCTGTCTGCAGGGGCGTAGCTAATGACTCCTGGGCCCTGGTGCGAGAGGTCAACTTGGGCCCCCCCCCCTTCCTCGACCAAGTGATGCTATTGGTATATGTGTATATATATATATATATATATATATATATATATATATATATATATATATACACCAAGACAGATATTACGAATAACGATCTTAAGATAGGAAGAGAAAATATTATCACCACACATATTACCGCCATATTGTTACTGACCAAATCCTGTATACTAAGACCAATAAAACATAGTACCAGATAGCAAGTAACAAATAATTCCACCACATACTGACTAACACCACCACTGCTACTGACTAACACCACCACATACTGACTAACACCACCACATACTGACTAACACCTCCGCTGCTACTGACTAACACCACCACATACTGACTAACACCAACGCTGCTACTAACACCACCACCTACTAACACCACCGCTGCTACTGAATAACATCCACTGTACACGTATCACCGCATCCAGTCATATAGAGGTGGACGCAGCTCCACAGAATCTGCCAGACAGACATATTAGACTCCTCACTCTGACACCATCGTAATCTCTCTACAAACTGCACATTTGTATTGGCCTCATTTAGTGGGTAACCCTGACACTATGTGACCTCCTTATAGTGTATGCCCTATATGTAGCCTCCTTATAGATGGTCCCCACTCTGTGTATCCCCCCTTATAGTATATGCCTCCTACTATGTAGCCTCCTTATAGATGCCCCCTCTGTGTATCCCCCCTTATAGTATATGCCTCCTACTATGTAGCCTCCTTATAGATGCCCCCTCTGTATATCCCCTCTTATAGAAAGCCCCCTCTCCCCCTATGTTGCCCCCCTTATAGATGCCCCCCCCCTTATAGATGACCCCTTCCCCCCCTTATATATTGCCCCCTTATAGATAGCCCCCTCTCCCACCCTCCTATAGATGGCCCCCTCTCCTATAGATGGCCCCTTCCCCCCCTTATAGATGGCCCCCTCTGCTATAGATGGCCCCTTCCCCCCCATATAGATGGCCCACTCTCCCCTCTCCTTATATAGATGGTCCCCTCTCCCCCCCCCCCCGTTAAAGATGGTCCTCTCTCCCCCCCCCCCTTATAGATGGTCCCCCTCCCTTATAGATGGTCCCCCTCTCCCCCCCCCTTATAGATGGCCCCCCTCTTCCCCCCCTTATAGATGATCCCCCTCTTTCCCCCCTTATATATGATCCCCCTCTTCCCCCCCCCTTATAGATGGTTCCCTCTCCCCCCCTTATAGATTGTCCCCCTCTTCCCCCCCTTATAGATGGTCCCCTCCCCCCCTATAGATGGTCCCCCTCTTCCCCCTCCTTTATAAATGGCCCCTTCCCTCCTATAGATAGCCCCCTCTTTCCTTTATTAAAACAAATAAAAATAAATTAAAAAAACACACACAACTCACGTTGCTGCCGGGGGTGTTGCGTCCTATCCCCGGCAGCGCGCGCATCATAGAGTTCCCTGTGCTGGGACCTCCAGCACAGGGAGCGTCTCTAATGTGCGCTCCCTGTGCCGGAGCAGTGAACTCTATGATGCGCGCGCTGCCGGGGATAGGACGCAACACCCCCGGCAGCAGCGCATGATCCGGGGCAGACGGAGGCGGCCTCTTGTGACCGCAAGCAACACAATACTTGCTGTCACAAGAGTGATTGATGAGGGGGGGGCTTCAGGGGCCGCGGGCCCCTCCTTGTGGCGGGTCGGGTCGCAGCAGCGACTGCTGCGACCGTGGTAGTTACGCCACTGCCTGTCTGTGTTATCTATATACTAGTGTCACCTGTCACTGTACTCCTGTCTGTGTTATCTATATACTGGTGTCACCTGTCACTGTACTCCTGTCTGTGTTATCTATATACTGGTGTCACCTGTCACTGTACTCCTGTCTGTGTTATCTATATACTGGTGTCACCTGTCACTGTACTCCTGTCTGTGTTATCTATATACTAGTGTCACCTGTCACTGTACTCCTGTCTGTGTTATCTATATACTGGTGTCACCTGTCACTGTACTCCTGTCTGTGTTATCTATATACTGGTGTCACCTGTCACTGTACTCCTGTTTGTGTTATCTATATACTGATGTACCCTGTTACTGTACTCCAGTCTGTGTAATCTATATACTGGTGTCACCTCTTACTGTGCTCCTTTCTCTGTTACCTATATATTAGTGTCACCTGACACTGTACTCCTGCCTCTATTACCGTGTTTCCTCAAAAATAAGACGTCGCCTTATTCCCCCTCCCCACCCCCCCCACCCCACCCCCACCCCCAAAAAAAGGCGCTACGTCCTATTTTTCGGGGGATGTCATATTTCTATACCCCTCGGCCAGGGAGAGAGAAAAAGATGACCTCCCCGGAGTACTCACTGAAAGAGTTGGTCAGTGGCGGGTCCGTCAGCAGAGTAACTGGGGTCCTGCGGTGGGTCAGCAGCAGGTCCTGTGGCAGGTCAGTGGTGTGACGTTGGTCAGCGGGGTGCCCTAGTTTAGTGTAGGAGGTGTCTTATTTTCGAGGGGGATGCCTTACTTTAGACTAGAGGGTAGAGTGACTGTGGCGTCTTATTTTAGGAGGGCGTCTTATTTTCGCGGAAACACGGTATCTATATAATGGGGTCACCTGTTACTGTACTCCTGTCTCTGTTATCTATATACTGGTGTCACCTGTCACTGTACTCCTATTTGTATTGTCTATATACTGTGGACACCTCTCACTGTGCTCCTGTCTGTGTTATCTATCTACTGGGGGCACCTGTCACTGTACTCCTGTCTGTGTTTTCTATATACTGGTGTCACCTGTCACTGTACCCCTGTATGTTATGTATATACTGGTGTCCAGGCCCGCTCCTGCCATGAGGCAGACTGAGGCTTCAGCCTCAGGCGGCAGCTCCTGTGATCCTTCAGGGGGCGGCAGAATCTTCCCTGACACTGTCATTTTAGTGAAGTGTAACTTCACTAAAATGACAGCAGCCCCGATCTCCTAACACTGCTCAGTCCCTGGCCGCCCCCTGCCGCCCTCCCCAGGAACTGCCGGGCTACGTCTCTGTTACGTGTGACGTCACCCGGCAGTCTTCCTGAGGATTGGGTACATGCCTGGACGGACGGCCACAGCGGCTCCACATTTAGTCCCTCCTCTGCTCCACTGCTAGTGAGTATTGTAAACAGGGCTGAGGGGGAGGCTGGTGGCTGAGGCTGCTGATTGTCTGTAGGTCAGGGCTGGGGGGTGGGTTGACTGTCAGGAGGGAGGGGGATCAGGTCTCAGAGCCGGGGAGGGAGCCAGCCAGGTATTAGCCAGAGTTGTGCTTCATGTGGGTGAGGGAGCTCAGTCAGAGCCCGTACAGACAGGGCAGTGTGCAGATAGGAGTGTGTGCACACCGGAGAGAGGACACATCATCCGTCTTTGTGACAGCTCCTGACCCCAGCTGATGTGCAGACTGATAACAGCAGCAGAGGCTCCTCCAGCACCAGAGCAGCCTTGTATCCTATCAGTGTGCTGCTGCTCCTCCTCCTGCCTGTGCTGGACTCCAGTCCCTTCCTCCACTACTATGCTCAGTGTATACCCCAGTCTGAGGCATAGTGGTGGGGGTGGTATATATGGCAGCACATGTGGATATATATGTACACTGGGGCATAGTGGTGGGGGTGGTATATAGCAGCAAATGTGGATATATATGTACACTGGGGCATAGTGGTGGGGGTGGTATATAGCAGCAAATGTGGATATATATGTACACTGGGGCATAGTGGTGGGGGTGGTATATAGCAGCAAATGTGGATATATATGTACACTGGGGCCCCCAGTGTACATATATATTCACATGTGCTGCTATATACCACCCCCTCCACTAATATACTACAGCGTACATATGCATCCACATGTACTGCCATATATACCACCCCAACCACTATGCCCCAGTGTACATATATATCCACATGTGCTGCCATATATACCCTATACACTATACTGCCATATACCACACTATACTGTTAAATAGCGTGGAGCAGCAGGCTGCCATTTTGTGCAGACTAGTTATTAGTGAAGCACACAGCTTGTCTGGGTCCAGCCCTCAGCCTCTCTGCGATGGAACTTGTAGTACAACAATTTCAGCTTAAATATTATGCCTGGTTCTTTATAAAGTAAGAGTCTTATGAGGTTCTGCAGCAGCTGAGGTGTATGATGAGGTTCTGCAGCAGCTGAGGTGTATTATGAGGTTCTGCAGCAGCTGAGGTGTATTATGAGGTTCTACAGCAGCTGAGGTGTAGTATGAGGTTCTGCAGCAGCTGAGGTGTATGATGAGGTTCTGCAGCAGCTGAGGTGTATGATGAGGTTCTGCAGCAGCTGAGGTGTAGTATGAGGTTCTGCAGCAGCTGAGGTGTATGATGAGGTTCTGCAGCACCTGAGGTGTATGATGAGGTTCTGCAGCAGCTGAGGTGTAGTATGAGGTTCTAGCATCATAGCAGCATAGCATCATAATACACATTGAAAAAATAATACGTTTACTGATAGCTGCGGTATTCACATGGGGATAGTTGATAAACAATTGATTCTAGGATTGGGGGGGGGGGGGGCGCCATTTAAATTTTTGCCTCAGGCAGCACAAAAGCTAGAATCGGCCCTGCTGATGTCACCTGTCACTATACACCTGTGTTACCTATATACTGTGGACACCTCTCACTGTGCTCCTGTCTGTGTTATCTATCTACTGGGGGCACCTGTCACTGTACTCCTGTCTGTGTTTTCTATATACTGGTGTCACCTGTCACTGTACTCCTGTATGTTATGTATATACTAGTGTCACCTGTCACTTTACACCTGTGTTACCTATATACTGGGGTCACCTGTCACTGTACTTCTATATGTGTTATTGTGGTGTCCCACCACGGGTGTTGCTATTGGTTACACGCTCCACAAAAGTCTGTACTTCAAAGAGTAAGTGATAATGTAGCAGTATCAAAGTTCTACCACTAGATGTCATTGTTACAAGTATTTGTGTCCAGATATTGCACAGCTTTAGGGACTAAAGGGTTATTGTTTCTTATGTACCACATGGATCTGTACACCAATGAGAGTTCTCTCTTCTAACCTATCACCTTTCTCTTTACATCTTACACACGCACTCCTCACCCACTCACAGCACAGTTTACATACAGTATACAGGAAGGAAGTCACATGGGTAGAGGAAGTGTGAGGTCTTCTTGCCTTGGATTCTGTAGAGGAAGGACGCAAGATAGGACACTCCCTACAGCACTCAAGTTGGGCCCTGGCTCCTGCCAGGTCCCCAGTCCAGGGTTGTGGTCTAGACTTTGAGCAGAGCACATGTATATGTGAGACCTTGACGCAGTTTTCTTTAAGCAACCTTATTACACACTATGCAGTGTTAGGTCACTACTAGAGGACAAGTCAGGGATCATCTTAACCCACGCCGTGGACATCGTTGAGAGGACAAATCAGGGATCGTCTTAACCCACACCATGGGCATCGTAACACAGTGCAGGACTGTATCCACAAAAAGTAAAGCAACTGATTCGGATAGAGCAAAGTTGCTAGAAGCCTAAGCACTCTATCTCGCAGCGTGGGTGTAATCAGAGAACTCTGACCACTCTGTTCATCCCAGGCAACAAGGTCTGGGACTTGTGTAACCCTCTAGGACGGGTCACCCGACACTGGTAGACAATAGGTGGTGCAAAGACCAAGGCGTCAAAACATGGGCACAAGTATTCTCTCTACTTTCAAGTACAGTGGTACCTCGGTTCTCGAACATAATCGGTTCTGGAAGGCTGTTTCAGAACCGAGCAGTTCGAGAACCGAGCTGTAAGTTCCCATAGGGAACAATGTAAATCTAATTAATTGTTTTTTTACACTCCATGAGTCAGGTGCAGAGCCCCGGCCCACAGAGCGTAAAAACGCTCCATGTTCCCCACATCAGTGAGAGGCAGAAGCGGGCGGCTATTTAAACTTGCCGCTGTGCTCCTGCTCCTCTCAGCTGCGAGGGACACCCTGTAAAGAATTGGGGAATCTCATCATAATGAGGGGGATCCCCGCTTCTTTACAGGGTGTCCCCCGCAGGTGAGAGGAGCAGGAGCACGGCGGCAAGTTTAAATAGCCGCCCGCTCCTGCCTCTCACTGCTCCCGAACACCTCTAACTGTCAGCTGAACATCAGTTCGGCTGACAGTTATCCCCCTGATTTTGTTCAGATACCGAGCAATGTTCGAGTACAGAGCAAAACTTCAGGGGGAAATTTAGTTCAAATACCGAATTTTTCGAACACCGAGGTGTTCGAGAATCGAGGTGTTACTGTATTCTACTTATTCTACCTCTAAAGTTCCGGCAGAGCACAGTTCTACTTGGGTTGGGACTCTCTCAACATCCTCCTGTCTACTCTTCTGAACCTCTTCTATCTCTTGGCACACAACCCAGCCAGCACGGCTGTGTCACCTTTTCACTTCCGGTACAGATCTGGACTCTAAAGTATAAAGAAACGTATCAAGGCGAAAGTGTATTATATGTTCTCTGTATCAAGTATCTTCACAGTAAACAAGAGTATATTTATTTTAACGGGACTCTGCGGTTCTTCACCAAGCACCGACACAGTAATCAGACTTTCCTAGCGTTATCTCCCCTTTCTGTGGGTGGCAGAGCCAATAGGCCGGGTGGGTCATAAGACCTGGCTGTGCCTCGACCAACCACCATTGGAGTGGTGTCACACTTCACCACTTGGCAAGTGTCCGGTCACACCTCACAGTGGGGCATCACCACATTATCTATATACTGGTGTCACCTGTCACTGTTCTCCTATCTGTTTTATCTATATACTGGCGTCATCTGTCACTGTACTCCTATCTGTGTTATCTATATACTGGCATCATCTGTCATTGTACTCCTGTCTGTATTATCTATAGACTGGCGCCATCTGTCATTGTACTGCTGTAAATGATGATAAGGAGGAGGCTGCTTAGAAATGATCTGTAGAGGACAAGAATTCTCAGCTTAGTTTTAGGCTTAGTGGCCAGAATTACATTTTGTTTGAAATTTTCAAAGCATACACGTAAGGCATAGAGTATATCAGTGTATGGGATTTTGAGATACGGAACCAGAAGGTGTTTTGTTTTTTTGGGGAAAGTCAGAGGACCCCTTTATGGATAAATTAAAGGAGTTAATGACAAAAAGAGGAAACTATTCCAAAACAACCATCCAGTATCCCGCATTACACCTATCCTATGGCCCTCTCGTAGATCCGTCACTTGTTATACTATAATACAGGAATGCCTAACACGAACCGATCCCCGAGAGCCGTGAAGCAGACGATAACAATTTACAGGAGGCTGGGATCCCTGGATATTTTTCCTGCACTTTATTGACAGGCCTGTATATTTAAGGTGGGGTGACACATTTATATGGGCTGAGGCTGCACTCATAAATTACAAAGCGTAAACTCTGCTACACGACTGACAGATTCTTCATGAATCCTTGTGAATCACCCAGACAGGAAGAGGACAGTGCTGGGAAGTAGGAAAGGGGCCATATACTCACTGACAAAGCAAGAACACCGTGTGATGGGGAGTTATAGTACTGGGAAGAATAGGCCTTATAGTACCCGGAATTGCGTCCTTAAGGGGGTATAGAGAGGGCTCATGATGTGACCCTCTCTATAACCAGCGGCTGCTAATACCTTTGTGCCGGCTATTTAACCAATTTTAATAATAACAATAATTGATGCCACCTACACATTGTGGAGCCGTGAGATGTGATGATGATATGGCGACATGCCAGATTCCTCCGGCAGCCTGCAGCTTTACTTTCCCTGTGACATAGAGAGGTACGGCGCAGTCACAGTCACTTGTTATCAATCAGTCAGACAATCCATTAAGGACGGAGACAGCCCGAGTACCGTCTGGAATTCCGGGATTCAGCCAAAGTAAAAGGCTGTATCCCAGAATTCCAGGCGGTCCCCGGGCCGTCTCCTCCTTTCCCACGGACCGGGAAGGCATCGGGAATCAAATGTGGAAGGTTGGACAAGGTTCGAGTTCTGTAGAACCTAAGATTTTCCGCTGTTCAACATCTCTAATGATGATACCCCACAATTTTATTTGGAGAGAGGAGTAGGTAAAGCAGTATACTTTGGTGCCAGGGGGTTGAGTGTGGGTAGCCTGTGTGTGCTGTCAAGTGGGCCTGCATTTGGCCTGTGGAGTCCGGGAAGGTTGGAGGTAATGTATACTAGGAAGGTGGAGAGAAGAGTGGACTTGTTTCTTGGGATGTATGAGTTAGCTGGAGGCCATTGTGAGAGAGTGAGCAGGCTGGAGGTCCGGGGTGGGCCATATGTTTACTAGAGATGAGCGAACCGGTTCGGCCGATATGGGATCCGCTTCGGATTTTTCCAAAAGTCTGAGTCCGGTCGGATTCGGATTTTTGGAAGTCCGCTCCGAATTTTTTTTCTTGCTTTTTTCTTTTAGAAAGCAGGAAGTGTTCTAGGCGGGATAAGCGCTTTCCCATGATGCCCGGCACACATCCAATCAGCAGGGATGTTGCACTAGCCCACCCCCTGTGTGACGTCGGTATTGCTTTAAGAGGATCGGTCACATGACCGCATGAGGCAGTCTGCACAGAGAGAGTAAGGAGACTGTTAGCAGTGCCCAGAGCTCGTCAGTGACAAAACGTTGCTTCTGCTGCTGTACTGAGAAGATATTCTACAAAAGCAAAGACAAAAAGATTATTAGGAAAGCGGAGAGGAGAAACATATAGTGATTGAGAGAGAGAAATAGAGAGGGCGAAAGATAGATAGATAGATTAGGCATAGGACAGCAAAGGGTGCACACAACAAAAACGCGCTATACAGATATCCAAGTACTATACTGGCACCCTTGCGAGAGTGTATATGACATAGGTGTTTTCCTGAAGCACAAATATATACCTCGTGCATGTGTCTAGAATAAAACTCTAAAAAAAACTGCTATACAGATATACAAGTACTATAGTTGAAAACTTGCGAGAGTGTATATGACATACGTGTTTTCCTGAGGCACAAAGATATACCTCGTGCATGTGTGTAGAAAAAAACTCTAAAAAAAGTGCTATACAGATATCCATTACAAGTACTATAGTTGGACCCTTGCAAGAGTGTAAATGACATAGGTGTTTTCCTGAGACACAAATATATAGCTCGTGCATGTGTGTAGAATAAAACTCTAAAAAAAAAGTGCTATACAGATATACAAGTACTATAGTTGGACCCTCTTTCCTGCATAGACCCTATAATGGTGAATACTGAAATCTACTTTGAGATATTGAAAAGATAACAATGTTACTGACATGTAGAGCCCTAAATTCAACCAAATACACTACCCCCTTATCATATAGATGCTTTAAACTATGAAATCGGAAGAAATCCGAAATTCGGTCGAACTGAACTTCTAAAAAAAAAATCGGGAAGTCCGGTCGGAACAAACTTTTGAAAAGTTCGCTCATCTCTAGTGTTCACCATGACATAGGGCCTGTGGAGATGCTGCGTATTGAGTCACCCATTGTTATGTAGGAGAGTCTAATAGCCAGGAGTTGTCATCTGTATATCTCTCAGCAAGGACTATGGAGTGTCATAGGAATTAAAGGGGAAGCTGGATTAAAAACTGAATGCCGCTTGGGAGTTATGGGCTTAATAGTGGACCCTCTACTGTTGGCTATGCACATTTGTTTGGCTAGGGGACAGTTTTGCAAAGTCTGCCCTGGCTGTAAGGGCCCATAAGGAAACCACGACAGATTGGGTGGTGTAGACTTAAGGCCCTATTACACGAAGCGATTATCGGCCGTATTTGGTCAATAGAAACCGTTACAGACGATAATCGTTTCGTGTAATAGAAGACAGCGATCAGCCAACATGCACAATGTCGGCTGATCGTTGTCTTTCAACAGGCTAAAGGCCCTATTCCACGGAAGGATTATCGTTCATAAACTCCCTCCAACGATCACTAAACAATTTTTTTTTGTTAGCGAACGATAACACATAACACACGTGGGAACGTATGTAGTGTACCGATTATTTTGTGGTTGTCACATGGTCATTTAAAACGTTCGCCGGGGTTATAATTTTGAAAACAATTTTGAACGACAATATAACGATTTCACCTTTGTCGTTCGCTCGTTTACACCAATTCCACAAATCGATTATCGTTAACGAGCGGTCGTTGGAGCGAGTTTATGAACGATAATCGTTCCGTGGAATAGGGCTTTATGGGCCCTATTACACAGGACGATTAATGTGTGAAAAATCATTAAATAGTTCAAATTTAGACGTTAATCGTTCTGTGTAATTGCAGCCAACCATCAAAGAATCGTTCGTATGTCGTTGATCGTTGATTTAGATCTGAAGCTAAAATTATCGTTAATCGTTCGCTGTAATTCCTCGTCCGTTCACTCAAGTTCGGCATTTTTTCACTAATCGTTCAGTGTAATTGCACATTGTCCATTGTTTTTCTTGGATCAGAAAGAATAAACGATCATAGTAACGATCGCAATAATGATCATAGTAATATGGTGAGCGATTTCAGGTTAACGATAAACAATCTAGTTTGCGATCGTTTATCGTTAGTCATTAATCGTTAAAAATCGCTCAGTGTAATAGGACCCTTAGACGCCAACGATGCCTGTTAAAGATCTGCTGTCACCGCTGACTCCTATGGGCTGACCGGACGATCTGCCAATCCCCGGGCTCCTTCCACTTCTTTCCCGCCCCTCCTCGCTCGCTGTCGGCGTGTATAATAGAGGCTTTAGGATCCTATCAGAAGAAGTGATCTTTTGCGTTCTCTGATCAATGATTAGAAACGGGCGCTTTTGAGAACGACCTGAAATCATCCACCATAGTACACAGGACCATAGTCGATAGGTACGATCGCCATTATGATCGTAATTCCGATCGTTCGTATGAAGGAACTATAGAGTATGGGGGACATTTATTATGTGGTGTAACTTGAATATTCGGCCCCAGAGGGACGAGATGCAAATACATTTATTTGGACACTGTTGTTGTGCACATAAATTTTTCACCTGATCCTCTGCCCCACTCGTACCAGAGGGACAAGAAGGGGGCATAAGCCCAGCTCTAAAAATGATGGACTGGCCCAGTCACTGACTGGCTAAGCGGCCAGTCAATCTGCGGGGTCGTGACATGGACATCCCAGAGATCCCCAAGCGAGGCAGGGGTCCCATGGCCGTTCCCGCCGCTGACCGAGGACACGGGGAAAGGTAAGTTAGTACTTGTAATCAATTTCCCTTCTCCCCCTGCAGGATGCCAGGTTTTAGAAAACGTCGGACTTCTCCTTTAAGTGTCTAATTCCCTTACAGTGCCCCTTGCTGGACATTTTTAGCATTACATGGCGCCTAGTGAAATAAATCTATGTAATTTCCAGAAAAAAAGGCCCCCCAGACAGAGGCGGTCATTGTAGCCGCACATAGGGTACTATTTAACCAGGTAAGCTCGTACTTTAAAGATGCCAATACAAGACACAAAGCTTATTCATACAGGAAGAAAACTCCATATTATGTAACTTCATAAACTCCTGTTTATTACATAGTAAGTAACACAATGCTGGGTAATATATAAATATACATATGTAGTAACATACAATACATACAGACTTCAATAAATAGAGGTATACAGTGGGTGCAATGCCGGAATAGATAATATCACAGTGATAATGGATGAGAGCAAAACCAAGGCTGCAAATACTAAAAACAGATCAGCGATAGGGAAAGAGAGGGAATAGGAAAGATATAAAGTGGAGTGGGAACGTTGGGCGTCATCTGGACATGGGCCACATGGCTGAACCAAATCTATGCAATACATAGAGGTCGGAAGTGAATGTCATAAGGGCGTTGACCACAATGGCTCTGTTCACATAAGGAGCCTCTCTATTGAGTTTAATCATTTGCATAGTGCAGCCATGGTGCCCAATGGTAATTGTTTTTGTCAGCATAGATATACATTCTAAGGGGCCGCGTAAAGAAGAGACGAAAGAAGGGAAAGGGAGAACATGGTTAAAACCTTTAAATATGTTAAAGTGTTTTTAGGGGGAAAAAAAACTCAAGAACAAGAGAAGACAGTGAGAGGTTACTGGGGAAAAGATCAGAAACAGTGTGAGAAAATATAACTTAAACGAAAGAGTAGTAGATGCTTGGAACAAACTTCCAGCAGAGGTGGTTGGTAAATCTACAATAACAGAATGTAACCTGCCTGAGATATACATATATCTATCCTAAGATAATAAGAAGGGAAATACTAATAGGGCCGACTAGATGGACCAGGGGGGCTTTTTCTGCCAACAGTCTTCTATGTGTAATCCTCTATATCTATGTGCACTTAGCTCATGAACAGGGTTCCTTATAAAGAGCACTCCCAGTGGTGCGGCATGGTATTACAGGTAGTTTCATAATTTATTTATTTTAAATCTTGCTTTTGGGTGAAAAATGTTTGCTCAAAGAGAAAATCAAAAAAATACAAGAAAAGAGAATGTTAGTGAATAACACTGGAAATCTAAGGTTAAGGAAAGATCCATTTACTTTAATGGTTGAAATGTAAGACAAACGCAGATAGTAGAAGAAAAATATCAAGATATCAAGAAAGAGATAGCGAAGCCCAGATATGTGTCAAGCCCATTATTCACAGCATCTGATGTTATTGAAGACAGATGAGAGTCCTTGTTGTCCTTCGATCCCATTGGCTTTGCAGCAGAGAGGCTAAAGGAGAGAGAAGGGGGTCTGTTAAAACGTCCACATCTGGGAAAATCGCTTCAGTGATGGAAGGGTCTCATACCGGAGATGTTTACCTTACTTTCTACTATACATATATTACCCACACACATGCACACACTATACATATATACCCCCCACTATACATATATACTCCCCTACTATACATATATACCCCCATTATACGTATATACCCCCCATTATACATATATACCCACACTACTATACATATATACCCCCATTATACGTATATACCCCCCATTATACATATATACCCACACTACTATACATATATACCCCCCACTATACATATATACCCCCCACTATACATATGTACCCCCACTATACATATATACCCCCCACTATACATATATACTCCCCACTATACATGTATACCCCCCTACTATACATATACACCCCCACTATACATACATATAAATCCTCCTACTATACATACTGTATATACCCCCCCCACACTATATATATATATATATATATATATATATATATATATATATATATCCCCCTACTATACATATATACCCCCCCCCCCCCCATGTAATATAATAGAGGGCGGGTGGAGGGGCTTTATTATCTCAGTAATAAGTCACACATTTGCTCATGTCTGATGGTAAATGTAGAGATCACCAGGCTCTTACCATACAGCAGATGCAGCACAAGACGCCAGCAAGTAATATGGACATCAGCACCAAGAGAGCGATTCCCCATCCAGGTACAGTGTTACCTATAGGAAGAAAGCAGATGTTACATAGGCAAAAACTGCAGCCACAAATAGGACAGGTTACTGTATGTTACTATGGGACCAGTACTGATCTATGGGGGAGAGAGCTCCATGTGTCCTTCTTATTCATGCACATGGAGGTGTAGTACGGTCTATAGTACAATCCTTCAGGTTTGCCAGGACAAGTGAAGAGTGAAAAAAATATATAGTTAGAATAAAGAATAAAAAGAATAAACTTACTTGTTGTGTTGGTTTGAGCATCTAGACAGAAATAAAACAGAGAAAAAAATATTAAAATTGCTTGGATTTATCATATAGGGATGAGAGATTAGACAAATACATAGATAGAGGAGACACATAAATCCTGCTTTCTTTTATTTATTTATTTATTTATTTATTTGTTTATTTTGCATATGATGTATAATGCATCTCATTACAGTTTTTTTTAAACATAAGATAGATAGATAATAGATAGATAGATAGATAGATAGATAGATAGATAGATAATAGATAGATAAATAGATAGATAGGAGATAGATAGATAGGAGGTAGATAAATAGATAGATAAATAGATAGATAGGAGATAGATAGATAGATAGATAGATAGATAGATAGATAGATAGATAGGAGATAGATAGATAGATAGATAGATAGATAGATAGATAGGAGATAGATAGATAGATAGATAGATAGATAGATAGATAATAGATAGATAGATAGATAGATAGATAGATAGATAGATAGGAGATAGATAGATAGATAGATAGATAGATAGATAGATAATAGATAGTCAGATAGATAGATAGATAGATAGATAATAGATAGATAAATAGATAGGAGATAGATAGATAGATAGATAGATAGATAGATAGATAGGAGATAGATAGATAGATAGATAGATAGATAGATAGATAGATAGGAGATAGGAGAAAAATAGATAGATAGATAGATAGATAGATAGGAGATAGGAGATGGATGGATAGATAGATAGATAGATAGATAGATAGATAGATAGATAGGAGATAGATAGATAGATAGATAGATAGATAGATAGATAGATAGATAGATAGGAGATAGATAAATAGATAGATAGATAGATAGATAGATAGATAGGAGATAGGAGATGGATAGATAGATAGATAGATAGATAGATAGATAGATAGATAGATAGGAGATAGATAGATAGATAGATAGATAGATAGATAGATAGATAGATAGATAGGAGATAGATAAATAGATAGATAGGAGATAGGAGATGGATAGATAGATAGATAGATAGATAGATAGATAGATAGATAGGAGATAGATAGATAGATAGATAGATAGATAGATAGATAGATAGAAAGGAGATAGATAGATAATAGATAGATAGATAGATAGATAGATAGATAGATAGATAGATAGGAGATAGATAGATAGATAGATAGATAGATAGATAGATAGATAGGTGATAGATAGGAGATAGATAGATAGATAGATAGATAGATAGATAGATAGATAGATAGATAGGAGATAGATAGGAGATAGATAGATAGACAGATAGATAGATAGATAGATAGATAGATAGTTAGAAGATAGATAGATAGAGAGATAGATAGGAGATAGATAGATAGGAGATAGATAATAGATAAATAAATAGATAGATAATAGATAGGTAGATAGATAGATAGATAGATAGATAGATAGATAGGAGATAGATACAGGAGATAGATAATAGATAGATAGATAGATAGATAGATAGATAGATAATAGATAGGAGATGGATAGATAGATAGATAGATAGATAGATAGATAGATAGATAGATAGATAGGAGATAGATAGATAGATAGATAGATAGATAGATAGATAGATAAATAGATACTATATACTGACCTGCTCCCTGCAGACTGAATATCACATAAGCGGCCAGCAGCCAGATTGCAGCGTTGCGCACAGGACGGGCCATAGTCTCGCTGGTATAGTCCACAGGTGGGGATCGGTCGGTGACTTCGGTTGGATTGCTGATGGTGTGATGCTCTGCAGCTCATATTGCACATTATATACCACACTGAGTAAATATAGAAATCTGGAGGAATGTCAGTCATTTCAACCTAACCCCAAATTAATTGTGGGGGATTAAAAAAATCATTCTCGTCGTCAATGACTAAGTTTCTTTATGAGATGGAAGTTCTCATAACCCTTCACTCATTTTTGACACATTTGGTCCTGATCTCCAGAGGAACGGGTTCCCAGTGGTGCTGATCCTCCAGCCTCCCAGGAAATATCACAGTGTAATAGGAGAACATAACATAGAGGCATAATCCATGTGTGATGTCCTGTACTTGTCTATAGTATCACTGGATAAGACAAAAAGTGATGAATGATCCCAATTTCCCCAGTGTCCTCCTATGTCAATTTCAGGGCCCCAGCTGAGCGATCCCGACTCCACTACCAAGACGGACTCATCTGGCAGGGACAGCCAATCCCTGACCAAGACGTGACTGTGGTGAGCCCCCGCGGTGCTATGGCGGAGGAACAGCCGGTCACTTGCTAGATGGTGATGTTTGATGCCACTTCTATGGTGGTTGGACGACATGTAGCCGGACCGTGAGATGTTGTGTCGTGATGCCAATGCCGGTTGGGCACACAGGTATGGTGACACACCTGCTTTTAGTTTAAAGGGCCAGTTACATCTTGTTCCCCTGTGGACAGTGACCTGCCTGGTTGCTACGGGGTCCCTTGGGTTGTGATCACGGTGGGCCGGAGTGGTGTAGTGACCCTCCTGGACTATCGGTACCACCACTCACAGAAAGGGGAAATGTCCCAAGGATCTTTATCATAAATAATCTGTGTTTACTTGAAAAGTACTTGTGTGCAGCAGGTAATACAACTTTGCGTTGACAGAATATGTTTCTCTTGAGAAAACACTTGATAAAACACTTAGTAGAACACTTGACAATATACACGGTGGAACACTTGATAATACAGGATCTAGTTCTGTGATAGGAGTACAGTCGTGCTGACTAAGTTGCATGTTGAGAAGTACAAAAGATCAGAGGAGCAGAGAGGAGGATGTTGTGAGAGCTCAACCCAAGTAGTATTGTGCTTTGCCGGGATTTTGGAGGATGAGGTAAAAGAATACTTAGAAGAAATAGAAGAGAATACTTGTGCCCGTTTTTTGACCTCTGGGTCTTTACACCACCTAATGCCCACCAGTGTCGGGTGACCCGTCCTATGAGGGTGACACAAGGCCCCAGACCTTGTTACCTGGGATGAGCGGAATGCTGATGATTTCCTGCTGACAACCGCGCTGCGAGATAGAGTTTCTAGTCTTATCGCAAGTTTGCTCTATCCGGATCAGTTCCTAGCCTACTGCTGTCTGTGGACACTGTCCTGCACTGTGACTCTTCTTGTCCACTGCGTGGGCTGGGGTTGTCTTTGACTTGTCCTCTCCTATAAGAGTTTTAACACTGCATCATGTTGTATTGTGTAGAGTAAACTAAGAAGAAAGTGTTAGCTGTGTCTTGCCTTGCTTTCCACCCATACAGGGATCTGACTAAGACTGACTAAGGTTGGGGACCGGGCAGAGGGCCAAGGCCCAGAGGGACCACTGTAGGGAGCTTTCTAGCGTCCTTCCCCTACAACGTCCAACACAAAAGACTCGTACACTTCGTCTACCCATGTGACTTCCTATCCCCAGCGTATCTAAAGTGTGCTGTGAGTGGATGAAGAGTGCATTAGAAGAAGTAAAGAGAGAGGTGATAGGATAGATGACAAAAAGACTCCTATAGGTTCACAGAATCAGGTGACATACAAATAAACAATAACGCTTTACACACTTCAGCCGTGCATCATCTGAGTAAACATACCTAATACAGCAACATCTAATGGCGAAACTTAATCATTACCTTCATCACCACTTACTAATATTAAGTACAGGCTTTTATGAAGGGTGTAACTAATAGTCACAACCGTGGTGGGACACCACAGGACAGCAAGGTGGCCAGTGATTTGCTGTCACTGCCAGAAGAGTCCATCTCGGAAGTGGAGGCGTGATCGCAGAGTCGGGGACCCGATGATGCTGTAGGAGGACACCAGGGGAGCAGAGAGGGGTGAGAATAGGTTGTTTGTTATGTTATCCCCAGGGCAGCAACATATCAAATGTTCTTTTTGAGTGGATACCCTTTTAAACCTAGTTTATCTAAAACTAACAGCATCCCTATAATAAGAATAAACTCCCCAATACACTCTCTGTAGTCAACATTCTTAATCAGGTCATACATCAAGAGGTCCCATACAAAAAAAAATAGGGGATGGGGCGGCCTTTAAAACCTCATGCTTTTACCCTTTTTCTATTCTAAACAAACATTTCCTTCTCCAAGACCTGCAAACCAATAAGAAGTGACTTCACAGATTAGTAGTAATGCAGTGTCCTGCTTATGCAGTGTCCTGGTACCCGAATCCCAAGTAAAGAGTTGTGTGTGGATGAGAAATCTTTTCAAAGTGTCCTATATTGTGCCTGGATTTCATGCATTTACCTGTATACTCTGTCATTTTGCTAGTCTCTGAGTATGATGGAAGTGTAAGGTTAGCACAGCTTTGTATATGCCCCAACCAGTGGTTACAGGTCAAGGATATAAGGGGTTTGGTCACATGACCTTCTCTCAGGCAGCTTCAATCTGGTGTGGTCTAAGGGAGGATCTTTCCAAGCCTTTTCTGGATTAGAACCAATCTACACCTACCTAAGTCTGACCCTCTCGCCCCAGAGGGCTGGAAATTTTTATTTAGTCCTGGCTTAATCGGGTAAGTGAGAACAAAATTATTCCTGCGTGCTCCTTTATGCCAGGCTGTACATAGCCTAAGGGCCCTATTCCACCGGACGATTATCGTTCAGATTATCGTTAAATCGTTTGAATCTGAACGATAATCGTTCGTTTGAAATGCAGTTAACGATTAACGACCGAACGAGAAATCGTTGATCGCTTTATAAGACCTGGACCTATTTTTGTCGTTGCTCGTTCGCAAAACGTTCGCAAATCGTTCGCATTGAATAAGACATCGTTCGGTCGTTCGCAATAGATACGAACGCAATAGCGAATAAATAGCGAAGAGAAACGATCGCAATTACGATCATAAGTAACGATTATCGTTCCATGGAAATGACTGAACGTTTTCAGGTCTTTCGCAATAGCGGTCGTTTGAGATCGTTAATCGTTAACGATTATGCAAACGATAATCGTCCGGTGGAATAGGGCCCTTAGACCTATACTAAAGATGTGAACACTACAAAAGAACCAAAGTTCCACCTTCACCTTAGACAGTTCTAGGTTGTGTCTATGGTGATCAGGGCCTCAGGTGGTGTCTAGGTGGTTTTACCTAAGACAACGGCAGTCCATGTTGATGGGACAATTCAGCTTTAAGGAGCCTGTTCCTGATCTACCTAGGGACAATTAGACAAGTCAAGTTAGACAAGAGGTACAAGGACTCTCCTGCAACAAGGGAATCTGTCAGCACTTGGACCCGACCCAATTTGCTGACAGTGTTATATAGGTCACAGCACCCTGTTTAACATGGCACCTGTAGCTTATCCGTCCATGTAGCAGAAAAAGTGCAATCTCCTCTTTGACACTAAGAAAATGAAAATTGCACATTTTCTGCCACATGGACGGATAAGCTACAGGTGCCATGTTAAACAGGGTGCTGTGACCTATATAACACTGTCAGCAACTTGGGTCGGGTCTGAGTGCTGACAGAATCCCTTTAACTCTTTGTTGGATTACAGTTGGAGTTAGTGTAGAGAATAACATTGGACTTTCTACACAGAGACAGTGGTCCTACCCTTCCCACAATTTAGTTGCCAATAGATTTACCTACCACATCTGCTAGACATTTTCTCCAAGCATCTACTACTCTTTCAGTAAAGTACTCTTTTCCATAACCTCAACTTGACTGAATTGACTAAGAGGCAATCCAGGTGTAGATTTGGATCCTGATTTATGCTAGGCTGCCATGCCTCATCCCCGCCTTGCAGGTTATCTGGAGCCTGTCCACCTGTGTAAAAAGACCTTTACAGTAACTGGAGGTGGTCGGGAAGCAAACAGCATTGCAAGCTATGTTTTTCTGTTAGGCTAGGTTCACACTACGTTTTTTTTTTCATCCGTTTTTGCAAAAAAAAAAAAAAAACGGATAAAAAAAACGGATGGAAAAATTGGACACAGTTGTGTGCATCAGTTTTGATCCATTTTTCCATTGACTTCCAATATAAAGAGAACAGATCAAAACGGGTCCGTTTTTTTTTTGTTGCTGTTTTTTGGCGGACACAAAAATGTGGTCGACCTCATTTTTTTGTCCGTCAAAAAAAAACCTGGATCTGTTTTGATCCCTTTTTTTATAGTGGAAGTCAATGGAAAAACTAATCAAAATGGACGCATACGTTTTTTTTTCATCAGTTTTTCATCCGTTTTTTGCAAATAACGGATTGCAAAAACGGATTGCAAAAATGTAGTGTGAACCCAGCCTAACTTCTACTGATGTCTTGGGGAAATACAGAAGTACTACCTCCAGTCATTGTTACCAGGTCAGAGGGGTGGGTGGGGGACCTCAATTTCGAGAGATAAGAGCCATATTTATTAGAATCCTTTTCGATGAATTGCTCATCGGTCGTCCATGGCTTCAAGCGAGAAGTGACCAGCATAATTGATGCTTGTTTGCCATGCCTTCAGATGGGATGACTAGTCAAGAGGCCGGGCCACACAAATGATCCCTGTGTTGTTTGTGCGGCCATTTCAATTCATTGCTATGGGCCGCAGATCTCCTGTTTACACAGGAATATGTGTGGCCAATAAATTATGATTTTAAGGCCAGCGCGATCAGCCGAGGATCTTGAATTTTCTTCAGTCTATTTTGCTTGGAAAACCCCTTTAAAGCGGTGTCCCCATCTGGACATTTGTGGCCAAGATGGACAAAGGTACCTCAACCTCAAGTCAATAGATAAATCAAATCAAAAATTTTTAGTCAACATTTTGACTGGTATCTGACTTCTCAGGCCCATCGCTGCCTCCATCTCAGGTCACATTTACTATTATTGTTATTTTTACAGGGAAGATATTTTAAGACTTTTTATAAGTCAAAACAAGTATGTAAATAGAAAAGATCTAATCCCTGATCCTACACCGCCAGCAGGATGAGCAGCACCGGGACCGGTTTATGGGGTGCTCTGTCTCATCACGTGTCAGGTCCACATTAATGCGGCTAATTGTTTTCAGAAAACCCTGTAAAATCCAATCATCATGAATCAGCTCTCGTAATGTGACGGCACCGAGCTCCTCGCCTGTCAGGATAGAGCCCGGCCTCCTGGAAGCAGCAATGTTTCACTAAATAGAGATTTTTATCGTGTATTGATATAATTATTATTGTGCTCATTACATCCGTATTATGGCCCTTATGGTATGGTAGGCCAATATAACAATATACACAGTCAAAGAGAGACTCAATAGTATTATCTCGTCTAAATTCAGCCGTCTGAATAATGTTCCACTGGCATCAAGATACTAAATATTAACAAGGACCATACTGTATCTTCCGGCGACTGGGCGTATAAGAGAACCCCTGACTTTCAAGAAGATTTTCAGGGATTCGCCTTATACGCCAGAAAATGTTAACTACCGTCTGACCGCAGCAGGGTTTACTAGCTGGAGCCCGGCTGCGGTGAGGCAGGGGTTAACTGAAGTTAAAGAGAAAAAAAAAGAGTTAACTCACCTGTAACCCGTTCCCAGCAGCCGCGCTTCCTCATCCCGTTCATGGCGCAGACAGTGTACGTCACACTGCCTGGGCCGGGAACGGGACTGGAGACGCACGGCTACCGGGTAGAGATGAGCGAATCTTTTGGTCCGAAAGCATTTTGCTCCATCGGCATGCCTGTGATCCCGGCCGCATAGTTGCGCTCCCGGGAATATGCGGCCAGGATATTCCAGGGAATCGATCTGGAATTCCCTGGAATATCCTGGCCGCATATTCGCGGGATCGCAACTATGCGGCCGGGATCACAGGCATGATAATAGAGTGCAGATGCCGTCGGACTTTTGGTCCGCTCATCACTACTGCCGGGAACGGGTAAAAGGTGAGTTGAATTGTTTTGTTTTTTTTATAGTTGTTGCCGCATACGGTGGGGATGCAGCCATTTTTGAGCTCCCCCACAATGTGCGGCGACCATACCCGGCATATAAGACGACCCCCAACTTCTGAGAAGATTTTTTGGGGTTAAAATGTCGTCTTATACGCCGGAAAATATAGTATTACAAAACATTGATAACACATTAGATTCGTAAAACAGCAGGAAAATCTCGTCGCACTTACATTGTTGCATGTAAATTCAGCCACTGTGATAGTAGAGGTCCGGGAACTGCGCCCAGATCATCAACGGCAAGAGTCCGCAGTAACTTCACAGGCTTGATGCCCTCTATAACATGTTCACAGGGTGCCAAGGATCGCTAAGCCTGGGGTGGGAAATTTAGCTTTGCCTCGTCTTGGGTCTCGTAAGGTTTGGGGGTCTCATAATGTATGGGTCTGTTTTCGATTCCAAATGAATTTTGGGATCTGGTTCTGATTTATAGGTCCAGTGCCGGACTGGGGTATCTGGGGCCCACCAAAGGAAATGATCCTGGGGGCCACCAATAAAGAACCAGTGAGAAACAACATGTCAGTCAGAGTTAGAGCAGGCTCTAAAGCTGGGGGCCCACCGGAGGATTGCCCGGCCCTCTGGTGGGCCAGTCCGACACTGTATAGGTCAGATCCAAGGTCTGTTAATACAAAGGTCTAATCTAAGGAGGGTTATATCTGCCATGAGGTCAGATGAGTATCTTGCCTCAGGCAGCAGAGTCCCTCAGGAGCAGAATGCTGAATGGGATGGCCGTCAATAACCTGACAAGACTCCATGACCTGTCAATGATAGGGGAAACAGATATGGAACTCAGGACTGGGAATGCAGTCATTTTTAGTAACTATAGAACTATTATTATATAGTGGTGCTGTTCAGTTTGCTGGTTGTTTTCTATGCTGCAGATTATGTAAGATTTTTAATAGTCCAGGGGTGGGGCACTATTGTAGCTATTGCGTTAGGCTGAGAAAGCTAGTATCAGGCCAGGGTCTGGGGTCTGAAAGAATTTAAGATCTGGTTATTCACTGAAAGCAAACCGAGATCCTAAAAAATATCCCAATGTTAGTTCATCCCCATCTAACTATGTTTTTGGGATCTGTATTCCTGTACATCACTCAGGGGTGGAACAGGGGCAGGTGGGTAGCAGTATATACATGTAAGTCTATATCTACCCCATAGATGCCACAAACAAGCTTCAATAGATGGACATTAAAGAAAAACCCAGAATTTCCGGATGTGATTTACGACCCTTTATAACAGATGGAAAGAACTCCAGGAATAAGAGGCTGCAGCATAGATGGTAGAGCGGTACAGCTATCTGCTGCCCACTAGAGGAAGCAATGGGAATGACAGCTGATATTCCCGCCGCTGTCCTCATTCTGTACAGTCAGAGAGGAATGTGTGGATTAGATGGGCGGGAGTGTAATTTACTGCCATGCACTTTATGTTCTGACAATTACAGGGATGATGCGGAGGGAGGAGTGCTGGTTTTTCATGTATATAAATGTCTCAGTGCCTTTATGTAAGCGGCACTGTGTGCAGCGGCATGTGCCTGTATACACTATACAGCAATACATATAGGGGTTCTTAGCTATAGGGAGCACTTACACCTGGGGACCCTCAGACACATGATAGGCCACCATTATTATACATAACACATAGCAGATGTAGGGAGGAATGGGTTGCTTTAACAGTCAGTCACTTTCCACCATCTTAGTTTTACAGTCAGGGACATCACCGATAGTTAAGATGAGTTTGCAAAATGTGATGTGTTATTTTAGTAGCTGGATTAATATGTAACCATCTTGGGGGAGATTTATCAAACATGGTGTAAAGTGAAACTGGCCCAGTTGCCCCTAGCAACCAATCAGATTCCACCTTTCATTTTCCAAAGAATCTGTGAGGAATGAAAGATGGAATCTGTTGGTTGCTAGGGGCAACTGAGCCAGTTTCACTTTACACCATGTTTGATAAATCTCCACCCTATAGTCTGCACTATAGTGGTGGGCCATGCAATGACTGGGCAAGCCAAGCATAAACTCACTACAGCTCCCCCTACTGGAGACCAAGCTACACCTGGAAGCAACATCAGTACGAGTAGTGTTCCTCAGGAGCTTCGTGGACTGTGTGTTCATGGCAACAGACTTGCACTTAAACCTGAGCTGGGGCATGGTAATCCTCACCACCAGTGGAACCGACTTGGAGGTTGCAGTCTTTTTCGGCCCTGGAGCCTGGGGGGGCCCAAAAGGACCAGGAATTGTCAGGAAGGACCAACTAATCCTCTATCCGGTTATATAGGCCAAAAATAGAGCGCCACCTGGTGGATAAAGAAACGTGGTCTGACCAGTTTTGCAGGATTTATCCGATGGAAGTGTGTGCTTCGGGAATCCGTGTTCCATCCAGGTAGCAATGTGAGCCCTACCCTTACTAACGCACCTGTACATGGATGGTTCTCGTTGTAGAAGCCTAAGGCTGGGTTCACACTGCGCTTTGGCATTTGCGTGCATCCGTTTAATTCCGTCTTTCCATTGACTTCCATTATATAAAAATATCAAAACGGATCAATTTTTTTTTTATTTTAATGGACACAAAAATGAGGTCGACTCCATTTCTGTGTATGTTAAAAAAAAAAACTGATCTGTTTTGATCCGTTTTTCTTTATAATGGAAGTCATGGAAAAATGGATGAAAACGGATGCACACAAATGTATACGTTTTTCCATTCATTTTTTCATACGTTTTTTCCAAAAACGAATGAAAAAGAGGGATTGCAAAAACAAAGTGTGAACCCAGCCTATCCTGAAGCTTCTGGACCCCATGGTCCCACACCAACCATGTGAGGTTTCTATATGGCACCAGGCACAATCTATAGCTACATCCCTAACTGGGTATAAGAGGGGGCAGCTCCATCTTATCTTCCATATCCCTGGTATACAGGATCCTCCACACGTCTACAAACCATTGGCCATGTAGCATCTATCTGTATAGGGGTCTACCTGGGCTTGTTGACCATACTGTCTCTATAGTGACCTAATCCTGTCTGAACCCTCCAAAAATAGGTCCGTGTATAGTGACCTCATCCTGTAAGCCTCCTGCGTGTCATAAGTAACCCACATACCGGAACGGCCAGGTCCATTAATAGAACATGATTTCAGAAGAAAACTGAGTCATCAACTATTGACTGCAGAGAGAATATAAAGGGAAGAGGCAATTATAATGAAGCAGATAATGATACCATCTGATGCTTCCATGTATTGTCCCGCACGCCATCATTTATAGACATTCCCCAAACACATACTGATGCTCATAGACAAATAATTACAACGCTGCTCCATTCACTTTAATAGAATTGTAATACCAGACACAACCAGAGGACAAGAGTGGTGCTGTTTCTGGAAGTAAGTGGCCATTTGTTTTAAGCCTGAATAACCGCTTTAAGTTGGCTTCATCCTGGTGGTTCCTAGTTGCTGATGAAATTCTACGTTAGGTACCACATTCCATGGCAATCCTGCAGTGTCATCAAATATAAGAGAAGTACCAGTCAGAGGCTCATGTTGCCCTTTACGTCCAGAAAGGATTGGGAAAATAGACCAGATGTAGCCACTAGTGGTCAAAGGCACACTAGTAATCCACACTATACATCAATGTACTTTTTACTGGTATGCCAGGGACTTTCTTGGGCTCTTAGGATATTAATGTGGTTGGAATCTGAACCTCAGCACCAGCACTGATCAGCCAGTCGAAGAAGTTGCAACATTCCACTATTGTTTACCAGACAGAGCTCTGTACATTGTATAGTGGCCATGCTTGGTATTTCAGCTTAGTTTAATTCAAGTGCATGGAGTTGCAGTACCAGACATCGCCACTGCAAAATATTTGGCGCTGTGTCTGGTAAACAATCAAGGGTTGGGCTGCTTATTAGAATACCATGACCTCTTCAATCAGCTGATCGATGCATATAGGAAGTCAGACTAACATCAAACTCAGCCTGTCCAAAGGCCATACATGACAAGGTTACAGGAAACCCTGTAAAAAATCTAATGAATTCAAAATGTTGCACCCAGAAAGGATGATGGTATGATGGGGAAATATATAGAGCTGTGTCTAGTAAAGTAAAGAGGCCTGGGGGCTCCAATCAGTTGGTTGGGAGGGGGGGGGGGACCAGTAATTGAACCTATTCTAAGGATAGTCAATTAATATAAAAGTGACGGAAAGCTAAAATTATTATGTTAATTTGTTTTCCCTAAGACCCATTGGCATCACAACATATGGGGTAAATTCACCCCTGCGAGCCCCTGGGACGAAGGAATATTTAATGAAAAAATAACAATTAAATTTTAATCCCCTCCTCCATGAGGTATAAATAGGCTCCACCTCCCCCTAGACCTCAGTCTAATTATAAAGAAACATAAAACACAGGGAGGGAGTCTTGTGATGCCAATGGGTCTTAGGGAAAACAAATTAACATAATAATTTTAGCTTCCCTTACGTCCCATTGGCATCACAACATATGGGGAATTAGCAAGCATTATCCCCAATGGGCGGGTTATTTATTACGTCCGCATATCCAAATGAGCCACAGAAAATCCTTCCAGAGGAAGACAGCCAGACCTAGAGGTAGCAACAGCTTACCTTCTGCCTTGAACACACAGCTAATCCGGCATGCAGAGAGCGCGCGCCGCTGCCGGCCCCCGGAAGTGACATGACGCTGATGCCGCAGTGCTGAGACGCACGCAGCGCCGATGCGTTCCACAGTCGAACGCGACTGGAAGAAAAGCCAGCGGCTCGGGTGACACGCAGAGTGCGTTCCAAGAAGCACTAGGTAAGAAAAACTTAAAAGCTAAGACCTGCAGAAGCAAATATCAGGATACTACCTGGACACCGGCTCCAGCGGCATCCCAGCAATCATTACCTGGAGAGAAAACCTGAATGCAACAGGTTAACAAAGCATAAAAACAGAGGAGGGACAAAGTCCCCTAGGGCTAACAGCAACGAAGTAAAAAAAGACTGAGGTCTAGGGGGAGGTGGAGCCTATTTATACCTCATGGAGGAGGGGATTAAAATTTAATTGTTATTTTTTCATTAAATATTCCTTCGTCCCAGGGGCTCGCAGGGGCGAATTTACCCCATATGTTGTGATGCCAATGGGACGTAAGGGAACCACATATATAAAAGTTGAAGGGCCCAATGATCTCCCTCCATGTCCATCGTGGAGCAGGCCAGCCAGCCAATGGAGGCCCTCAACAGATCCTCAGATGTAGATGTGAATGTTGCCTTACACTAATTTCCCCCTAACAACCATCCCCTTGCATTTGCACTGTTTCCAAAATTTGACGAATTTGACCAATATTGTCAAGTATTTGTCTGGAACTATTGTCAAGTGTATTATCAAGCGCTTTATCCAGAGAAACCTCATACTGTTCTGTATGACCTGCTGCACAATTGCAACTCCAAGTAAACCAGTCTTCCTCACGTTAAAGAGACTCTGTGATTTCTTACTATCCACCGACACAGCACACGCCGCAACCTTGGGACACTTCCCCTTTCTGTGGGTGGCAGATCCGATAGTCCGGGAGGGTCACTACACCACTCTGGCCATCCGTGAACACTCTAACCTAAGGGACCCAGTAGCAGCCCGGCAGGACACTGACCACAGGGGAAAAGGGTACAGCCGGCCTTGTCAAATAAAAGCAGGCATGCCATCACACCGTACACTATTAGGCTGGGTTCACACTACGTATATTTCAGTCAGTATTGTCGTCCTCATATTGCAACCAAAACCAGGAGTGGATTAATAACACAGAAAGGATCTGTTCACACAATGGTGAAATTGAGTGGATGGCCGCCATATAACAGTAAATAACGGCCATTATTTCAATATAACAGCCGTTGTTCTAAAATAACAGCAAATATTTGCCATTAAATGGCGGCCATCCACTCAAATTCACCATTGTGTGAACAAAGCCTTTCTGTGTTTTAAATCCACTCCTGGTTTTGGTTGCTATATGAGGACCACAATACTGACTGAAATATATACGTAGTGTGAACCCAGCCTTACACAATACACTATTCGAAATACTTGTTTTTGCAGGAAAAATTCAAACCCCCCCACACCTACCCTGGTGTTTTTTTTAACCAATAACTATGCAGGGATGGGACAGGCACTAGGAGCACAAAGGCAGTGAAAAAATAGCATCTGCATTCATTGGCTGGCTAAATCATGTGACCTTCAGAGTAAAAGAATAGTGTTTTTTACATTTGAATTCAGATGAGACTTGGAGCTAGAATCAGGTGTTAGGTGATTTTAGGCAGGAGAGACCCCCAAAAGCCCCAAGAGTGTTTGGAGTGTATAGCTGAGAGGCTGTGATAGTGGTGTAATGCTGCCACTTTGGGGTGTTAGATGCACCCAGACATGCTTCCCCTGCTGTCCCAGTTGCATCCCAGAGGTGTTGGCATCATTTTCGGAGGTGTCATTGTGGACTTGGAAATCTAAATTCGACCACTTGGAGATCAGCAGGTCACAAGCATTTTTTCCTATAGACTTGAATGGGATCCGATATTCGATCGAATAGTCGAGAAACGGACAGCAAAGAGTTAATTTACAGCTACATCACCGGGCTATCTCCTCTAAAGTCAGCACTGACCTCTCTGACTTCTGAATACTTGCTTTTATACAGGTCCCGCTGTGTAATCCTTTGTTATCTGCTCTCTGCTGGCGACTAATCTCCCTCCTCCCCCTCCCCTCTCCATAGATTACACAGGCCACCACTGGTGTAAGAGTCGAGATTTCCTGATAATGAGCAGTGAATGAGAGAGAGGGGGGGAGGGGCTGGGGAAAGTCTATATGAATGCAGATAATGGCATATTTGCCTAATAAACCCAATTACAAAGTTTCTTAAAATTGCCTGTACAATTGATTTCTGCATAATAAATAAATAAATAATGAAACGACAGTGACACTTTAACCCTTTGAGGACCAGGCCCAAAATGACCCAGTGGACCGCGCAAATTTTGATCTTAGTGCTTTCATTTTTCCCTCCCCCCCCCTCCTAAGAGCTCTAGCACTCTCAGTTTTCTATCTACAGGCCATGTAAGTGCTTGTTTGTTACAGGAATAGTTGTACTGTGTAATGGCGTCATTCATTTTACCATAACATGTATAACGGAATCCCAAATATATTATTTATGAAGATATAAATTGGTGAAATCGTAAAAAAGAATGCAATATGGTAACGTTTGGGGGGTTCCTGTGTCTACGTAATGCACTATATGGTAACAGCGACATGACACTATTATTCTATAGGTCAGTCCGAACACAACCATATGCAGGTTACACAGATTCTCTAATGTTATATATTTTTTTTTATGAAATCCTTTTTTTTGGCAATTAAATATTAATAAAATGGGCCTATTGTGACGCTTATAACGGTTTTATTTTTTCACCTACGGGGCTGTATGTGGTGTCATTTTTTCCGCCATGATCTCTAGTTTTTATTAATACCATATTTGTGAAGATCGAACGTTTTGATCACTTTTTATTGATTTTTTTAAATATATAATGTAACATAAAATCGGTAATCTGCGCATTTTTTCCCCTCTTTTCGTGTACGCCGTTTACCGGTCGCAATGACGCTTTATTATATTTTAATAGATCGGACAATTACGCACGCTATGGTATATTATATGTTTATCTATTTATTTATTTTTATATGTTTTATTTATATAATGGGAAAGGGGGGTGATTAAGACTTTTATTGGGGGAGGGGTTTTGGGGTAGTGTAATAGTGTTTTTAACTTTTTTTTTTTTTACACTTTTGAAGTCCCTTTGGGTGACTTGTACATACAATACTTTGATTTATACACTGATCATTGCTATGCCATAGGCCTAGCATTGATCAGTGTTATCGGCGATCTGCTCATTGAGCCTGCCTGTGCAGGCTCAGTGTAGCAGATCGCTGATCGGACCGCACGGAGGAAGGTGAGAGACCTCCAGCAGTCCGTTTCAACGATCGGGACCCCCGCAGTCACACTGCGGGGGTCCCGATCGGTAAGTGACAGGGGACTCCCCCTGTCACTTACACTTAAACGCTGCGGTCGTTTAAGGGGTTAATGACACGCGGCAGCGCGATCGCTGCAGCGTGTCATTGCCGGTGAGGTCCCGGCTGCTGATTGCAGCCGGCCCCCACCTCCTATGAAGCGCGCTCCGCTCCGGAGCGCGCTTCATAGCGGGAATAACACCCATGACGTAAGGTTACGTCATGGGTCGTCTGGGGACAGACTTCCATGACGTAACCCTACGTCCAGGGTCGTCTAGGGGTTAAGGGTGAATGAGAAAAAAAACTATTTTACCAAATTTTTAATTTCAGTTATATTTTGAAGTGCCGCCATATTGGTTGTTACCATTGAGTTAGCTTCTCAGAATAGATGGTCAGTGCAAATAGCTGTACATAAATATACAATGGTCACCAAGCGCTGGCGTCAGCTCACATTTCATACTTACTGCTATATGGCCGATGTCTATACGTCGCTGGTGGTGAAACCAGGTGCAGATCCTCAGGGGTAGAACACGATACAGGGAACAGATTCTTTGGTGTTTATTGAATCCCGATGCTATCCACAGATGTAGCCAGGATTACGCAACAATTGTCTCAGGGAGCTACAGTATGTTAAGTTCATTACAATGTCGAGTTAAATGCCTCATTGTGATCAAGTTAACGTAGACTACAGGTGTACCTCGCCTTAAAGGGATACTCTGGTAAAAATGTTTTTCTTTCAAATGAACTGATTTTAGAAAGCTATACAGATTTGTAACATACTTCTATTTAAAAATCTCAAGCCTTCCCATACTTATCAGTTGCTGTATGCCCTGTAGGAAATGGTTAAGTATTTCCAGTCTTAGGGTGGGTTCACACTACGGAATTCTCGTGGATAAACTCCACGGAATTCTGTCGGCTGTCCGCGCGCCTTTCCGCCGGCTCCATAGACACCATTCTATGGCCCGGCGTATTCCGCTATCCACCGAAAGAAGTGACATGTCACATTACCCGCGAGAATTCCTCAGTATGAACCCACCCTGACACAGAGCAGGAGAGGTTTTCTATGGAGATTTGCTCCTCACATGGACAGAGGTGGCAGCAGAGAGCACTGTGTCAGACTGTAAAGAATACACCACTTCCTGCAGGACATACAGCAGCTGATAAGTACTGGAAGACTTGAGATTTTTAAATAGAAGTAACTTACAAATCTATATAACTTTCTGACACCAGTTAATGTGAAAGGAAAAAAAATTGATGCCGGAGTACCCCTTTAATCCTGCAGTGGCCACAACGCAGAATAATAGGTTTGTCTGAAGAGTATATTAGTCAGATCAGTTTTTCTTTGTACGAAGCAGAACATATCTGGTTCGCTAATCTCTATTGGCCATACTATCACATCCCTTACTGGACTGGATTCCTCATGCATCTGTAAAAGTCTCAATTAATGCAAAAAAAAAAAATTCAGCATCTGCTACAGCGCCACCTATTGGTGACTTTTTTGAACAAAAATGTTTTATTCAAGATTATTCCTCCCATTGGCAGCAACAGAACAAAATCCCTCTGAGTTTCATTAACCCATTTGAGCCATGTAGTTTTCACAACTCTTAGGCATATTCCCTACCTGTTGTTTTCTGACAGTGCAGTCCTCCAAGGGCCACCCCTATGGTATGCCCTTTAATATGCACACTATACCTTCTTCTATGATATGTACGCTATAATATATACACTGCTCTGTATAGTGATAAGCGGCTTAGTTCCCATAGATCATCAGCCTTATTATCACTTCTTACCTGGTGATTATATATATTACCTTCCCTTCTGATTTCCCTATAATAACACCCTGTGTATTGTTTTAGTGAGTGTAATGTAAGATAAGGAACATGGTTATTAATCTGTGAGAAAGTCCTGTAATAATACAATATAATGATACAATAACACAATAGTATAATACAATAACACAATATAATAATACATCAACACAATATTATAATAATACAGTAGTGTTATTCTTTGTATAATCAGTATCATACAAGATATTCTGCTATGTAAATCCTAGCACTGTGCTTTAATTTAATGCTGTGTTAGGCCATGTTCCCACTCTGTAGCAGTGAAGATGATCTTTCCTGACACCGGCTGTTCCGTGACCCGTGACTTCAGAGTAAACAAGATTATTTTTATGCTAAAGAGACTCTATGATTCCTCGTCAAGCACCGACACATCACACACACCTTCCTTGGGTCATCTCCCCTTTCTGTGGGTGGCAGTACCAATAGTCCGGGTGGGTCACTACTCCACTCCGGACCACCGTGATGAGTACCAAAGGGACCTTGCACTAAAATAAAAGCAGGTGTGCCACCATACCTGTGTACCCAACCGGCACTGGCGTCACGACAAAGTACCTCCGGGCAAGGCTATAGCTCAGCCACCACAGGACCACCACAGGACTGACACCTTACCTCCACACCGGGGTCACCACAGTATACTGTGTGTATACACTCCAGCCGGGATTCCCTCAGGTGCAGCACTACGTAAGTACCGTACTAATCACAGCCATTGTTGCAAATTGGCAGTAGTGTAGTGTGAACATAACCTTAAAGTGAATGTACCAGCAGGTACATCATTTTAAGTTTTTTACTTTAAGATAGACTGATGCCAGTGCAGGGATGCCAGTGGTGTGATCTAGTTTCTGTGCACGGCGCCAGTCTGTTTTAAGTCGGGGGCCCGGCCTGAAGCACTGGAGGTGGGTCCGCCCCCAGTGATTCTAATAAAGCCGCGTCACAGAGGGGAGGGGTTCAATCACACAGGAGGCCTACCTCCAGTGCTTCATGCTGGGCCGGAATGCAGAATGCAAACCTTAAAGGACAAGTGCCATGAAAAACATTTTCCAAGTAATTGAAGCACATTGCAAAGTTATATAACTCTGTAATGTGCTTCAATCACCTATCTGCCTCCCTTCCCTGTCTTTTCCCCCTCCACCCCCCACCAGGAAGTGTCCTGACTCACACAGACCTGATTACTGTCGTCACCGTCACCAGGCAGCTCCTTCTTGTGAGGATGAGTCATCAGCAGGAGGGCTGCTCTAGCTCCTGTTACACCAGCCTCCCCCTCCTTGTCAGGTGACTCTGCTTGCTCAGCAGGCAGCAGGAGAGAGGGTATGAGGTGGGGGGGGCTGCCTACCTGCTGGAGTCAGGCGGAGGGAAGATAAGCATGACATGTGACAAGTGATGGCTTGCAGTTGTTCAGCCAATGGGAGCTGAGCAAGCCTGTCACCTGACAAGGCAGGGGAGGGGGGAGGCTGCTTTAACAGGAGAAGGAGCTGAGAGAAGAGCTTGGTGATGGTGAGGACAGTAATCAGGTCTGTGTGAGTCAGGACACTTCCTGGTGGGGGGTGGAGGGGGGGAAAGACAGGGAAGGGAGGCAGATAGGTGATTGAAGCATATTACAGAGTTATATAACTTTATAATGTGCTTCAATTACTGGGAAAAAGTTTTTCATGGCACTTCTCCTTTAAAGTGTGACTGTCGTTAAAATTTTCAAAATCTCAATCAACAGTAGATATGATATAAAGCCAGTGTGAAATTTACATTGATTATTTATTTTTTTTTCAGTTATCATGAAAAAGACGACACTTCCTGTTTTCTCACTTTTTTTTCCAAAAAAACTGTCAGGAAACAGGAAGTGCTGTGTATCCCAGGCCATCTGAGCGCTCAGAGAGAGAAGGCAGTTATGTGACTGATGGACACATTGAGCTGTGATTCTCTGTACTGGCAGGAACTCCTGTGTTTAGTCTGTTTTTTCAACCAGTACTAGTCAGAAAATCTGCCTTCAGGTGACTGGACCTGGATACAGTAAGTATAGCTGTTATATAGCTGCCTTCAGGAGACTGGACCTGGATACAGTAAGTATAGCTGTTATATAGCTGCCTTCAGGAGACTGGACCTCGATACTGTAAGTATAGTTGTTATATAGCAGCATTCAGGAGACTGGACCTGGATACAGTAAGTATAGCTGTTATATAGCTGCTTTCAGGATACTGGACCTGGATACAGTAACTATAGCTGTTATATAGCTGCCTTCAGGAGACTGGACCTGGATACAGTAAGTATAGCTGTTATATAGCTGCCTTCAGGAGACTGGACCTGGATACAGTAAGTATAGTTGTTATATAGCTGCCTTCAGGAGACTGGACCTGGATACAGTAAGTATAGCTGTTATATAGCTGCCTTAGGGAGACTGGACCTGAAACCAGTAAGTATAGCTGTTATATAGCTGCCTTCAGGATACTGGACCTGGATACAGTAACTATAGCTGTTATATAGCTGCCTTCAGGAGACTGAACGTGGAAACAGTAAGTATAGCTGTTATACAGCTGCCTTCAGGAGACTGGACCTGGATAAAGTAAGTATAGCTGTTATATAGCTGCCTTCTGGAGACTGGACCTGGATACAGTAAGTATAGTTGTTATATAGCAACATTCAGGAGACTGGACCTGGATACAGTAAGCATAGCTGTTATATAGCTGCCTTAAGGAGACTGGACCTGAAACCAGTAAGTATAGCTGTTATATAGCTTCCTTCAGGAGACTGGACCTGGATACAGTAAGTATATCTGTTATATAGCTGCCTTCAGGAGACTGGACCTGGATACAGTAAGCATAGCTGTTATATAGCTGCCTTAGGGAGACTGGACCTGAAACCAGTAAGTATAGCTGTTATATAGCTGCCTTCAGGAGACTGGACCTGGATACAGTAACTATAGCTGTTATATAGCTGCCTTCAGGAGACTGGACCTGGATACAGTAAGTACAGCTGTTATATAGCTGCCTTCAGGAGACTGAACATGGAAACAGTAAGTATAGCTGTTATACAGCTGCCTTCAGGAGACTAGACCTGGATAAAGTAAGAATAGCTGTTATATAGCTGCCTTCAGGAGACTGGACCTGGATACAGTAAGTATAGCTGTTATATAGCTGCCTTCAGGAGACTGGACGTGAAACCAGTAAGTATAGCTGTTATATAGCTGACTTCAGGAGACTGGACGTGAAACCAGTAAGTATAGCTGTTATATAGCTGACTTCAGGAGACTGGACCTGGATACAGTAAGTATAGCTGTTATATAGCTCCCTTCAGGAGACTGAACCTGGAAACAGTAAGTATAGCAGTTATATAGCTGCCTTCAGGAGACTGGACCTGGATACAGTAAGTACAGCTGTTACATAGCTGCCTTCAGGAGACTGAACCTGGAAACAGTAAGTATAGCTGTCATACAGCTGCCTTCAAGAGACTGGACCTGGATACAGTAAGTATAGCTGTTATATAGCTGCCTTCAGGAGACTGGACCTGGATACAGTAAGTATAGCTGTTATATAGCTGCCTTCAGGAGACTGGACCTGGATACAGTAATTATAGCTGTTATATAGCTGCCTTCAGGAGACTGGACCTGGATACAGTAAGAATAGCTGTTATATAGCTGCCTTCAGGAGACTGGACCTGGATACAGTAAGTATAACTGTTATATAGCTTCCTTCAGGAGACTGGAACTGTAAAGAGTAAGTATAGCTGTTATATAGCAGCCTTCAGGAGACTGGACCTGGATACAGTAAGTATAGCTGTTATATATACAGTAAGTATAGCTGTTATATAGCTGCCTTCAGGAGACTGGACCTGGATACAGTAAGTATATCTGTTATATAGCTGCCTTCAGGAGACTGGACCTGGATACAGTAAGTATATCTGTTATATAGCTGCCTTCAGGAGACTGGACCTGGATACAGTAAGTATATCTGTTATACAGCTGCCTTCAGGAGAATGGACCTTGGATTTTGAAAGTTATAACTACAGCGACACTTTAAACCAGACCCCAGAATAAATACAGTCTTTTTATGATTGTCCAGAATGAAAAAAGACAAGACACCTGAAGAATCCCATAACCTAGACTAGACCCCAGAATAAATACAGACTACAGACTAGACCCCAGAATAAAGACAGACTACAGACTAGACCCCTGAATACATACAGCCCTCAACCCGGCCCCAGAGTAACTATAGACCCCAGACAAGACACTACAATACATGTAGACCCCTAAATAAAACTAGATCTCCCTATAGGCTATAGACTGTGAGATGCTGGTGACACTTAATGGAAAATAGAGCAATTAAAGATTTTCCGTTCACCACAAATATGCATATGCAGAGTCCTCCATATGAAGCATAAAGACTGGCACATTAAAATAAAGAAAGGTCAACAGGCCTCATAGCCACATGGTAACACACTATTGGTAATGGTGTCCATTCGAGATCAGCGAGTAGATTCGTTCAAGCTCACTATTTGCTTGAGTAGCGCAGTACTCGAAAGTAATTAATACTCGGATACCGCATGGTGCTTGAATAACATTGATCACCACTGCCTCCTGACTGCCTTCCTCGCCCACAGTTTTTCAGAGGGTCACAACAGGCTTTCACCCATAATTATAAGGAGGGTCACCACCAGGCTCTCTCCCCCAAGTATAAGGAGGGTCACCGCCAGGCTCTCTCCCCCAAGTATAAGGAGGGTCACCGCCAGGCTCTCTCCCCCAAGTATAAGGAGGGTCACCGCCAGGCTCTCTCCCCCAAGTATAAGGAGGGTCACCGCCAGGCTCTCTCCCCCAAGTATAAGGAGGGTCACCGCCAGGCTCTCTCCCCCAATTATAAGTAGGGTCACCACCAGGCTCTCTCCCCCAAGTATAAGGAGGGTCACCACCAGGCTCTCTCCCCCAAGTATAAGGAGGGTCACCACCAGGCTCTCTCCCCCAATTATAAGGAGGGTCACCACCAGGCTCTCTCCACCAATTATAAGGAGGGTCACCACCAGGCTCTCTCTTCCAATTATAAGGAGGGTCACCCCCAGTCTCTCTCCCCAAGTATAAGGAGGGTCACCGCCAGGCTCTCTCCCTCAAGTATAAGGAGGGTCACCACCAGGCTCTCTCTTCCAATTATAAGGAGGGTCACCCCCAGGCTCTCTCCCCCAAGTATAAGGAGGGTCACCACCAGGCTCTCTCCCCCAAGTATAAGGAGGGTCACCACCAGGCTCTCTCCCCCAAGTATAAGGAGGGCCACCACCAGGCTCTCTCCACCAATTATAAGGAGGGTGACCACCAGGCTCTCTCTTCCTATTATAAGGAGGGTCACCACCAGGCTCTCTCCCCCAAGTATAAGGAGGGTCACCACCAGGCTCTCTCCTCCAAGTATAAGGAGGGTCACCACCAGGCTCTCTCTTCCAATTATAACGAGGGTCACCCCCAGGCTCTCTCCCACAATCATAAGGAGGGTCACCACAAGGCTCTCTCCTCGAATTATAAGGAGGGTCACCCCCAGGCTCTCTCCCCCAAGTATAAGGAGGATCACCAGCAGGCTCTTTCCCCCAAGTATAAGGAGGGTCACCACCAGGCTCTCTCCCCCAAGTATAAGGAGGATCACCAGCAGGCTCTTTCCCCCAAGTATAAGGAGGGTCACCCCCAGGCTCTTTCCCCCAGGTATAAGGAGGGTCACCCCCAGGCTCTCTCCCCAAGTATAAGGAGGGTCACCACCAGGCTCTCTCCACCAATTATAAGGAGGGTCACCACCAGGCTCTCTCTTCCAATTATAAGGAGGGTCACCCCCAGGCTCTCTCCCCAAGTATAAGGAGGGTCACCACCAGGCTCTCTCCACCAATTATAAGGAGGGTCACCACCAGGCTCTCTCTTCCAATTATAAGGAGGGTCACCCCCAGGCTCTCTCCCCAAGTATAAGGAGGGTCACCGCCAGGCTCTCTCCCTCAAGTATAAGGAGGGTCACCACCAGGCTCTCTCTTCCAATTATAAGGAGGGTCACCCCCAGGCTCTCTCCCCCAAGTATAAGGAGGGTCACCACCAGGCTCTCTCCCCCAAGTATAAGGAGGGTCACCACCAGGCTCTCTCCCCCAAGTATAAGGAGGGCCACCACCAGGCTCTCTCCACCAATTATAAGGAGGGTGACCACCAGGCTCTCTCTTCCTATTATAAGGAGGGTCACCACCAGGCTCTCTCCCCCAAGTATAAGGAGGGTCACCACCAGGCTCTCTCCTCCAAGTATAAGGAGGGTCACCACCAGGCTCTCTCTTCCAATTATAACGAGGGTCACCCCCAGGCTCTCTCCCACAATCATAAGGAGGGTCACCACCAGGCTCTCTCCTCGAATTATAAGGAGGGTCACCCCCAGGCTCTCTCCCCCAAGTATAAGGAGGATCACCAGCAGGCTCTTTCCCCCAAGTATAAGGAGGGTCACCACCAGGCTCTCTCCCCCAAGTATAAGGAGGATCACCAGCAGGCTCTTTCCCCCAAGTATAAGGAGGGTCACCACCAGGCTCTCTCCCCCAGGTATAAGGAGGGTCACCACCAGGCTCTCGCACAGCATTTTTACAGCCTGTTCATGAGGCCCTCCTTTATGTGTAATGAAGGGTATATAGGATTCCCTCTTTCTTTTAAATTTTTGGCAACATAGACTTGATGAGTCTATGAGTCCATCCTTAAAATTTTAAGAGTCTTTAATGCATCTATGCATGCTTTTAGCACTTGCTCATCTCTAGTGACCATCTTAAGGGTTCTAGTGGTCATCGTAAGGGTTCACTCAGTTCACACTGAGGAATAAGCACCAAAATTCCAAGCAGAATCCCCGTTGCAGACTCTGCTGGGAATTCCGCCTGCCTCTGCGCCTCCATGTAAGATATAGGGTGCCTCTTCTCTTTGCAGCTCTCCACTCAAAGAATTGACATGTCAATTATTTGAGTAAAGAGCCTCGGAAAGCGGAGGTTCCCACCGCTCATCTCTACTCCGCATTTCTGCTACAGATAGCTGCAGTATGGGGTCAGGTAGGGGTCAGGTTACCAACCTTAACCAGGGCACAATGTCACATAGCTTTTTGGGGTGTTCCTATAAAAAGAATGGGTTTTATGTTCAAATAAAATTTTTACAAATTTATTACTGTGATATAACACTCCACGGAGGTGACTGTACCATATAAACAGATATGCAGATTGCACTTTCTGTGTTAATGGGTTAATTCAGGGCTTGGCACAGAACTGGTTTATATTCAGTGCAGTAGGTGTGGCGCGCTCCCTCATATATAAAGAATTTCCAACACAAAGTAAACAGTGATAGCAGACCGTCCAAAATGTCCTACCTCCTGCTTCTTCTGATCTTCTCTTTACAATTTACCGGTAAGTCCCATACACCTTTATACACTATACACATAGAGAAGAGGTGGTGGGCTTCGTAGGGTCACCTTAAGTTTTTGGGTTCAGTATTTTTGGGTGCCCATGTTCTGGGAGTACAACTGACCAACTGACCCAGAGTTTTAGGTCATGCTTCCATAGTGCTTTTTGGTGTATAATAAGTACGTATTATATGTAGAAGTATTTGTCCCTCAGTATGTGCCTTCTCAATGGGAATTCCTGTTTACTGTGAACCGAGATATGTTTTATTTCCTTGGGCATCTAAAATAACTATTGATAAGTGACATGTATTCCATATGGGAATCCGGACATTGAATGGGAATAATCTGCACCATAAAAGACTAAAATACGGGGCACAGATCTGAGGGTCCTTCTGTTTTGGTCGAGATTTTGGGCATGCTATATGACCCTTTACTCAGTGGATGACAACTAATTTTAATAGCATACATATGGAAACCATATTACTTGTAGCATTGTAATTAGATTGAGATTTTTTTTTATTTTTTTTTAATATTTTTTTTTAGATTTTTTGTTGTTTTTTGGGGGGGGCATTAGTGTGAATGTACATGTAAAACATGGTAAAAGAGCATGGCACATACACCGATTTATAATTAGTCAGGCACTGTTTTAACGGTGCATAAAGACCCACCTGATTGTATATACGATGTATGTCATAGACTAATCCTGTATTCCTGTATTGAATGTTCAGCATCAACTTATCAAGAATATCTGAGGTCTGTGCCAAGGGTGAGGCCTGATTTCCTCAGAACTGTATATGTCAGTGCTATGTAGGGAATGTGGATGTGCAGCTAGGCCTCAGCCTTGGACACCATTAAGTGTGAAGCATTCTCTCATCTTAATGCGAATTCCTTGAATTAAAAAGTTTCCTTCTTGTAAAAGATTAAGATGGATGTAGTCCAAGATGTATGCGATGATAGGTGAGCTTGTTAAACCAGTAACATTCATCTGCTGTATACTGTATGTAGGCCATGCCATGACCATGAGACCCAGGAAGTGGCCAATGCAGGGCCTAGCTGAACCTCTCCAAGGGAAGAATTCTGAATATAAATTTGATCATCCTCCTTCATCGAAATCCATTACATAGAAAGTGAAAATCCTCTGAAGAAGTCCCTTTAATTTTCACCATGTGCCCCACATTGGAATTTTCTAATGAAAAAAACACAAAAACGTGTGACCAAACCCCAATGTGTTGTGCAGTGCCATGTTGACAAGTGTAAAAATAATTATACAATAAATACCTAAAAAAAAAAATTTAACAGCATTTAATGACATGCTTTACAGCAAGACTCATGGACATAGACGGCAATAGTCAGACTGTCTCCTTGTTAATGTGAAACATTACTGAACATGCTCTGTGACCTTTAAAGAGGTCATTCCACAGGAAGCTGCTATTGTCTCCCACACACAACCTGAGGACAAGGGTGGCGCTGATTTTGCAAGAAAGTACCTGTGTTTCATCCAATTATGGATAACCTGTGGGCCATCATATAAAATGTTACCCCGTAATTACCATGCTTCCTAGACCACCAGAAACCTTTAGTTACCCCTAACCACCAGGTACATTAGGTATTAATCACCAAGAGAGTATTCCAAAGGTGCAAGTAATTGTGTACATGCTATAAGTCTTTGAAAAGTGTCAGCGGGGGTATCTACATCTTAAGGCCCAGTTCACACTGAGCAAAAACGGCAGAATCCCGCCGTGCTCAGTGTCCTGCAGTATCTCTATGGAGGTGCGCGCACACCGCCGCTGCCGCCAATCTCCGCTCAAAGAATTGAGAGGGGAATTCCGCCGTTTTTGCTCAGTGTGAACTGGGCCTAAGGCCATGTTTACAACGGCTGTTGTATTACAGTGCAGGGACCGGGCGGCATGTAGCATGTTCCTACAGTATCGGCCGTAGGAACATTGGGGGAGATTTATCAAACTGGTATAAAGTAGAATTGGCTCAGTTGCCCCTAGCAACCAATCAGATTCAACCTTTCATTTTTCAAAGAATCTGTGAGGAATGAAAAGTGGAATCTGATTGGTTGCTAGGGGCAACTGAGCCAATTCTACTTTACACCAGTTTGACAAATCTCCCCCATTATCTTTTTATTATTTGGATTGCCTGCACCTTCGGGTGTGCCCACACTCCAATTAACCATTGACCAAAGCTGTGAGCCGTACTAGACTGTTTTCTGTGGCTGCTGTTCACCAAACTGCGACAGTAGAAAATAGACACGTCAATTATTTTCGGGGGCTGCAATGAACAATGGCTGTAGTGTATACAGCGTGTATACACTATGGGGGAGATTTATCAAACATGGTGTAAAGTGAAACTGGCTCAGTTGCCCCCAGCAACCAATCAGATTCCACCTTTCATTTTCTAAAGAGTCTGTGAGGAATGAAAGGTGGAATCTGATTGGTTGCTAGGGGCAACTGAGCCAGTTTCACTTTACACCATGTTTGATAAATCTCCCCATATGGCCGTTGTCAATCAATGGGATTGTATTAATTTTATTAACAACAGTCGTTCGAAGAAAGGCCGTTGTTAATTAAATGATTACATTGTGTAAACATAGCCTAAGTGTTGCCCCCTTATGCATTGTTTTTGTAACTGAGAGCCGTGTACCAGAGAGGAGCTCAGTTGGGAGTCATCTGCACCTACCGGCCTATTCCGCTGATCTAGGCTTTATCTACAATTAGATCAAATACTCCATTGTCTGACTACATATAATTGCTGAATGCACGGCCGACTGCTAATCCTCAGCCTTATTATAGTCTTATCACTGATTGTAGATACAGTATGAATGGTCAGGTACTCACATACCGGCATACGTCTTGTGTTATCTATGAAATTCTTTCTTACTGATTGTGATTAATCTCTTCTCTTCTTTGCATTACAGGGTCTCTATGTTACTCATACTGTAAGTATACAGAAATTCTTATAGGGTGATAGGGTTATAGAGATGAACACTCTGATTACCGGTGACTGTAGAAGTTGGATGCAGCCTTAGGGAGTCCTGGAAAACATGGATACAGTCATAGGCTATAGTCTGTATCCATGTTTTCCAGGCAGCCTTAGGGGCCTATTCCACGGATCGATGGGCCAAAGACAACGATCAGCCGATGAACATGTCATTGGCTGATCGTTTTTTTAGGTTCAAACCTAAAATCATCGGGCACTGACTGCGCATCGCTGCGTGGAATAGCGGTGCGCGACCGACAATTTCAGCAGCCCCATACATTACCTACACATGTTGCAGGGCTTCTGCTGCGCTCCTTCTTCCTCCTGGTCCGGTGCATAGCACCAGCTTCGATGCGGCCTGTCAGCTGACAGACTGCTCAGCCAATCACTGGCCAGGACCGCCGCGGCCAGTGATTGGCTAAGCAGTATGTCAGCTCAGAGAGGCCGCACCGAAGCTGCTGCCGCTGCGCGTGGGACCGGGAGGAAGAAGGAGCGCAGGAGAAGCACTGCATCGTACTTAGGTAATGTATAGTGTTTGAACAAGGCCTGCAAGGACATCGGTAACGATGTCCCTGCAGCCCTCGCTAAGTGCCGATCTCCTAGATTATTACATTATTGATCGGGCTACCTTCGGCCCATGGAATAGGCCCCTTAGGGCTGCATCCAACTTCTTCAGCCAACAGTTCGCTCATCTCTAATGGTGAGAAGAAAGCAAGCAGGGAAATCTCAGCTGCGAGGCTGTGCAGTATATATATCCATGATAAAGCAAAGGAATGTAGATATTACATTTACTTTATCAGATGATGTTATCTTATTCATCTGTTACTCATAGTATGGAGAGCAGACGGTGAAGGGGTTAATAGCCATTCATCATGATGTCATTATGAAGCTATCCTCATCACCTTATTTCCAGTTCTTCATATAAAGCTATGTATACAGAGGATAAAGAAATCCCAGTGCAATCATTTCAGTTTCAACCCCATTTAACTCCTGCACCTCCTTACCTGCTACTCCTTTTCCTAGTCATTCTCCTACTACTCCTACCTTCTTCAATTCAATTCGAATGTTGTACTCTTTTGACTCCTTTTTTTCTACTGCTTTTTCCTCTAGTGTTTCTCCTGCAACCTCTTCTTCTTCTGCTACTTCTTCTCCTGCTACTTCTTCTTCTTCTGCTGCTACTTCTTCTTCTCCTGCTACTTCTTTTTCTTCTGCTGCTGCTAATTCTTCTTCTCCTGCTGCTACTTCTTCTCCTGCTACTTCTTCTTCCGCTCCTGCTCCTACGACTTCTTCTTCTTCTCCTGCGACTTCTTCTTCTCCTGCTACTTCTTCTCCTACTGCTGCTACTTCTTCTTCTCCTGCTACTTCTTCTTCTCCTGCTGCTGCTACTTCTTCTTCTCCTACTGCTACTTCTTCTTCTCCTGCTACTTCTTCTCCTACTGCTACTTCTTCTTCTCCTGCTACTTCTTCTTCTCCTGCTGCTGCTACTTCTTCTTCTCATACTGCTACTTCTTCTTCTCCTGCTACTTCTTCTTCTTCTCCTGCTGCTGCTACTTATTCTTCTCCTACCACTACTTCTTCTTCTTCTCCTCCTTTTCATCTTACTAATTCTTTTATTCTACTTTGTCTTTGTCGTTTTTCTCATACTACTTCTTTTTTTACTTCTTCTGCTTTTACTTTCTCATACTTCTTCTCTACTACTCATTTTTTATTTCTTATACTACTATTTCTTGCACTCCTTTCTTTCTCGCACTCCTTCCTATACAGCTTATTTTCCTACACCTCGTACAAATCATTCTTCTCCCACTTCTTCTGTATTATTCTCTTATGTCTTTTTTTTTCGCACCTTCTTCTATCTATCCTTCTCTTTCTTTTATATCACTTTCTGTTCTTCCTTTTTTGAGCTGATACTCTGCCTTCTACTAATCCTTTTTATGCTTGTCTTTCTAATTTTCCTCTCATGTAATAGTAGTTGTATACACTGCATCCCATTAGTTGGTACATATGAACTTGTAATGGTGTAATTTCCCAGGCTTTGCTTGTACTTGTATTGCTTACCTAATAATATGTTACACTGGAATGGGAGAGCTTGGAATTGGCATTGGGTTCAGCCTGGGGTTGGTAATGGATTGAGCATTGGGTTGGTACTGGGCTGAGCCTAGGGTTGGTGTTAGGTTAAGCCTGGGGTTGGTATTGAGTTGAGCCTGAGGCTGGTAATGGGTTGAGCCTGCGGTTGTAATTGAGTTGAGCCTGGGGTTGGTAATGGGTTGAGCCTGGGGTTGGTATTGGGTTGAGCCTGTATTGGTATCAAGTTGAGCCTGGGGTTGGTATTGAGTTGAGCCTGAGGTTGATAATGGGTTGAGCCTGGGGTTAGTATTGGGTTTGAGCCTGTGGTTGGTATTGGGTTAAGCCTGGGGTTGGCATGGGATTAAGCCTGGGGTTGCTAATGAGTTGACCCTGGGGTTGGTATTGGATTGAGTATAGGGTTGGCAATGGGTTGAGCCTGAGGTTCGTAATGAGTTTTGCATAGTGTTGGTATTGGGCTAAGGTTGGTAATGGGTTAAGTTTGGGGTGGGTACTAGATTAAACCTGGGGTTGGCATTGGATTCAGTATGGGGTTGGTATTGTATGAGCCTGAGACTGGTAATGGGTTGAACCTGTGGTTGGCATTGGGTTGAGCCTTGGGTTGGCATTGGGCTGAGCCTGGGGTTGGTATTGGGTTAAGCCTTGGGTTGGTATTGGTTGAGCCTGGGGTTGGTATTGGGTTGAGCCTGGTGTGGGCATTTTAGACCCTTCCATACAAAACTCTTCCCTGCCCAGTACTTCATCATTATTAAGCTAAAACATCCATTTACTGAATTGTGAAATTCTAACGCTTTTCCTTCTCTCCTTATAACTTTAGTTTACGTCCCAACATGGGGAATAGTGTGCCTGGCCCTTGTGGGTTCAGTATTGATCCTGATATTCATATCTTTTGCTATTATGGTAAGTTAAAATAGTTTTAACACAGATTATGTCTTTGAGGTTTTTATCCCTTTATTTTCTTTAAAAATCTTAAGACATGAAGTATAGAAAACCAGTTCAAAAAGCCACAATGGGAAATCGCTTATTGGTTTCCAATAAACATTTCTGACCCTTTGTCTTCTGTCTTCTTTAGAATACATGTCTTAGGCTATGTTCACAAACTGTTAGACCTTACAGTGATGCATAAAACATCACTTACAGGCCTTAAAAAATGTACATTTAAATTAATTGCTGAGTGCCATGTAAGCAGAATTAAAAGAAATAGCAGCAGCAGGATAACAGCAAGGAAGGGGTTACACTATGGACCAAACCACTACTGTTGTTGTTAATTCTGCGGCTGAGATACTAAATGGAGAGGGGTATTACACTGTAGCACTGTGGACATACTAATGTTATGGGTGATTTACAGACGAGAAGGAAGCATTGATTTACCTTTGGAAAAGTGTAGATCAGACTGGCTCAATTTATAGATACAAAGTCCAGGCACAGCAGCAGATAAGCCCTTACACATTGTCTATGTCCTGTCCTGATGTTACTAGAGACAAATTTGCCCTGACAACAGCCAATAGAATAGTAGATTAGAGAAGTGAGACACCTAGTGGCCAAAGCTTTAAAGGGGTTTTTGGGGATAAGGAGGATAGAGGTTTGAAACAATAGTGACCTTTTAAGGTATTTTTTATAACAAAAATAAATGTCCAAAGGTTTGGGGTAGGGGGGTTCCTATTTTTTTCAAACCTGAATGTTTGTAATTGTAGTTTAGGATTCTTTATCTCAATGAATTTCTCCATCTTATATCCCTGGCTGTTTTCTTATGGGGGGAGGGGGGGGGGAATTACTTGATGACTTTCATCTTATACTTTATCTCTTTTACATTCCAGATCGCCATGCGCCGTAGACAGTGTAAGAGATGAAGGACACCAAGAATATTCTAGATGATGAGATCTTGGAGACATAGATTCCCGTAAAGTTCATGAAGGATATTTTACACAACTTTTTTGGATCCTTGAAGTTCTCTATGGATTTACTGCTCTCTTCTAATAAAACACCTGCTTAGGGCACTTTCTAAGGGACTACTATTCCTCTCCAGTAGGGGACACTGGTGGAGTTGGGTGACATTGAATTTCCAATTAGAGACAACCTATTTATTTCTGCATCTTGAATAAATCTTTTCTAATAAACTTTATATAAAAAATTGTGGTTTGGGCAGTAAATCTTTAAAGATTAAACTTTCTGAAATTTGCATCGAAGAGGTCAGAGAATCATCCTGTAGCCCTTACCCTTATCAGATATATATAGCCCCCCAACATATAAATACCTATGTGTGGGACATTTTAAACCCTGTTCTCATACACCCCTAGAAAATCATCTTCTTCTTCTTCTTCTTGGTAATGGAGTGCTACCTACAGGGGCCAAATTACCCACAGGAGGCCTAAACATAGGGGAAAACTTTATGAGGGTCCTACCTACACAAGGCAATCCACTTTCAGGGGGATCCTACCTGTATGGGAGGGGGGACTAACTACAGGGGAAGGTACAACCTTAGCGGGCCTACCTATGGGGGCCAGAATATTTTCAAGAAGGTCATATCTACAGGTAAAAAGCTATCTTCAAGGGATTTTACCTAAAAGAGGGAAACTATTTACAGAGGGGTCCTACCTAGATGGGTCAAACTCACTTCAGGGGGTCCTACCTAGAGTGGGCAAACTATCTGCAGAGGGGTCCTACCTTCTGGTGGAAACTGTGCTGGGGGGTATGGCTCCCTCCTAAAGGAGGCAAAGTGTGCTCAGGGGGTCCCACCGAGAGGGGGGTCTCCAGAGGGTCCTACCTAGAGGGGACAAACTATCTACAAAGAGACCCTACCTAGAGGGGGGAAACTGTTCTAAGGGGGTCCTTCCTACAAGGGGCAGAAGAGTCCTATCTACTAGGGAAAACTGTCTTTAGGGGCTTCTACTTACATGGGGTAAACTATCTACAGAAGGGTCCTATCTAGAGGGGCAAAAACTGTCCTCAGGGGGTCCTTTCTACAAAGGACCTGCTATCTTCAGGGGGATCCTACATACAGGAGCCAAACTACTTTCAGAGGGTCCAAAACTGAAACTACCTACTGGGAGCACCCAGTGGCGTAGATACCATAGAGGCAGGGAAGGCGGTTGCTATGGGGCCCGTGGCGGGAGGGGGCCCAGGGAAGATAAGAGCCTCCTGTGTCCTTTTGCTTAACCCCTTATTTACTACAGTGTGTAAGTGACCCAGTGTTCTCTAACATGCTGTAAAACAAAAAAAGGGTTAATACAGAAGACAATTAGCTCTCTGCCTGACTACTCTGATAACCTCTGACCTCTGTTCTCTGAGTTCCTGCAGGGGTTATCAGTGCAGGAGTAGCAAAGGAGAGAGCTAATTGTCTTCTGTATTAACCCTTTGTTTGTGTTGCAGCATGTAAGAGAACACTGGGTCTGCACACTGCAGTAAATAAGGGGTTAAGCAAAAGGTAGTGTGCTCCTGCACCTATGTATAGGATTCTGCCTCTACATACCAAGTATATATATATATATATATATATATATATATATTAGTTTGTAGGGGAGGGGGGGATACAGTTTTTTTGCTATGTGGCCCCATGAATCCTAGCTACGCTTCTGGAAGCACCTACTTACAGGAAGGAAACTACTCAATGAGAAAATCCACCTACTGGACCAACCTATCTAAATAATGATGGGGACCTACCTACCCCACCCCAACCTACCTATCTACTTACTTTACATGAAGCAGCAGAAATACTGCTATTTGGGACCCTACAGGTGGAGAAAAGAGAAGGAAAATGCCGGAGCATAAGATGGTTGGCAGGTTATGTAGAGATGAGTTGTGGCTGGAAGAAGATACCCCCAGGACAGATAAAAATATATTGATAGCAGCCAACACTCCCGAACAATCGACGTGTTTCTGGTGCATCATGCTCTCTTATTCATGACTAAATATACTGATTACAAGATGGCTAGGAATCAGCAGTGGTTACTGCAGTGAAGGTGTGTCCATAAAGCATAAGGCATAAGTACTATAGAAAGTCTCTCAAAAATACAAAACTCCCCCATTATCAGGCTTCCTGATTTATACAACTGAAGTGACACCTGCTGGTAGATTCAGGTACTGCATTTACTGGGATCAGCTTGGGGGATCATTGCGCTAGAGGTTGGTACCACACCACGACATAAGAGACAATGGTGGGGACAATCTTTTTATTAAAGGACAACTCCGGCCAAAACTATTTTTTAATATGTTATTACTTACGGAAAGTTAGACAAATTTCTAATGTACATTAATTTTGGGAAATGCACATATAGGGCTATATTTCTTAATTTAGTAGATCAGGGAGACTTCAGATTCTCTCAAAAAAGATGACGTCACGAATCGGGGGTGTAATTACAATGGATCGCCAGCAGGGGCGCACTATATATAGAAGTCAATGAGTACCATTGACTTCTATATATAGTGTGCCCCTGCTGGACACTCCATTGAAATTACAATGAATGTGTATGTACATGTAATATAGTGTTTTTGATTGAATACATTTATGGAATAAATGTAATCAATCAGTACATAACAGTAAGCCCACCGCCACCACCAAACGCCCACCGCTACCGAACGCTGCCGAACCACCGCTCTGGACTACACTCAACTACTACTCTCATCAGAGAGAGTAGTAGCTGGGTTCTATCGCCGCTCATCACTCTGCAGCTATCATCCCCCTCCGCTCCCCCTCCTCTTCCGGCCAAACTTTATATGTGATGGCTGACTCCCAGCCCGGCGCCGCTCTCTGATCACAGGTGCCGGCAGGGGACACCAGGAAGCACCGGGAGCCGGCACGTGTGATCGGAGAGCGGCGCCAGGCGGGGAGTCAGCCATCACATGTAAAGTTTGGCCGGGGGAGCGGAGGGGGATGATAGCTGCTGCTGAGTGATGAGCGGCTCCCCCTGCGCCCATCAGCAGCAGCATCAGCGGCGGCGGCGATAGAACCCAGCTACTACTCTCTCTGATGAGAGTAGTAGTTGAGTGTAGTCCAGAGCGGCGGTTCGGCGGGTGTTCGGTGGTGGCGGCGGGCTTACTGTTATGTACTGATTGATTACATTTATGGAATACTTTGGGGAGCAAGGACACTTGCTCCCCAAAGTATTCCATAAATGTATTCAATCAAAAACACTGTATATTACATGTACATACACATCCATTGTAATTTCAATGGAGTGTCCAGCAGGGGCGCACTATATATAGAAGTCAATGGTACTCATTGACTTCTATATATAGTGTGCCCCTTCTGGCGATCCATTGTAATTACACCCCCGGTTCGTGACGTCATCTTTTTGTTGAGAATCTGAAGTCTCCCTGATCTACTAAATTAAGGGAAATAGCCCTATATGTGCATTTCCCATAATTAATGTACATTAGAAATCTGTCTAACTTTCCGTAAGTAATAACATATTAAAAAATAGTTTGGGCCAGACTTCTCCTTTAATTGCTGAACACTAAACTCGTTGTTTGTTTTTTCTTTTTCTTTTTTTACTTTTGCACGTTGCTTGTGAATAAATCATAGAATAGTAACAGGTAACAGCAGACAGATATGATGAAAGAATTGTTGAATTATTTGCACAAGGAAACTATAAACCCCCCTTACTTTATTGAAGCAAAAAGTGTGTCATGTACAGATTTTGCATCAGTGTAAAGGTTGTTACAAGTTGCTAGAAGTGTGGGTGGTGCGGGTGGATGGGTGACAAGGATCAGACCAGGGGGCATAGCTAGGATTCATGGGGCCTATAGCAAAAAACATACAGGGCCCCATCAATCCTGTGCGCCCCCCCCCCCCCCCCCCCATACTCAGGGCAGTCCCCTGGCATTCATTCTCCCAATCCCCCGCACTAGAGTGACATCATTCATGTGCCAGGAAGCTGGGAGAGTGAACTCTGAGGGACTGTGCCAGGCCAGGTGAGTATGCTGTGAGACACAGGGGGTGCAGTCAGTGGTCTACAATGAAGACAGATGCCTGCGGGGTCTGGGGGGGCCCTTTAGGGTCTGGTCCTGTGACAATGAGGTTGCAGGGCCATTCCGTGGCCCCCCTTCTCTGCTTGCGCACGTTTTGCGGGGGTGGTGGTCGCTGACCGGCACAGTGATGTTTTTTGGTTAGGGACTCATGTGTATCAGAAGACCTGCACGTGGTACATGAGGCAATATGGTTTGGCCAAATTATATACTAACTTCTGATGTTGGTTTTAAATGTAGCTGAATAAGCTTTCGTGTCAGCCATGGGTGCGATGTGCAGCCATTTCTATCTTTTTGGCTTGTGCATATTTTATGTATTCTGTCCCTTTTTTCATTGTGGCTAGCACTCGTGCTTTGTAAGACCCATGTGATCCAAATTAGCAGGAAGCACCTGTGTACATAAGGGGAGGATCTCCTAGTATTCTCCCATTCTACCTGCAGAGGAATGGAGAGAGGTAAGAGCTTGTTCACACTTGTGTTGCTTGGCGTCCACTTTTTCCGCCGGTGGCGCCTGCGGGGTTCGGGGGGCCCTTTAGGGTCTGGTCCTGTGACAATGGGGTTGCAGGGCCATTCCGTGGCCCCCCTTCTCTGCTTGCGCACGTTTTGCGGGGATTGTAGTCGCTGACCGGCACAGTCTCCAACGTGCAGAACAGTCTCTGACATGTAACTACAGTCTCTAATCTGCAGTAACAGTCTCTAACATGCAGAACAGTCTTTAAAATGCAAAGCAGTCTCTAACATGTAGAAACAGTCGCTAACATGCAGCTACAGTCTCTAATCTGCAGTAACAGTATCTAACATGCTTCAACAGTCTCTAACAAGCAGAACAGTGTTTAAAATGCAAAACAGTCTCCAACATGTAGAAACAGTCTCTAACATGCAGCTACAGTCTCTAACATGCATAAACATTTCATGCAGTAACCTAAAATAACAGTTTCTAACATGCATCTACGGTCTCTAGCATGCAGTATCACTCTTTAACATACAATAACTGTCTCTAACATACAGCAAGAGTCTCTAACATACAGCAACAGTCTCTAACATACAGAAACAGTCTCTAATGTGCAGTAACAGTCTTCATGTGGGCTCTCTCATCCTTCCGGAGTTTCAGTGGAATACTTTGTCCAAAAAGACTGACAAGCTTCATGTACAACAAGAACTTATATGACCCAGCGACTATTCCTCTGGGAGCGTTTCAGTGAATTGCACCCGGCTGGAGCTCTAATATTTCTCTCTGGCTCTAAACTGTAACAGAAATAAAACCTGATTCCCACAAGGTGCTGCCTGCCTATAAGGTAAAAGGGGAGACTTTATTGTAATATACCATGACGTATTTCCGAGGCATGCCCCCGACTTCATCAGATCCCATCTCTGGCTCTGACTCCTGTGGGATCTGGGCAATGGGATAGCAGGCGCTGATGGTGTTGCTCCCAGGGCTGCCCCCCATTCTGCTCAAACGCCTAATCCAGCTTGGCCTCCTCTTCCTCTATGTCTCACTAGGCCACTCCTCTCATGCTCTCTTGAAGGGGCTGACCAGAGAGAACACTGGTGCTTCTCTGTGCCTAGTAAGTGCCACAAAGTAACACCCCTGGTAACTGCAGACACCTGTATTCTCCCGGATCGCCTGAATCTGGTAACACACCAAGGTGACTAGTCAGGTGAGGGACCACCCTGCCTTTCATCAATGGGTGTCCCTGACGCAAGCCCTGTCTGTGAACAATAGGCCTAATGCTCAGCTTTTATTTTTTTATTGTGTCTGTTACCCATCACGTCCAAATCCTTTTAATGAACAGATAATTATAATCACATTTATCAATCACAGGCACGAGGACGTCAATTGATTCCAGGAACTGGTCAGATGGCCCCATATACTCTCCGTGTTAAAGCTAAACCGGCACAGAATAAGCAGGGGTGGTCTTAGGGGTGTGGTCTCTAATGGGGGAGGTGCTTCTTAGAGTCATGTGATCACCACAAATCTTATTGTTTTATGTGTAAAGAGTACATAGCTGCTTTTTAGATCATTTATGACATTTCCACCATGAATAACATTTCACTTAAATCCCCTGAGTGTCTGCACATTTCATTGTTCTAAATATAAAGCATCACACGAGAAGGTCGTGTTTAGCCCTAGAATACAGGCAAATAAATAAATTAATATCTAAAAAAAAAATAAAAAAATTTAAGTATATCATAACAATGTCATGTGTTACCTGTCAAAAGCTGCAAGCTGGTGGTCAGTCATTGCATAAAAGTTTTAACAGCGACGGGATCTGATATCAATCTGAAATCTGCTATGATTAGAAATCTATCCTGGCTGTTATCATATATAATATAGTGTACGTACATAGTGGCAATTGGGTAATGATTTTATGTGCCACTGCTATTATTGCAATAGTATTTCATAGGACAAATGTTCTGATCATCACAAAATGTTTCCAGATATGAATGTATCTGGAATAAATCCAATCTTATAAATAAGCAGCATAGCTTTGGGATATATCCTAAATCTCTGATAAGTAGGAGTCTCAAATTCACATTTTTATATGAAGAATGGATCCTCGGGGGCGGGGACTTTAAATAATGTTTAAATGTAAAGCTTTTCATTGGGCTAAAACAAACTGTTAAATAAGCCTGGGATTTAATGAAAAATAAAAAAAAATCCTGTGTTATGATTAAAGGGGTACTCCTGGAAAAAAATGATTTCTTTCAATTAAACTGGTTCCAGAGATTTGTAATTTATTTCTTTAAAAAAATGTCAAGTCTTCCAGTGCTTCCTGTACATGTCCTGCAGGAAGTGGTGTATTATTTTCAGTCTGGAGAGCAGGAGAGGTTTTCTATGGGGATTTGCTGCTGCTCTGGACAGTTCCTGACATGGACAGAGGTGGCAGCAGAGAGCACTGTGTCAGACTGGAAAGAATATACCACTTACTGCAGGACATACAGCAGCTGATAAGTACTTTTTTTTATAGAAGTAAATTACAAACCTCTGACACTTTTGGCACGAGTTGATTTGAATTTTTTATATTTTTTTTTGCTGAACTACCCCTTTAATTATTATATTGCTATATTAAATACATAATACCTTATATGATACATAAGACAGGAAGGAGATCTCAAATGTTGCATTGTGGGCAGGAACCTTGAGATTTGATGTTGCAACGAGGAGCTGTATAACTTTAGATTGTTATTGGAACTTATTCTACAAAAAAAAAAAAAAAATCAGACATCGCATTTCGGATTTATTCCAATTTCTGTCTGTGTAAGGCTGGGTTCAGATTACGTTTTTGCAATCCGTTTTTTGCGAAAAACGAATGCAACTGTGTGCATCCATTTTTCCATTGACTAATAAAAAAATTTAATTGAATTATTAAAAAAACGTATCAAAACGGATTGCAAAAACGTAGTGTGAACCCGGCCTTACTGATAGGGCCAGCAAAAGGCGAGGAATCAGCAAGAAAAGTTCTCTGTACGTTTTCTTTTCCATGCGGAATTCTCGCAGAATTATCACGGGATTCCCCGAGAATTCCACACAGAAATGTGGGAGGAGACTTAGACAATGTCTTCTAAATTCCTTTTTGGCAATTCCGTGCTGAAAAATCTCAAAGTGGAAAATCAAAGCCCAATTGATTTCTATGGGATTTCCCAAGCAGAATCCGCACATGTCCGTAGCAGAACATTCGTGTGAACAGCAGAGCGGCAATCCTATTAAACTAAATAGAAAATGGCTGTGCACCAATTTTTCGGGCGGAATTTTAAGCATCGATTTAGCAAGAAAATTCTTCGCCTTTTGCTCAGTGTGAACTGGCCCTGGCACTTAGAGTCTTGCCGGTTGAGGGGCTTCTTTTATCCCTTTAACCATATACATGTACTGTTTCCTCCCATAGCATCATTTTTAGCCAATAGGAGTCAAGGAATATGCATACAACCATTTACGGTCAGGTGTGTTATGACAGTGTCATCCAGTCACAGTATGGCGGTATTGGTCAGGTCTGGTGTGGCAGTGTTATCCAGTCACAGAATGGCGTTATTGGTTAGGTCTGGTATGGAGGTGTTATCCAGTCACAGTATGGTGGTATTGGTCAGGTCTGGTGTGGCAGTGTTATCCAGTCACAGTATGGCGGTATTAGTCAGGTCTGGAATGGCATTGTTATCTAGTCACAGTATGGCGGTATTGGTCAGGTCTGGTGTGGCAGTGTTATCCAGTCACAGTATGGCGGTATTAGTCAGGTCTGGAATGGCATTGTTATCTAGTCACAGTATGATGGTATTGGTCAGGTCTGGTGTGGCAGATTCATCCAGTCACAGTATGGCGGTATTGGTCAGGTGTGTTATGACAGTGTCATCCAGTCACAGTATGGCGGTATTGGTCAGGTCTGGTGTGGCAGTGTTATCCAGTCACAGTATGGCGGTATTGGTCAGGTCTGGTATGGAGGTGTTATCCAGTCAGAGTATGGCGGTATTGGTCAGGTCTGGTGTGGCAGTGTTATCCAGTCACAGTATGGCGGTATTGGTCAGGTCTGGTATGGCGGTGTTATCCAGTCACAGTATGGCGGTATTGGTCAGGTCTGGTGTGGCGGTGTTAAATGTGATGTCTGGAGCTATTACCTACCAATCCTGATGCTAATTGGTGAGTAAGGATGGGGTGTCCTCAGGCTTAGCGCTTAGGGCAGCAGCAGCTGGTAATACTGCCCTGTATACATGTACTGTATAGTAGGAGTAGGGGGTCCTGTATACCTGTAATGTCCTGTATACATGTACTGTAAAGATGGAGTAGGGGGTCCTGTATACATGTACTGTATAGATGGAGTAGGGGGTCCTGTATACATGTACTGTATAGATGGAGTAGGGGGCCCTGTATATACATGTACTGTATAGATGGAGTAGGGGGTCCTGTATACATGTACTGTATAGATGGAGTAGGGGGCCCTGTATACATGTACTGTATAGATGGAGTAGGGAGTCCTGTATACATGTACTGTATAGATGGAGTAGGGGGTCCTGTATACATGTACTGTAAAGATGGAGTTGGGGGTTCTGTATACATGTACTGTATAGATGGAGTAGGGGGTCCTGTATACATGTACTGTATAGATGGAGTAGGGGGCCCTGTATACATGTACTGTATAGATGGAATAGGGGGTCCTGTATACATGTACTGTATAGATGGAGTAGGAGGTCCTGTATACATGTACTGTATAGATGGAGTAGAGGGCCCAGTATACATGTACTGTATAGATGGAGTAGGGGGCCCTGTATACCTGTATAGATGGAGTAGGGGGTCCTGTATACATATACTATATAGATGGAGTAGGGGGTCCTGTATATACATGTACTGTATAGATGGAGTAGGGGGTCCTGTATACATGTACTGTATAGATGGAGTAGGGGGTCCTGTATACATATACTATATAGATGGAGTAGGGGGTCTACCACTTATTTCTGTGGATTTATTGTGAGGCAGCTTCCCTAGCAACCAAAATTCCCTGTGAAAATGAAAGCAGTAATCCTATTGGTTGCTAAGGCTCCCAACTGCCGTTTTCTCTGGGCAGCTGCAGCTAATTATGTGTGTGCAGTGTGGAGATTTTCCAATTCATCTCTATAGGGCGCTGCTCTTCCCCCTCCCCTCCTGTACATCTGGCGGGGACAGGACCTTCGCTAAAACCTTCCCGGGCACCCAATGTATCTGTGGGCCAAATTTGGGGTCAAACGGTTCAGGCGTTTGGAAGTCTATATGGGACAGACGTACAGACAGACAGACAGACAGACAGAAGGACAGACAGACAGACAGACTTTCATTTTTATTATATAGATTTATGGCACTTCCTGTGTGATAGTACAGCCCCTTTATTGGCTCCTTATAAGAACAGGGCTCCTCAAGGGCGGGACAAAGTAAATTGTTAGTAACTCACCATGTCAGGATGGTTTGTGGTGACAAATATAATAGGCTCAGACCTAGAAGGCTAATAGACCCAATTACAAAGTTTCTTAAAATCGCCCGTACTATTGATTTCTGCAAAAAAAAAAAAAAAAACATTTGAACGACTCTGTCACTTTAATCCTACAGACAGTGGATTATTTCCCAGTCCTGCCTTGGCAGAACAGGGTCAATGTGTTCTGAAGTCTGACCAGGGCAACACCTGGAGGAAGGCTGCACAGGGTCAAACTTATGGGCCCCCAATTGTTCCAAAACTCTAACTCCCATCATGCCTAGACAGCCTTTGGAGTTGGAGTTTGGCTACAGCTGGAGGTTCTGAAGATTTAACCCCTGTGGGGTAGATTATTCTGCCTAGAATTTCTGGACGTTGTTGTTGCTTCCATCTTTCTATTGATTTTATTATTCATGGTATTATTGATCTGTCATCACAATATAAAGTATAGGACATCTCCGTCATTGACAGCAATTACACTTAATGCGGCTATTAGCCAGTATCACTGATACCCAAACAATATCAATGAGGTCTGACGCCGTGACATATGGAATACATTATCGAACAGGACTCATCATCGGCGACTTATGGTGAGAGGCATGCTGGGAATGTGGGGCATTGATTATAGGATGGAGGCAGGAATGTCGCCCTGTTATCATCTATCATCATACGATAGTTATTAGGAAATCAGCCGGGACACGGAAGATGGGAAACCTGTTCCTGCCTGATCCCGGGGAGGGGGGGGTGGCACCTGATATACATGAGGCCGGCCGCTTTATAAGCTAAGTAACCAAAGTTACTATCAAACAGATAAGATCGGACGTTGCTGGCATCATAATGGCTTCCTACCTCCCCATAGTGCTGCTCGTATGTCTCCAAATCACAGGTACGTCCTTGGAAAGGTACAACTCAGCTATAGTCAGATAAGGCGTACAAATGTAGCAGAGCTGAGTGTGTCAGATGTACAGTAGCAGAGCTGAGTGTGTGAGATGTAGCAGAGCTGAGACTGGGAGATGTAGCAGAGCTGAGACTGGGAGATGTAGCAGAGCTGAGTGTGTGGGATGTAGCAGAGCTGAGTGTGTTAGATGTAGCAGAGCAGAGTGCGTGAGATATAGAAGAGCTGAGTCTATGAGACTTAGTAGAGCTGAGTGCGTGAGATGTAGCAAAGCTGAGATTGGGAGATGTAGCAGAGCTGAGTGTGTGAGATGTAGCAGAGCTGAGTGTGTTAGATGTAGCAGAGCAGAGTGCGTGAGATATAGAAGAGCTGAGTCTATGAGACTTAGTAGAGCTGAGTGTGTGAGATGTAGCAAAGCTGAGATTGGGAGATGTAGCAGAGCAGAGTGCATGAGATGTAGCAGAACTGAGACTGGTAAATGTAGAAGTGCATAGAATTTGCACAGTACAGTGCAAGATTTTCTTGCTTTATCCATTCTTGAACTTTGTCTGATGTTTTCATAATTATTATTACTATTATTATTATTATTATTACTTTTGTTTCTTTATGTTGAATGTGTTATTTAATTTTTTTTCTCACTCATTTAATATATTAATAAATCAGGGCAGGCTCTGGGTACATCCTGGCCATAGATCAGCCCGTGCCCAGAGACTGAGGCATTCTGGGGGAAATATGCCTATAGTGGCATATACATAAAGTGGCTTTATAGACCTATATACACCTAGAACCCAGCTTCATTTTTGTCCATGGACTGTGTGACATTGAATTTACCTAACTTTGGATGAACTGCAATACCAGGCATGGCCATAGACAAGAGTGGCGCTGTTTATGTTTCCTAATCACACACTATTGCTTTAAAAAGATTTGACAACATCCTAGTTTTGTAAAACCTTATATTCTTCAGAATCTGGAGCCAGTGGTTATAGTCTGGCATTATCTATAGATGTTGTAGGGATTTGTGATGGACGCCTATATGCAGAATATCTTCTTATAATCTCATTTCTATTTCCTCATTTGCAGGAGGCCTGTGCCAGTGTTCTAGCAGTAAGTACAACCTGTGCTTTATATGTTTATAGATTTTTTTTGTGTGCCGTAAAGAGGAGATATATAAGTAAATAAATAAATTGATAGATAATAAATATAGATAGATAGATAGATAGATAGATAGATAGATAGATAGATAGATGATAAATAGATAGGAGATAGATAGATAGATAGATAGATAGATAGATAGATAGATAGATAGATAGATAGATAGATAGATAGATAGGAGATAGATAGATAGGAGATAGATAGATAGATAGGAGATAGATAGATAGATAGATAGATAGATAGATAGATAGATAGATAGATAGATAGGAGATAGATAGATAGATAGATAGATAGATAGATAGATAGGAGATAGATAGATAGGAGATAGATAGATAGATAGATAGATAGATAGGAGATAGATAGATAGATAGATAGGAGATAGATAGATAGATAGATAGATAGATAGATAGATGATAGATAGATAGATAGATAGATAGATAGATAGATAGATAGATAGGAGATAGATAGATAGATAGATAGATAGATAGATAGATAGATAGAAGATGGATATTACTATTAATATTATTTTTCTCTTTTTCAGACCGCAATAGGATCTGTGACTGGCAGATCGCTGTTATAGTGTTGCTCAGTATCGTTCTGTTCCTCATCCTGTTAGGCTACGTTGTCTTGGTGAGTAACACATATAGTCTATCTATAATCTATACAAATAGAATATAAGCTGTGTGTGTGATCTGTTTTCAGATTCGGACAAATTTCATTGGGTTGTTACACAGCAGTCATCTCTCCTTCTGCTGCAAGCATGCCTCCTGCCAGATGATTGACAGCCCTCCCTGCTTGATTTCAGAGGAGCTTGTAATGGATGTCACAGCAGGGAGGGCTGTCAATCATCAGGCAGGAGGCGTGCTTGCAGCAGGGGAAGAGATGATTTAGAGCTGCTGGTGACAACCCAATGACTCCAGACATCTAGAGCATATCCTTTCGTGATCCCTTCCTTGTGACCAGATACTAAAAGGAGATTGAACAAAGTTTTTTGAAGTTATGGAAATACACTTAATCTACATTGTGACCACTCCTGATGCATTCTTCCATGTTTCCATATCAGATTGCCTGTGGAATGAAAAAAAGGTGCAAAGAAAGTCAGTGCAGCGGTGGTATATACCTACAGGATCAAAGCTGTCGGACCCAACAGCAATAACCCACCCAGCCCACCCCACCCCCAACCTGCAGACATGAAGATGATGTTTCCACCACTTATCTGAATGCATTATAGTATTTATTTCCTATAACCATGAAGAGTCGAGGCTTCGATAATACCCGAACTGCTGATACTAGGAGTCCGACCATCAAGGCCTTGTTCAGTTTACAATAAAGTATTAATGTTGATGCTGCTATATATCAGTCATTGCTGTGTATTATTGGGTTTGTTTCCTCTGGGGACATAAAGGGGGAGATTTATCTAACATGGTGTAAAGTGAAACTGGCTCAGTTGCCCCTAGCAACCAATCAGATTCCACTTTTCATACCTCGCAGACTCTTTAGAAAATGAAAGGAGTAATCTGATTGGTTGCTAGGGGTGACTGAGCCAGTTTCACTTTACACCATATTAGATAAATGTCCCCGATGTTCCTTTTACTTAAAAAAAAAACACTTAGGAAATGTTCTAAAGATACTTGAAAGGTTCTAATGGAAGACTGGGGTGCCCCTTCTCGAGATCGCGTGCGCGCGGATGGGGTTGGGGTCCGACCAGGGGCAGATTAACCTTATTATAGGCCCCAGGGCTGTTCACCAAGCCTAGCCCCCCCTAATTCCACTGTAACTATGGTAGCACTAGCGTGGTGCTTATAGTACAGGATAGATAATGTCATGATGCCCTGATTTGTGCAAATTGTGGTAAAAAAGCAGCAATTTTTTGTAAATCATGGCTGAACTGTAGCCCGGAGACAGTACACCACTGAAAGTATAAATCTTTTTGGGTAGCCATGGCCCCCCAGGAGCTCAGGACCCTGGGCTACCGCCCGAAACGGACCAATTATAATCCACTACTGGGTCCGACCACTGGGACTGTGTGATGGGTGGCCTAAACCTAGTCTAGAAAGTCTAGGGAGCTAAATCTATGAAACAGCCTGAGCTGCCATGATAAATCTGCAATATTTATGCCCCAAAATATCCTAATCCATGATCCCAGTTTTACAAAAATTTCCAAAGTTTCTTATGTTCCATTTCCCTGCAGCGCCACCACAGGGGAAGCTAAGTATTACACAGTGTCCATCAATAGGTCGTGTAACGCAGGATAGGACTGGGCCTTCAGAGGGAGAGACGCTTTGTAGCCGCTCTCCTATCTGCCCAGGAGGTGTGGATTCTAAATGAAGGACTAAGAATTCCTTAAAAAGTGCCTGCCATCAATATCTAGCATATTTGTGATTCACTTCATTAAATAAAATCTATTTTCTGTGTGAAATGTAAATTTATAACATTGGCCGCTAGGTGTCACGATTCTGAGCTCTACTGCCTCTTGTCAATGAATGAACGTCAATAATTACAGCAATTTAGATGGCGACCAGGAAGGGAGGGAGGGAAGATTCAAAGGTCTGCTCCCATGCTGTCAATCACAGTGCAGGAGACCCACAGACATTGGAGAGACAGACAGAAAGGCACATTAAGTAATCCCCTAATCTAATTCTATAAACTTTATGCACATGCAATTTTTCTGCGATTGGCATAAATCTCTCTTTACTATGAATTTGCAGTCAAAATATGTGTTATTTTGGCCGGATTTGCACCAATCAGGGTAAAATTTAGTTATTTTGTATCGTGAATTTGCGTGAATAAAAATGGCAAAAAATGGCATGACTTTACAGTTAAAAATTGCACCGATTATGGAAAAACTGCATCATTTCTTACCGCAAATTTACAGTTATTGCACAAATATTATAAAAATTGAAGTCCTCACAATTTAGAATTTAAAAATGTCCATGTTTTGTCTTGAATATCCCGAAACATGGGAGCGGCACTATGGTGACTATTCTGCTCCAGAACTATTATAAACCACCAGCCACAAACCCAAGAAAATGAAACCACACAATTTGGAGGTGCAAGACCAAAACAATTTTTATTGTTTAATGGGGTTCTCCAGGGTTATAAAAAGCACAGCTAAATTCTTAAAAAATCAGCACCTCCCCGGTCCACAGGTTGTGTGCGGTATTACAGTTTAGTTCCATTCACTTCTTTGGAAGCAAGCTGCAAAATCAATCCCAAACAAGAGTGGTGCTGTTTCTGAAGGAAAGCGGCAATGTCTTTCTAGTCCTGGATAACCACTTTAATGCTGACTAGTATGAAATGTAACTCTGTCATTCTTTCCAAAAATGTTTTCTTCTATTTTTGGGTTTTGCTCCTAAGGGGTAAAACCTTAAAACAGAAGTCCGTCTGGGAGGGGGGGGGGTAATAATTTCAGGCAGGAGGTGTGGAGAACAAAATAAAAAGGTATACTTCCCTGTCCCAGTGCCCCAGCAGCGCCACGTTCCTGCTCCTGGACCCCCGCCAACCGTCTTCATATCTCCCCTCCTTCTACGTCCCAGTCTGGCTGACAGATGCCCCGTTCAGTCAGTCAGTGATTGGGGCGGGACGCTGATGCAGTCACTGATTGGCTGAGCAGGCCAAATCCCACCCTTTTGTGTTGTACCCCGAAGCTGAGCTGAGCACAAGGTCCTAAAGCCCGCACTAAGCCTTCCCATAGCACATCTCTATGTGCCCTTAACACAACAATTCAGCCATGGGACCTTCACAATGAGCCTCTCAACCTTTTCATCCAGAGGCAAAAAAGAGCAATTCTAACAGACAGGACATTGCATTTTCCTATGGCAGATGGTTTCATGGTTTCACTGCTCTGACAGTAAAGATTCCCCCATCTATAACAATACTGGATACTGCTTTTCACTAGACTTAGAGAATGTCTGCTTGTTATATGTATAAAGGTCATTAACCGGACCAGTGCATAAATATGTGATATAAATATGTCTGCCCGACCAACAAGTATCATGTGACATTACATTATATTATATTATATTACATTGTCCTTCAGCTGACATTGTGGCGGTATATATGTAAACATAGCAGAGCTGATAATGCTGCTTAATGTAAAGATATATGTGGTACAGTCCAGGAGAATTTGCATTTATAGAATATTTCCTGCTCCCCAATCTCTTATCTTCTATTCAGATAAAGGAAAGAATTTGAAACCTTGTTCTGTATCTAAGATTCATGTCACTAAATTATTATTCTGAGAAATGGAACGTGCAATGCGGCGTATGGTACGTTACATGCCGTAATGGCTAAGGTTACCAGTTTTGGCGATACTATGGCCTCTCCATGACATGTAATACGCCTATGCTCTGGGCATGCAAGATCCATCATATACCGGCAAAAGTAATTACACCACCTGGGTGGGATGGGTAGAGTGCACGACCAAGTAGAGGCAGCCACTCCCCCCATCTGGAACACAGGAAAAAAAAAAGACAAATTTGGTCAGCTCTCCTAGAACACCATTCACACTAGGCAGGAGCACTTTGCTATGGCTGAAATTGCAACTTCAGGAAGAAGTTGGTTGAGAGTTGTAATGCAGGAGAGTGTGGCGTCACGAGCAGGAAAGTGTCTATGGAGACAGAAAACATAAGCCTGTGAGGAGATGTAGCTAAGGACCTTACAACTCTAGACTAGACCAAAGGCCTCAGGCTTGAATTAGCATCTTGGCGGCTAAAGTGCTGCTTATTGAAAAGATCTGAACATGCAGTTGGGTATTGGAACAGCAGAGACCGACTGGAGAGTAGTTACCTTCTCTAACCACTAAAGTTAATGAAAGAAAATGTAGTGTCCCAGAGCAGGGGATCCTTGTATATATCTTATGCTCTGGACTGAAGCTTGCTTTGTACTTTTTTGCCACTTGGTGTCTCAAATTCTACTTATTGTAGAGCTGAAGGTATCACAAGGGTTAATGTTTCACTTGTTTCTGTTCATTGTTGTCCAATCCTTAGGCTAGGTACCACACAATACTTGCACCTATCAAACACCAGGGTACAGTTTGTTCAGGAAGCTTTCCCACCAATGGGAGACAATTCCGTCCAATACTTTAAAAGCTCCCTGAGGGAATTAGGTGGTGAGTCCAGAGTAAGTTTATGAGAGAATGTATACAAATAATAGTTCCTGCTGAAGCTTACTCCAGGGCCTGGCCTGAAGGCCAGGTCCCCTGACAGGGACTTTATGACAGAGCCAGTATTTTTCTCAAGAGACCTTGCAAGTACTATGCAGTGCTAAAGCAAAAGGTGGGGTAACTGCCATAAAAGGACACCCTGCCTACGTTTAGGGTGATTATTTGTGTTAAAGTTAGGATATTCCAGAAATAGAAGGTTCTTCTTCAGTGGAGCGAAGTGACTAAGCCAAAGTACTCCATTGATCTTCGCTCAGCTATCTTGGGGAACCTTGAGTGCCTAGCTACACCCGGTTGTACAAGTTCAGGGCTCGTGCTACCAGAACTAGCACTGCGTGACCTTTTTGGCTGGAGCTGTATCTCCTAAACCCTGAGTACAAGTATCTTCTATGAAAATTTCTACAAACCCGAGTCACCCAACAGAGTTCTGATTAGGCAAGGCTAATACCAACACCTAGAAACCGCAGGTTACTGCAAAAGAATTTGGGTAAATTGATTTATCCATAGCAAAATCTCATCAGCAGTTTTATATTAGTGAGGAATTTAGAAGAGAAGGCTTTAAGGGTAGTGATTTTTGACAGCCTAAAATGAATCACCAGTGTAACCTGTTTGCTATATTATAAGTTAATAGTACTATATTTCTCTTACTTTCCTGATCATGGGGGGACCAGCCTCTATGCTATACCAGGAGCACTGCCAAGCACAAAGAGAACTTTGAAGAGGACACCATACTGAAGCAGAGCTGCAGCCACTTCTCAGGATCAGTGGAGGTCCCAGAGGTTGGACCTGCACCAGTCAGAAAATTATGACATATCCCAGCAACATACTATCCTTGTATGAGATGGGAAGCCATTTTATAGTAGAAGGTCCATATTAAAGGGAATGTGTCATGAAACAATTACCTCTTGTTTAAATTAAGTTTTTTTGTTAAAGAAGAACTCTAGTGAAAAGTAAAAATCCAGGGCGGCGTCACAACCCGGCTCATGAATGCCCACTCAGTCAGTCAACGAGTGGGGCAAAACATTGCTGCAGTCACTGACTGGCTGAGCAGTTACTTCCTGTGGGTCACAATGGCACAGGAAGTCAGAAGAAACTAGAGGCCTGAGTTTTTAGCTGGTGATGCTGCGCTGTAGAGGCACTGGGATGGGTAAGTATAGCTATGTTACGAAAAAAGCCTACATTATATGGGCTAGCGAGCGCTCCTTTCAACTTGAAACTTACACTGTAGTTTGCAGGATGCCTTGGGCTGCAGTCTACAGGGTTCCGAGGGCAGTGAGGGATCATTGAACTCTGCTCAGTGCAGTTATCTACCTACTAGGGGGGGACCTGTCTACCTACTGGGGGACAACTACAATTAGGGGCATTTGTTTTCCTCACAGGGGGCAACAGTCTTTTGTAAAGTGGAGTTAACTACCTTCTAGGGAGTAACTACCTCCTGAGGACACATATCTACCTACTTGAAGACACATATCAACCTGGGGATAAATCTCTACAAGGGGGGACACCTATATACCATGAGGGGCATTATTTCTATTTTCTATTCTATTTTCGGTAGTCACTATATATCACTGTATTGGGTATTTTGGATGTTTGTATAGAGTTTTCTCTTTAGTAAGAGTATAGCAATGTTATTTAGTTACTGTCTGGTGAAAATGGTAGTGGTCATGATATAGTGGCATATAATTCAATTTCAGTTATAATCCAATTCCTTGAATTCCAGCCATAGCAGCAGATTACTTTCTTATATTCACAGTTATGATTACAGTAATGTTAATAATTGCTAAACCTACAGACAGAGGTCGGAGGTTATCAGTAGTACATAAAAAGTTCTCCCGTAGACATGCTCCTTCTAAAAGCGTCTCACATAAAGGATCTGATAAAGGACCCACCCATCGTCCTTCGCTGTATATACACAACCTGCCCTCTATAGCCAAGTGGCTTTCTGCTCGGTCGGGGACAGAGTCAAGAGATGGGACCGGGGCTCCCGATAGCCATCTTCTTGGCCATGTGTGCAGTCGGTAAGAGATTAAATCTTAATAATTGTTACCAAGGAGCATGAAAAAAATTACATTGTCATACAGGTTCAGAGGTCAGCTAATTGTTCTAGCCAGTCCTACGTTGGTGTTTTTTTTTATCTATTGGTTTTCCTAATCTTCATAGATTTTGTTATTGGACAGATGTTATTGGACTTCTTGGAGTGCTGATGGTCCCACAGTTCATTGAAATTTTTGAAAAGACCCTGTATAATGGACACGGTGGACGCAGAAAGATTGTTTTATTTTACTTTTGAGGCAATTGTCCATAAATGTGTTGGCCTTTTTTACTCTGTGTCGGGAGGCTTTGTATAATTTTAAGAAGGTGTTGGTATTTTAGTATATTTCGACAGGGGCTTATATTTGTTTATGTAGCATAAATTTAATGATCTCATATTACGTTTAATTTTTTCATTTCTCACCTTTTTGATATTTTTCATCATTTGCCCCCTTTTGCATTTGCTGTTTGTTTCTGGATTTACAGTGTTTGGTCTACAGCTGGCCACCATTGAAAAGCCGCTAGAGACTAAATTCTGTACAGCATTTAAAGACACTCTCGAAGTTGAGCTCAGGCCACATGATGTCTAAAAAAACTACCTGCTCATACACATTAGATTAAAACCTTGCAATTAGACCAAATAAACCAATGATTTACTGTGTATGGCCACGACCACGCAACATCTTTTTTTATATGTCTAACAACCGTTATTTTCGGCCCACCATCGTTTCACGGCCAAATAACATCCGTTATTTCAAAATACCAGATATTAGTTTGAAATAATGGGCGTTAATTGGCTGCGAAATGGTGTGGGGTTGTGGCCAATGGGTTTATTCTCACAGTCCTCCAACACTAAATATTTGGGGGGAGTATCAGAGCTGCCAGAGTTTACACGTTTATCCAAATCTCGACCACCCAAATTACTTTCTCCGTATGTTTTCTACCTCCTCTCCCTCTTATGTTTCTATTTTTCCATTGGCAGAGTTGTATGGTTATTAGAGTTATTTTGTTATGACAAAGATGTTCATTTTTTTTTTTGTGGAATAAGCAAAAACCAACAGGAAGGCACAATAGAGAGTGCACCCCACACAACAATGATTTAATGAAAAATGTAAACTTTATTAAAAAAAAAAAAAAAAGAACAACAATAGAAAGATTAAAAACATTTAAAAAACCTTATGGGGTATACAAATGAACAACAGAAGTCACCGGACGGTGATGATAAGTGTGGGGTCACATCCTGGGGAGACATATACCATGTCTGTTCCCCTGGTCTTGTATTAACTGCTATATGTTTACCTTTTCGGGTATTGTAGGCTGTGTGTGAGCATTAAAGTGGTTGTCCAGGGAAAACTAACTTGTCCCCAATCCACAGGATAGAGATTGCGGGGGTCCAACCCCAGTACCCCCCGCTGATCTCCGGATCAGGCCCCTGGCTTCTGTTACGAATAGAGTCACAATAGATTCATTCCAATAGAGCCACCAGAAAAAGCAGAGTAAGCCAGAAAAGTGCTTTCTCGGCTCTTTCCTTGATATTTTTTGTATATTTTGTAGGTTTTTTTTTTAATGTTTTTAATCTCTCTGTTGTTCATGTTTTTCTAGTAAAGTTTAAATTTTTCATGGATGCACTGTGTTGTGGGTGAATTCTTTGTCGTACCTTCCTGTTGGTTTTTGCTCTTGTGGTCTCACGGTGGTCGCACCCCTTTATTTATCTATTTGTGGCAATAGGTAGAGCCTCCTCTTTCTTTCGGTCATCTACTTGGTAAGTGTGCCACAGGCAGACTCTACCAGCATAGATGACATGGCAGCCACCAGGGTCTAGAAGAGAAATCAGGCTGCAGTGACAGCCTTTCAGAACCCCTCGGTTACATTGCAGAGGTAGCAATCGGACCCCTGATCCACCAATGGTGCAGGCACAATATGTATAGTTGCCAAGTCTAAACAGCTAAATTAATGGCATGAAGTTCATTATTGACGAATGACGGCTACAGATTACCCCACCCGACCCATGCTGTACATGTACTGTACTTCAAGGGGTAATGTGTGAGCTGGATGAGACAACTGCAAAACAAACAAGGTGCAGCTCACCAATCTCTGATAAGGTAGCTGGGGTGTAATGGTGTGCACCACCCAAAGCAAAAAAGAGAGAAACAATTAGATAAAAGAACCAGTCCTCAAGGCGTACCTAAACTATTGATGACACTGTTAATACAAAGTACTGGGAGCACCATTACCAATGGATGGATGTAGAAACTGCAAAAAAAACCGGGGTACAGCTCACCAATCTCTGATAAGGTAGAGGTGAGAGGTGTACTGGTGTGCACCACCCAAACCCATTCCTCAATAGTTTAGGTACGCCTTGAGGCCACTGTTGGCCAGATGGGCACTTTAGCTATAACCATCTCATGTATCTATGTGTCTGAGCAGCTTGCAACTGAATGGCTCTATGGAAGTTAGTTTCTGTAATTTTGTTTTGTTTGTTTTATTTTGTTAGAAGTTGATTAAAAATATCTCCATTCTCCTAAGATAGATATTAGCCGATATATTTCTCCTGACACAGTCAAGTGTATGTGTTCTTCTGATGGCTAAAGGACAACAAGCCAGTGCCAGACTGATCTCTTCAAGCCAAGGGACAAACATTACACGTCTAGTGCCCCCCCCCCCTTCCTATTACACACTAGATTGTCAGATGGTTCCACCTAAATAACCAAGTTTACCTGGCATTTACATATTGTGTATGGGCACCTTTAGCCTCTGCTTAGAAAACAATCATAGATTTTCATTTACTGAGCCTATTACACAGATTAGTAATCCTATGACCAGGGCTGCATCAATGCCCGATCATTGGTGTAGCCCTTTTTTTTAATCACTTGTCATCTGTACATCCCCTATTGCGTGGAGAGACATACAGTTGACAGGCAATGGTTTTTAAGCAAGTCAGAATTGAGTGAGGAGCCAACTAACCCGCATTTGCATGTTTGTTGGCTTATTACTGGCATTATTCCATGGGGCAATATCAGCCCATTTGGCCGGTAATCGGCCCATGTAATAAGGCCTTTACTTTGTATCTCATTTCTATTGTGCATGTAAAGAAGGTTTATTTTTTATTTTTTCCCAAACAGTAGAGACAAGAAATGTAAACAATCAACCGGAACGTTTAAATTTGCGCAAAATGAAGAGTGAGAAGAGAACCAAAGACGTCATCTATGAACCCAAATCAATCACTATTAGCGTTTTAGTATCTAAAAGTAATTACTTCATTGATGCAAACATTGTGGAGGCTTCGACGACAGAGAACAGTATGTCTACTGTTAGATTTTACATTGTAGTCAACTACACTGCAACCCAGTGTACAAATAGTTCTTCCAGCAATGATACCAGCCAACCCACAGGGACTGTCACTGCAAACACCAGAGGCCCAGAAACCACCCCCACCTTGGTTCAAGAAACTAGCCACACTTTGGCTAAAAAAAAACTCCCTACCTTAGTTCAAGAAACCACCCCCACCTTGGCTCAAGAAACAACCCACACTTTCACTCAAAAAAACACCCCTACCTTGGCTCAAGAAACCACCCCCACCTTGGCACAAGAAACCACACAAACATTCGCTCAAGAAACCACCCCTACCTTGGCTCAAGAAACCACCCCCACCTTGGATCAAGAAACCACCCACACCTTGGCTCAAGAAACCACCCACACCTTGGCTCAAGAAACCACCCCTACCTTGGCTCAAGAAACCACCCCTACCTTGGCTCAAGAAACCACCCCCACCTTGGCACAAGAAACCACCCACACCTTGGCTCAAGAAACCACCCCTACCTTGGCTCAAGAAACCACCCCTACCTTGGCTCAAGAAACCACCCCCACCTTGGCACAAGAAACCACCCACACCTTGGCTCAAGAAACCACCCACACCTTGGTTCAAGAAACCACCCACACCTTGGCTCAAGAAACCACCCCTACCTTGGCTCAAGAAACCACCCCTACCTTGGCTCAAGAAACCACCCCCACCTTGGCACAAGAAACCACCCACACCTTGGCTCAAGAAACCACCCCTACCTTGGCTCAAGAAACCACCCCTACCTTGGCTCAAGAAACCACCCCCACCTTGGCACAAGAAACCACCCACACCTTGGCTCAAGAAACCACCCACACCTTGGTTCAAGAAACCACCCACACCTTGGCTCAAGAAACCACCCATACCTTGGCTAAAGAAACCACCCACACTTTGACTCAATTAACCACCCACACCTTGGCTCAAGAAACCACTAGTAGACAATGTGATGCTCCAGACAATAACACCCTACTCACTGTAAACATCAAATTTACTAATAAAGACCATAGTTTCACACATTCTTTTAACCTGGGAGCTGAAAATCTTTTTGCAGATGTCCATGTGAGCACCTTGACTTATTTTACAAAAAAGATCACTTCTTCTCATACTCCTAACACAGCGACGGTTACCTTCCAAATTGATGCTGTTAGTACTCAGCACATTAAAACTCACTTTAAATGGATAGGATTTCAAAAAATAACCAAGTCAAATGCAGGATTTGAAATTATACCTCAATTCTATATACCTACTACCACTGCTTCTACTACTACTACCACCACCACCGCCACTTCTGTTACCAGCACACAACCAACAACACCCACTACAGAGGAAACCACCACTTCCACTTCAAGCACTACATATACAACTAAACCATTTAGCTCTAGAACTGCTCCCACAACTAATGAAATAATAAGAACAAAACCAACAGCACACACTACTGAAGAAACCACGATTTCACTCTCAACCACTACATATAGAAATACAACATTAAGCTCTTCAACTGTTCACACAACTACTGAAATAACAAAAACACAACCAACAAATACTACAACGATTTCATCCACAACTTCTTATACTTCACATGGTCCTTCAATTATGTCCAGTACAGAACTAACAACAAGTACCACACATCATACTTCAACCTTGTCAAGTCCAGAACCAACAAAAACCAGTACTATACATCATACTTCAACCTTGTCAAGTCCGGAACCAACAACAACCAATACTATATATCATACTTCAACCTTGTCAAGTCCAGAACCAACAACAACCAGTACCACCCATCATACTTCAACCTTGTCAAGTCCAGAACCAACAACAACCAGAACTACATATCATACTTCAACGATGTCCAGTACAGAACCAAGAACAACAAGTACAACCTACCATACTTCGACGTTATCAAGTCCAGAACCAACAACAACCAGTACTACATATCATACTTCAACCTTGTCAAGTCCAGAACCAACAACAACCAGATCTACATATCATACTTCAACTATGTCCAGTACAGCACCAAGAACAACAAGTACAACCCATCAAGAACCAAAAACAACCAGTACTACATACAGTCCTTCAACAAAGACCAGTACTACACATAATTCTTCAATTACATCAAGTGCAAAGTCAACAATAACCAGCACTACAGCTATTCCTTCAACCACTACAAGTTCAGCTCCAACAACTATTCCATCAACAATACCTAGCACGGTCCACAGCACAATTTCGAGTACACAGTCAACCTTAACTATTACTAAACCTTCTACTACAACAACAAGGCCAGATACTCTCCCAGTTTGGACCATCCTAGTAGAGACTGCTCTTACGGCTCTGGGCACCAGTCTCCTACTTACACTTTCTATTACGGTAAGCTTATGTATTTAACCCTGTTTGATGCACCTTTCCATAGGAGATACCTTAAAAGAGTTAGGCTCTGGTCACACTACTTCTCTAGGTATTGCCCTTACCTGTTTACAGGGGACAGCATTTTGGCAGATACGCAGGCTTTTCTCACCTTCAATTTGGAAAAGTAGGCAAAGGCATTTCATTCTAAGAGGTTTACAAACCCATGACAGCTACCATGGCTCCTTTCCTTATGAGTCTATCAAGTTTCCAATGGGAGGTATTTATTTCTTTAAATCTTTTGACATAACACTCTGACAACAAAAGTTTTTTCATGACCGTGCCCATTTAACCCCTTAAGGACCCATAACATGCCAATACACCAGAGGGTCTAGGGGCTCTATGAAACAAACTCAGGAGCGGAGTTCACGTCATAGAGCATGAGGACCGACTGCTACCAGCAAATGATGCCCCATCATTCACGCGGCCGCCTACCATTAACCCCTTAAACGCAGCTGATCGCAGCATTTAAATGTCAGTGATAGGAGTGGCTCCTGTCACTGAACGATTGGGCCCCCTGTAGTGTGACTGCGGGGATCCCAACTGTTTTCCCTGACTGTCAGAGGTAGACTACTTGCCTCTGTGTAGTCCAGTAAGCCTATGGGAAGATTGTAGATCACACTGACCAGTGTAATCAATGTATTAATTATGTGTAACAGTCTCCTAGGGGGACTTAAAGTGAGTAAAAAAATAAAATAAAAATATGTTTTTAAAAACATGGCATAGCCCCTCCCCAATAAAAGTTTAAACTACCCCATTTTACCATTTTATAAATACAGTGGTGCCTTGGATTATGAGCATAATTCATTCCAGGACTGTCCAAATCACTCTTAAACCAAAGCAAACTTTCCCATAAGAAATCACTGATACGCAGACAATTGGTTCCACACCCTAAAAATAATGATTTTTTAATTCGGAATAACACGTAGAACAGATAAAACAAACATTTCAAAACAGCAGAATATGTCATATTAACAGTTACCTTACAGTATCACAATCAGCATGTGGAGTATAATGTATTGTAGCTGCATAAACCTAATAACACATCAGCAGTTTGTAGATACAGAATGGAGATGCAGATCCCCACAATGCAGTAGTGTAGTACAACAGGCTAGAATAGAGAAGCAGGACTGCCAGAGGTCTGTGTGGTCACATGATCACAATGGGGAAGGGGGTGTGTTCAGCATGGACCAATCACGAAGTGAGAATCACAGAGCTGTGCAGCAGGACAGAGACAGAAACTTTATATACATCAGTTTGAATGGCTGAGTGTAAGTGCAGGCACATTATAGCAGCAGTGTGTACAGCTGAGTGTGAGTGCAGGCACATTATAGCAGCAGTGTGTACAGCTGAGTGTAAGTGCAGGCACATTATAGCAGCAGTGTTTATAGCTGAGTGTGAGTGCAGGCACATTATAGCAGCAGTGTGTATAGCTGAGTGTGAGTGCAGGCACATTATGGTAGGAATGAAGAGGATGGGAAACACAAGGGCTGACAGAGACAGCAGGGAGCATGAAGGAATAAGCAGGGCAGATGTAGGCACAGTATAGCAGCACTATCTGTCCAGAGAGAGAGGGGTTACAGCTATGGAGAGATTACCTCCACAGTCCTGTCCCCTGATGCAAGCCCCAGCCTGAAGTGGATCTGCTATGATTTGCAAGGTGAGGGAGACTTCCTGGGTCAGAGTACAGGGCTGTAAACCACGCTATGCAGGCCATGCCCCTCCCCCACTCCTGTTCCCACCCAGCACAGGGAGCACTTAAACCAAAGCAATGCTCTTAAAACATGTTACAATTTTGAAAAACTGTGAGCTTTTCTTGCAAATATCTCTTAATCCAAGTTACTCTTAAACCAAGGTACCACTCACTGTAAAACATATTTGGTATTGTAGCATGCGCAATTATCCAATCTAGTAAAACATAACAATAGTATTCCCGTACGGTCACCGTCTCAAACCTTTTATGGGGTTATTGTCCCAGATTAGTACAGAGCAGGGAGCTGGGATGACTATCATTGCGGGGTAATATTTCTCCTTCAGAAGAGTGTCATGAAGACACATTGAGACATACAGGCAGGGTGTTACAGATGGGTAATCCTTCCTTCTGGAATAATCTTTGGCCATGTTCTAAGGGCCCTATTACATGGCCCGATGACTTTCTGTAAGTGAGCGCTGATCTCCTAGATAGAGATGATCAAACAGGGCAGAGGTTCAGGTTTGTACGAACCTGAACCATCTGCATTTGACTCCCGCTGCCTTCCCGTTCCCTGGGGAAGGTGGAGACAACCTAGGTAATAGGCTGTATCCCTGTTTTCCAGACAGTACTCGGGCTGTCTCCACCTTCCCCACGGAATAGGAAGGCAGCGGGAGTCAAATGCCAATGGTTCGGGTTCGTACGAACCTGAACCTCGGCCCTGTTCGATCATCTCTTCTCCTAGATCAGCAGGGAGTGTGGAGAGATATGTAGGAGTTTAGGTCTGGACCTAAAAGTCGATGACCATTTCATTATCTGATCGATGTCTCTATTACATGAAGCAATAATCGGCCTGATTAGGATGATTATCGCTCCCTGTTCTGTACTAATCTGGGGAAATATCCCCGTAACAGCTGTCTATAAATGGGTATTCTTTCCTTCTGGAGAAATCTCTGGCTTGCCCCCAGCCATATTCTAAGACTCCTTAGAGTAAACCAACTTAAAGGGAAAGCTCCTTACATCAGAATGCTATGTATATTCTTTCTCCCCAGAATTCCCACAGGAGCATGAATGGCCTGTAAGTCTCCATACATCTCTATGACCCCCTCCTCAAGGAGAAACATTGCCCCTTTAATCCTAGTATGTTTATAATGTTATAAAAAAATATATGTTGAAACATGAAATATGTTTAGTTTATGTTATGTTTATGTTTAGTTTAACAAATTTTTAATTTAAATTTTAACAAATTTTAACAATTTTTCTTTCTTAAATTTAGATTTTCAAAATGTTGAGACAAGCAAGAACATTTAGAGGGTCAACTGTGACTCACGATACTTGAAGTCAAGAAGCATTTACAGATCTCAACAGATGCCTGAAATTCTAACTAACCCAGACGTTATGATGGGGAATAGACTCAAAATATAAGAATCATACCTGTAAGCAGCAGAGATCCCATCCAACACCATGGCACCAGGACTTACGGCAACCCAAAGGATGATACCTAAACTTTGGATGGGGGAAGGAATGATATAGGTAGAGCACTTTTAAAAGACTTGGTGCACCCAATAGCCCAGACTAAGGGGGAAGCCAGTTGATTTCACTATGGGGCCCCCTCTCAATGATGCCCACCTTTTAGGGGACGCTACAATGACTAAAGAGCATCTGTCTGTTGTTGCAGCATCAATACTATCGGACTAATAAAATAGAATGTCTTGTACTGTGTACAGTCCAATTCTTAAGATAACATACATCATAATGTGTGCCTATAAATTAATAGGGTTCTACCCCTACGATTCTTAGACCTCTTGTACTCAGACCCGAGTGGCTTCATACTACTGTAACTGCAAGGACTCCATATGCCATCATCGCATGGGCTATCTGGCACCAAATTACAGAGCTAGCTCTGTACATATGGTACCCAATGGATCATGTAAATATAGATGCAGGAATCAGCGTCATGGTAGCAGAGTAAAACATATTATTCATCCAACTTGACAGTAGTACCAGCTGAAAGTCCCTATAGCTGCCGACGTATTTCTGGTGTATCAGGCACCCTTACTCATGGCTCTTGCCTTAATTATGCCATGAGTAAGGGAGCATGCCTTCACAGAAATACGTTGGCATCTCCATAGGAGTTTTTAGCTGTTTTTCTCTGCTACCATGCAATGGACCCTACATCCATTCTTGGTTGGAGTGGTGAACCTATGCAACTAGCATCCATAAGATGAAATCTTTGTATGTATTACATTAGTGTCATCCAATAGAGCCACAAGTTGTCATAATTTTTACCCGCACATCCCAGTACAGCTCCATCAAATAATAGCTCGACTATGGGCATGCACATAACCATAGAGTACAGGATCCAGCAACCTCCTCCAAACACTGGTTGGCTAAGAGAACTCCCATGGACTGATGAACAACAGTGAATGTGATTCGTCAAAGCCATTCCTGAACAAGTGTAGAAGCTCCACCCCCTTGACCCATAAACCAATAAGCATATGGGGGAGATATTTACATAACTGGTGCAAAGTCAACATTCTACTGTATATGAGCAGCTTTATCACATTGCTGTACACATTGTTAGTTACAACCTAAGGATCTTATATCCATATGTTTGAAAAGTATAGATTGTGAATTACACTTAAAGGGGTAGTGCGGCGGTAAAAAATTATTCACAGAATAACACACATTACAAAGTTATACAACTTTGTAATGTATGTTATGTCTGTGAATGGCCCCCTTCCCCTTGTCCCACCACCCCCACCCGTGTACCCGGAAGTGTAGTGCATTATACATACCTGATCCGTGCCGACACGCGTCCGCCATCTTGTGTCAAACGTCATCTTCGGCCGGCCGGCCCGAACACCTCCGATCTTCCCGAGTGCCGGCCGCGTCATCAGCTGCTCAGCCGCGATTGGCTGAGCATAACTGTGCTCGGCCAATCGCGGCTCAACGGCTGATGACGAGGCCGGCACTCGGGAAGATCGGAGGTGTTCGGGCCGGCCGGCCGAAGATGACGTTTGACACAAGATGGCGGACGCGTGTCGGCACGGATCAGGTATGTATAATGCACTACACTTCCGGGTACACGGGTGGGGGGGGGGGACGGGGAAGGGGGCCATTCACAGACATAACATACATTACAAAGTTGTATAACTTTGTAATGTGTGTTATTCTGTGAATAATTTTTTTACCGCCGCACTACCCCTTTAAAATTTTCGTTATTTTTTTATTAATTTATTTTGATTTCAGAATTCATCATTCTGTAAATAAATAATCTCGATTAAAGGGAATGTTTCATCACCACCACCATCCGGTACATTATGAAGTCCTCCCGGTAACACGTACGACGCACGTCAGCTGTTATGCTGTAATTGTAAACTAAATATTGAATAACATGCGGACATCCTAGATGGCAGCCGTCCCAGACACAGTGTCCAGGATAAGATAATGTCTAACTAATCATTTAACCCTCATTTACCTAAAGCCAAGTACTATCACAGAACACCGAAATATGGTATTATGACATGCTGAACGCACATAGGTGGCACTACACATAGGAGGAGATAGGTAGCCCTGCACATAGGAGGAGACCGGTGGCCCTACACATAGGAGGAGACAGGTGGCACTACACATAGGAGGAGACAGGTGGCCCTTCACATAGGAGGAAACAGGTGGCCCTGCACATAGGAGGAAATAGGTGGCACTACACATAAGTGGAGATATTTGGCCCTACACATAGGAGGAGATAGGTGGCACTGCACAAAGGAGATAAGTGGCACTACACACAGGTGGAGACAGGTGGCACTACACATAGAAGGAGATAGGTGGCACTACACACAGGTGGAGACAGGTGGTACTACACATAGAAGTAGATATGTGACACTACACACAGGTGGAGATAGGTGACACTGAAATTTCATTGGGTAATGGCTTCCAAAGTTTGGAGTCTAATATAATTTTGATCAGTGATAATTGTGTTAAAGTCTATGTGGAAGACCCTCAGCCCTCTGATATTCAGGTCCGTGTACAAGAGAAGGACTGGAATATATTAGAGCCTGTATGTGGCAGCAGGGCATACACCCACCAATCCTCACATTTATGGATGTGGACAGAAAACATGGCTTTTTGTTGTAGACATCACTGTGGTAATCTCATATTTGGTCACAAGGGGGCACTGTATGACCCAAATCAGCATATTATAATCATGCAACAAAATGATACAATAAATGAAGAAAGATTATTTTGAATAACTTGATTTCAAACTGATGAAACTGTGTATGGATTGTACGGCCAAAATGGGAGGGGGGATCAAGTATAAGGGGGCTCTACAACAGAAACAGTGAAAATACAATTTACTTTGCTAGCTGTCTAGGATAACAAGTTCAGATGGGAATGGGGTATTCTGGTATACAAAACTTGACTCCATTCAAAAGTATACAACACAAAGTAACAATCCTCATTATATAGTCATCAAATCTTTTCAGTAGTTGTTGATCACTTAGGGACCGATTACACGGGACGATTATCGTGTGGAAAATTGTTACCGTATTTTTCGCTTTATAGGACGCGCCTTTTGATAAGACGCACCCCTGATTTTAGGGGGAAAAAATAGAAAAAAAAAATATTTTGCTCATTGTCACAGTTTGGAGATAGCAGCAGTGTGATTGGTGCCAATCCCCCCATATAGTGCCTCACATAGTAGCCAATGCCCCCATATAGTGCCCCACATAGTAGCCAATGCCCCCATATAGTGCCCACATAGTAGCCAATGCCCCCATATAGTGCCCCCCATAGTAGCCAATGCCCTCATATAGTAGCCAATGCCCCTATATAGTAGCCAATGCCCCACATAGTAGCCAATGCCCCCATATAGTGCCCCCCATAGTAGCCAATGCCCTCATATAGTAGCCAATGCCCCTATATAGTAGCCAATGCCCCACATAGTAGCCAATGCCCCCATACAGTGCCCCCATTGTAGCCAGTGCCCCCCATAGTAGCCAATGCCCCCATACAGTAGCCAATGCCCCCATACAGTGCCCCCATAATAGCCAATGCCCCCATACAGTGCCCCCATAGTAGCCAATGCCCCCATACAGTGCCCCCATTGTAGCCAGTGCCCCCCATAGTAGCAAATGCCCCCATACAGTAGCCAATGTCCCCATACAGTGCCCCCATAATAGCCAATGCCCCCATACAGTGCCCCCATAGTAGCCAATGCCGCCATACAGTAGCCAATGCCCCCTGCGACCAGAAAAACAACAAACAGGTTACTCACCTGTCCGCCGACACCAGCAGCTCCTCTCCCGACACTCGGGTCTCCCGTCATCCTCCGGCACAGGCAGTGGGGTACAGAGAGACTGCCTGTGCCAGAAGTGTCCTGCAGCCGCTGCAGAACACTTCCGGGACACAGGCAGCGTCTCTGTACCCCGCTGCCTGTGCCGGAGGATGACGGGAGACCCGAGTGTCGGGAGAGGAGCTGCTGGTGCTGGCGGACAGGTGAGTAGGACAGCGATCCCCTCCGACTGCCCAGCCCGCCCCCTCCATCGCCGCTTAGCCGATCAGGAGCCCAGGAAAGTGCTGCTCATTGCACTTTCCCGGGCTTCTGATCGGCTCAGCTGATCGGCGATAGAAGGGGCGGGCTGGGCGGGCGGAGAGGATCACTCAGGGCCGCTCACTATGCATATGCATAGTGAGCGGCAATACAGGGGGCGGGCGGGACGGCTTCCTTGCGGTGCTCAGCACTGCTTGGGAGCCGTCTTCGCTTTATAGGACGCACTTGGTTTTTCCTCCCACTTTGGGAGGAAAAAAAGTGCGTCTTATAAAGCGAAGAATACGGTATATCGTTCAAATTTACAGGCTCAGTTTGGGATTTTATAATGTGCTACCTCATGTCCAGCTTTAGTTTCCTGGTCGCACATGCCCAGTTTCAGCCCAAGCTGTGAGTGGCTGAACAGTGAGGAAGCATGAACTGTACAAAAGAGGGGAAAATTTCGGTTTATTACCTGAAACCCATATTTTGACCCCAAATATTTTTTTCTCCACCTACAGAGCTAAGTGGGGGGCTTTTTTTGTCCATTGATCTGGACTTTTTATCAGTCCTATTTTGGGGTAGATGGACCTAAATGACTACCTTTTTGGCTTTGCAGCACCACATGGGATCAATAACATTATAACTTGAAAAAAAAAAAAAATAGGAAAAGGGTATGACTTTTAAATAAAATAAATGTTTAATAAAAAGGATAATTTGTATTTTTTTTTAAATACCTTTTTTTGTTCTATTAGGGGTAGAGATGAGCGAACCGGTTCGGCCGGTTTGGGATCCAGTTCGGATTTTTCCAAAAGTCTGAGTCCGGTCGGATTTGGATTTTTGGAAGTCCGCTCCGAATTTATTTTCTCTTGCTTTCTAAAATGGCAGCCGCCATTTTAGAAAGCAGGAAGTGTTCTGGGCAGGTAAAGAGCTTTCCCATGATGCTCGGAACACATCCAATCAGCAGGGATGTTGCACTAGGCCACCCCCTGTGTGACGTCGGTATTGCTTTAAGAGAAGCGGTCACATGAGGCAGTCTGCACAGAGAGAGGAAGGAGACTGTTACCAGTGCACACAGCTGGTCAGTGACAAAACGCTGCTGCTGTACAGGGAAGATATTCTACAAAAGCAAAGACAAAAAGATTATTAGGAAAGCAGAGAGGAGAAACATATAGTGATTGAGAGAGAAAAATAGAGAGGGCGAAAGATAGATAGGTAGATAGATTAGGCATAGGAGAGCAAAGGGTGCACAGAACAAAAACGTGCTATACAGATATCCAAGTACTATACTGTCACCTTTGCGAGATTGTATATGACATAGGTGTTATCCTAAGACACAAATATATACCTTATGCATGTGTGTAGAATGAAAGTCTAAAAAAAAGTGCTATACAGATATACAAGTTCTATAGTTGGACCCTTGCGAGAGTGTATATGACATGTTTCCTGCATATTGAAGTTTAAAAAAATATATATATTTACTTGGAGATATTGAAAAGATAATGATGTTACTGACATGTAGAGCCCTAAATTCAACCAAATACACTACCCCCGTATCATATAGATGCTTTAACCCCTTAGAGACCCATGATGTATCTGATACGTCATGGTGCCGCGGGGGGCGTTCAGAGAGGGGTCCCGCCAGGAACCCGCTCTGAACGGCGCTGATCCCGGCTGATATGTTCAGCGGGGCAGTGCCTCTATTAGCCGGCGCGGGTCCCGTTGCCGCATCGGCTAATTAAGCCTCTAAATGCAGCTGTCAAACCTGACAGCTGCATTTAGAGGCTTTACGCCGCAAGTCCCTGGTGTCTAGTGGGATGGATCTCCCTCCCGCGATGCGATCGTGGGGGGGAGATCCTTTCTTCTGCCCGTGCAGGGCCTTAGCGTCGCAATGACGCTGATCCCGGCTCGGCAATAGATTGCTGTGGCCTGCAGCAGGCCAAAGCAATCTATGATCGATGTAATCGATCTTTGCTGTGTATATACACAGCATTGATCTCTATGAGAGACCAGTGCTGTCTATATACTGTAGTGCTGTAGTGTATGAGAGACCAGTGCTGTCTATTTTACTGTAACTTCTAGTTACAGTAAAAAAAAAAAGTAAAAATGTTTTTTTATTAATAAAAAATCCCCTCCCCTAATAAAAGTCCAAATCACCCCCCTTTTCCCATTTTACAAATATAAACAAATAAATAAACATATTTGGTATCGCCGCGCGTGTAATTGCCCGAACTACTAATTAATCACATTCCTGATCTCGCACGGTAAACGGCGTCAGCGCAAAAAAATTCCAAAGTGCAAAATTGCGCATTTTTGGTCGCATTAAATCCAGAAAAAATTTAATAAAAAGCGATCAAAAAGTCTCATATGCGCAATCAAGGTACCGATAGAAAGTACATGTCATGGCGCAAAAAATGACACCTGACACAGCCCCATAGACCAAAGGATAAAAGCGCTATAAGCCTGGGAATAAAGCGATTTTAAGAAACATATATTTGTTAACAATGGTTTGAATTTTTTACAGGTCATCCGATAATATAAAAGTTATACATGTTACATATCGTTGTAATCATAACGACTTGAGGAACATGGATAATAAGTCAGTTTTACCATAGGGTGAACGGGGTAAATACAAAACTCCCCGAAATCAACACAAATTCCTTTTTTTTCAATTTGACAGCGCAAATTATTTTTTTCTGGTTTCGCAGCATATTTTATGGAAAAATAATGCCTGTCATTGCAAATTACAATTGGCTTCGCAAAAAATAAGGGCTCATATGGGTCTCTAGGTGAAAAAATGCAAGTGCTATGGCCTTTTAAACATAAAGTGGAAAAAGCAAAAGTGCAAAAACGAAAAATTGGCTTTGACCTTAAGGGGTTAAACTATGAAATCCGAAGAAATCCGAAATTCGCTCGAACCGAACTTTTCAAAAAAATCCGGAAGTACAGTCGGAACAAACTTTTGAAAAGTTCGCTCATCTCTAATTAGGGGACCTGTATAAGTAACTTCTTATAGCATATACTGCAATACTACCGTATTTTATTATTCTGTCAAGCCTACATCTGTGAAATTTACCTGGATTTCTTATCAGGAAATCTGGGTAAATTTCCGGATTCATAAGGTTCTATGGGGCACAACTGTATGCGCTCCTTATCAGGAGCGCACACAGTTAAATGCAGTGCTGTGACTGTAATTGGCTCCCAACCCTGTCAATCACTCTTGTGGCCAGAGGGAGTAATACCTCCTCCCACAAGAGGCCAGTAGGTGAGTATACTAAAGACAGCCAAACTTGACACCAACAATGTAAGGTATATAGGGGGTCTCCTGACACTCCAACAACAGATATTGTCAGAGGAGAGAAGGGTCGGATATAATGGGTTTTCACTGCCCAGCCCTTTCATCCTTGGAGAGATAAGCAGAGCTGTCTGGCTGCAGCTTCCCCCTCCCCTCCACATTGGGAATACATCTATGTTTGGCCGTGTATGGGTGAGCTGGAAGAGAAAACCCTCATAAAGTTGTGGAAGATGTACATAGATAACTTTAGATTATCAAAGATTTAGGGATTTTTTTTTTAAAGAACTGTCTAGCTATGGCACACAGGGGTTACTTTGCTGGCTTTTTTCTATAACACAGCCATAACTGGTATGGCTATTTTATACCCCGGGTATATTTTGGCCTAGGCTAGATTATACCCCCTCAGGCCATTTTATACCCCAATGAAATCAGCAGCAGTGAGTGATAGACACAAGAATTACTTCATTTTTCAACATTTTATTGGTGATAAAGCTTTGTCTGCTGAGTTGAGCACAATTTATGTATATCTTTTTTTGGCTAATAAGGAGATTTTGTGCACTTCATAAATATATGTGCAGGACTTATTAACGGCTTTGCGCTATTTTACATCAGTTTCTAATGCCTGCACCTTTTTTCAATGTTTGTACTGGGAGGGGGTGTGGTTTTTCTTACCTAGTTTTTTTCATTAGGTTTAGCATGTGCTAATTTTTTGTTTTTACGCAAAATCCCACCCTAGTGTAGCTTTGTAGCCGAGCTGTTTTAGGCTGGGTTCACACTTTGTTTTTTGCAGTCCATTTTTTTTTTCTGTTTGTTGCAAAATGGATGAAAAAGCGTGTTTGTGCCTGCGTTTTGATCAGCTTTTTCCATTAACTTCCAGAAAAAAACAAATAAAAAAAATGGATAAAAATGCATCCGTTTTTTTAGAGTACACAAAAAACATGGTTGACTGCGTTTGTGTGTACACTAAAAAAAGATGCATCTTGATCTGTTTTTTGATCCGTTTTTTTTTTTTTGTTTGCAAAATAGGATGAAAAAGGTGGAATGCAAAAAACAGTGTGAACCCAGCCTTAGACATAAATTGTGCAAGATTGATCAAGGCATTTGCGTTTAATGATGATTTTTGCGCAACAACTGTAAAGTTTTGTGTAGTTCCGAAAAAGCTCATAAATTGCGCAGATGATGCGGTGATGGGACAGTGCCATCTATTGTCAGTTCCATGTAAGCACTGTACTGTATATCCCAACAAGGAAGCAGCTGTGTATCCAAGTATGATTTTTTTTTTAAAAAAAGTGCGCACTTCTGCGCACTTTTCAACAAATTAGACATTCAGGAAAGATTTATCAAACTGGTATAAAGTAGAATTGTCTTAGTTGCCTCTAGCAACCAATCAGATTCCACGTTTCATTCCTCACAGATTCTTTGTTGCTAGGGGCAACTACGACCATTCTACTTTACACCAGTTTAATAAATCTCCCCCTAAGTGTGAAAACCAGTGAAGAGGTAACATTATGATCTGATACATTCTGGCTTAGGCTATTTTACACCCCCTGGTATAGAATATATCCCCTGGGGTATACTGTAGCCTGGGCCAAAAGTGAGAAAACCAGTGACATGATAACTTGGAGGGATATAGTCTGGCGGGGTATATTGTGGCCTGGGCTAAACTGTCCCCAGGTTTATAGTATGGCCTAGGCTATATTACACCCCTGGGTATGAAAATATATGCCCTGGTGTATACTGTAGCCTGGGCCAGGGGTGAGAAAACCAGTGAAGTAATAACAGTATGGCCCAGAGAGATATAGCATGGCCTAGGCTGTTTACACCCCCAGGTATAGAGTTTATCCCCCGGGGTATACTGTGGCCTGGTTCGACATTCAATGGATATATTCTGGCCTGGATGGGTATACTCTGGTCTAGGCTATTTTACACCCCAGGGTTTAGTTTGGTCTAGGCTATTTTACACACCGCAACATAGCTTGGCTTAGGCTATGTTACACAACAGGGTATAGTTTGGCCTAGGCCATTTTATACCCAGGGGTATATTCTGGCCTGGAGGGGTATAGTTTGGCCTAGGCTATTTTATACCCCGGGGTGTACTATGGCCTAGGCCAAACTATAGCAGGGTATAATCTGGACGGGGGTTAATCTGGCCTTCTACGGGTGGTTGGTGCCAAAGCGGACACCAACAAGTTAAGTCCTCTCTGTGGTAAGTAAAGATCTTCTAAGAAGGTGAAGAAAAATGATTAAACTGTTGTAAAATATATAGATAGATATATACATATGGCCGCCTGGGTGATCCCACTGCAGTACCCTGAGTCCCCGTCAAATTATGTTGGTACATTCAGAAGATCATAAGAGATAATTGTGCGGTTGCTCTATGTCAACATTTTTCTGTGTCTAATAATCTACTTCCAGTAGTGTAACTTCTGGGGACAAAGGGGCCTGGCCGCTCCCGGCCTACACAGGCTGGGGGCCACTGACAGGGGTTGGCTGGCCCGTGGACAGGGTGGTATCTGTCCACAGTGGATACTTACGGCCACCGGCATCAGCACCCAGGGAAGTTTCAGGCTCCTGCTCCTGGTAGGTAGTGTAAGTTTCTCCTTTTTGTTCTTATTTTTGTGACATCATTTTTATAAATTAATTTTTTTTATTTTACTTAAAACATTTTCAAGGTAATGGGGGCGACGGGCACTGTTTTCTCCATGATCGTGTGATATCTTTAGTTTTTACTGCCTACAGTATCTGCTTCTTACATATCCCTGATAATAAAGACGTCCTGATTCAGCAGCCCTATGAGGATGACTGAGACAATTGTCTGTAAATGTGGGAGTCAGAATACTTACCGGGCTGTAAACACATAATGATTGCCGGGGATTATATGTCATTTTCTATGGTTTCCTTTATGAGGACATACGTGAAATCATCAAAAAGATCTGTTAACTCTTTACTGCCCTCAAAGTGTGTGTGTGTGGGGGGGGGATACAATATTTAATAATACAGTGGCCAAGGTTAGAAGACAATAAGGGAGATTTATCAAACTGGTATAAAGTAGAATTGTCTCAGTTGCCCCTAGCAACCAATCAGATTCCACTTTTCTTTCTTCACAGATTCTTTGGAAAATGAAAGGCGGAATCTGGTTGCTAGGGGCAACTTAGACGATTCTACTTTACACCAGTTTGATAAATCTCTGCCATAATCCTTTTTGTACATTTTCCTAAACTAGTATTTTTTATACCAGACTATCTATGCCAGCTAGGCACTGCCAGCCACTGGTCTCCCTCAGGTCAGTGATCTGTTTTCAGTATGCATAGATCTAGGCCCTGCCTAACCCAGTGTGTCAACTCAATTCTAGGTCTATGTATAGGCAAATACTGGCAAATAGATCCAAAGGAGAAACTGCTGGAAAGTTGACCCAAACTCTTGAATTGATCCCAAATGGGGATGAGAGACCTATAGTATTAATGAGCTCTATAGTTAATCTTTCCAGCGCATGGTAGACAGCACAGAGACATAGAAAAAGTCTCTAGGCACCCCCATCATTTTAGTAAAGAGGAAGGGTAGGAGCATATAGTTCTGAGGGCATTACAAGTAAATGCTAAATCTCTTGATAATGGACCATGCTACGTCTTCTCCACCTTTGACCTTCTCCTTAGTGACCATGGATCATGCAAGGTCTTCACTACCATGGACCTTCTCCTTATTTACCATGGATCTTCCAAGGTTTTCTCTACCTTGGACCTTCTTTTTAGTGAACATGGATCATCCAAGGTCTTCTCTAATTTGGACCTTCTTAGTGAACATGGGTCGTGCAAGGTCTTCTCTACCTTGGACCGTCTCCTTAGTGACCATGGATCATGCAAGGTCTTCTCTACCTTGGACCTTGCCAGCAGATACCAAAAGGTGCCATGTCCTAAGAAAGCAAGATGACTACCAAGAATGGGGTCCTACACATGGGGCTGTTCTTGTTTCTGCATGCATCCTTTGATCTGAACTGGATATATGAACGATCAGTTGGAGCAAATCTAATTGTTTTCTATGAAGAAGTTTACACGGAATGCTCTGTAACCTTTGCAGTGGTCATTGTACGAGGAGCCGGAGGAGAGCTGTGACCATCATCTATTGTGAATGGTGGATCTTATCTGTATACTGAGGTCATCTTTTATTGTACTCCTGTTTAGTGATGATCGAACAGTAAAATGTTTGAGTTCGAGTCGAACCATAAACAGTAGTGGTGTTCAGTTCGAGGTTTGACTCGAACTCAAACTCGAACCCCATTAAAGTCAATCGGAGATCTGTCCTGTGGTCCAATCGGCAGGTGATGCAGTAATTGTCCTAAAAACAACTCTTAAACTTGCAGCCCTGTGTCAAACGGGAGTATTTGTGCCCTAACTTTGCACCACCCCTCCGTCCCTCCTCCCCACCTCTTCATCATTAGGAATGCTCCAAGCAGATTGTCTCCCATCCAAGCAGATACTCCCGTTTGGCACAGGGCTTCAAGTTTAAAAGTTGTTTTTTAGGACAATAACTGCATCACCTGCCGAACGGACCCCAGGACAGATCTTGGATTAAAAGCAGCTATCAGAAGGTACAAGCGGTTTGGGGGGGACAGATTGGGGGTACAGAGTCGCTTTAAGAATGAAAGGGGAAAAAAAGGGGGAGGGGGATAAAATACTGCATTTCTTTCAAGGGATAAGTGAAAAGATGACAGTGTCATAGCTATAGGGGCTTTGCGGGGTATTTCCCCTCTAAAACTAACAAAAGGGGGCTTTTACCCACTCAGGATAACTTAAACCACCAACTCCTCTGTACGAAAAATCGATGCAAATAACAGATGATGAGATTACGTTGAAAACAATTATTCTGCAATGCAGACTGTCAAAAATTGGCTCTGTACCCGCTCAGGATAAATTTAACCACCAACTCCTCTGTATGAAACATCGATACATCGATACATTATTTTTAAAAAAAATTATTCTACCCACTGAGGATAAATTGGTACTGTTGGTGGCAGCGAGAAGAGCCCTGGCAACATCTCCAAAGCCAACAGCCTGGCAATGCCGACATTAAGTTTTTTAGCTTTGGAATGGTTGGGGTTAGAGTTTCTTATGCTCCCACACCTGGTACACAGAAGGCTGGCTGCCACACTGGCTGCTGTACGGCGTATAGATCACACTGGTGGTAGGAAAAAGTGTCAGCTGTGTTGGTGGCAGTGGGGAGCGGCTGACAGTATCTGATGACCTAAGGGCCATATTCCACCGGACGATTATCATTCGCATAATCGTTAACGATTAACGATCTCAAACGACCGGTATTGCGAAAGACCTGAAAACGTTCACTCATTTCCATGGAACGATAATCGTTACTTATGATCGTATTTGCGATCGTTTTTTCTTCGCTATTTATTCGCTATTGCATTCGCTATTGCATTCGTATCTACTGCGAACGACTGAACAACGTCTTATTCAATGCGAACGATTTGCGAACGAGCAACGATAAAAATAGGTCCACGTCTTATAAAGCGATCAACGATTTCTCGTTCGGTCGTTAATCGTTAACTGCATTTGAACCGAACGATTATTGTTTAGATTCGAACGATTTAGCAATAATCTGAACGATAATAGGAATAGGGCCCTAACACTAAACAGATTCCCTACCCCTGAACCCGGGGGGGACAGGATCCCACAAATAATAGAATCACCTCTCCTCGTGCCAGGACTCTCAATAAACTCACAACATACTTTACTGTAATTATAACCTAGGGTGGAGCGTACAACTAAAATAGATTGTAGTAGTATTTTTGCATAGTATGTAGAAATATACTGAGGTTTTGCACCACAATCCTCTACAGCGAGCCCTCTGGCACCAGAGCTAACACCAGTGGTTGCCACCAATCTGAGAAGGATCTATTGGATAAAGTAGAAGGGTCTCCAGCGCTACCTAAAGAAGAAGAAGACCCTGAGTATGATATCTGCTCTCAGGTACAGCACCCCCAATGGCCTAATATTTTCAGGTTGGCCCCCAGACTTGAGGACTATGTGAAATACTTCCAGCTTGTCCGAACAGCAACTAAAAGACCATTGGAGAAGAAGTAACCAACAAACAATGTTAAATGACCTGTGGCTAAATGACCAGGTTGGGCAGATCCTCAATACAGAGGGAGAGAAGAGATCTGTTTCTGTCCAGGCACATGAGAGCAAAACAGCCCTCAAAAGGATTACTCTGGGGAAAATGGAGGCAGAGCCCTAAGTTGGTCAAGAAAGATCAAACAAAAAGAATAAGGAATTTATAGAGGGACAATGGCCAGTAAAGATTTCTCCAAGAACCATTGCCACATAGTGCCTGAAGGTGTTTGGGGTGCCCCTGGTGGCTGTGTGCAACAAGAGACAGAGGCAGCGGGATAACTTGCAAAAGCACTGACTTCTTTTTAGTGGAGATTACTGGTAACATTTCCAAGATGGAGGCACAATCCTAAAAAAAAAAAAAAAAGATCAGACAGGCTTCGATTAGGCTTGAGCAGGGCTCCTTGGAGTTGTGGAGCTGTTTCTCTCTTCTACTTACAAGTTTTCCCACTTACAAAGAATGGAAAGGTGTATATTTTTAAGTACGCTAGGTACGCTAAAACTGTGACAGACAGACTCTATAAAAAAAAATCACATTAAATGATTTTTAAATAATTAATTGCATTTTTTTTGCATGAATTAAGTATTTGACCACCTAACAACCAGCAAGAATTCTGGCTTTCACAGACTTGTGAGTTTTTCTAGAAGAAGCTCCTCCTCCTCCTCCTCTGCGCCCATTCAGGTAATGATTAATTTCACCTGTTTGAACTTGTTATCTGTAGTAAAAAAAAAAAACTGCCGACACACACAATCAATCACATCCCAACCTCTCCACCATGGCCAAGACCAAAAAGCTGTCTAGGAACAAAACTGTAGACCTGCCCCAGGTTGGGATGGGCTATAGTACAATAGACAAGCAGCTTGGTGAGAAGGCAACAGCTTTTGGCGCAATTATTAGAAAATGAAAGAATCACAAGATGACAGCCAATCTTCCTTGGTCTGGGGCTCCTTTCAAGATCTGACCTTGTGGGGTAAGCATGATTCTGAAAAAAGTCAGAGATCATCCCAGAACTACACGGGAGGACCTGGTAGGTGACTTGAAGAGAGCTGGGACCACAGTCCCAAAGATTACCATTAGTAACTATGCCATCATGGATTAAAATCCTGCAGAACACACACGGTCCCCCTGCTCACGCCAACACATGTCCAGGGCTGTTTGAAGTTCACAAATAACCATCTGGATGATCCAGAGGAGAACTTTTTGGTATCAACTCCACTCAGCATGTTTGAAGGGAGAAGAAAGATGAGTACAACTCCAAGAACACAGTCGCAATGTGATGCATGGGGGTGGACATGTCGTACTTTGGGGGTGCTTTTCTGCAAAGGGAACAGGAAGACTGCACCGTATTAAAGTGAGGATGGATTTTTGTCCAACAACCTCCTTCCCCGTGTAAGAGCATTGAAGGTGGGTCGTGGCTGGGTCTTCCAGCATGACAATGACCCAAAACATACAGCCAGGACAAGTAAGGAGCGGCTGCAAAAGAGGCATTTCAAGATCCTGGGGCGGTCTATCCAGTCTCCACACCTCAACCCAATAGAAAACCTTTGGAGGAAGCTAAAACTCAATGTTGCCCAGTGACTGCCCCAAAACCTGAAAGATCTGGAGAAGATGTGTATGGAGGAGGGGGACACAATCCCTACTGCAGTGTCTGCAAACCTGGTCAAGAACTCCAGGAAATGCCCAACCTCTGTAACTGCAAACAAAGGTTTCTGGACCAAATATTAGGTTTTTCTACTCTACCACATACTTATTTTATGCAATAAAATGCAAAATAGATATTAAGGAATCAAACAATGTGATTTTCAGTTTTTTTTTTTTTTTAATAGATTCTGTCTCTCACAGCTACCATATAAATTACAGCTCAATTTTTTTGTAGTGGGACAACTTGCAAAATTGGCAGTGTATCAAAAACGTATAATTCCCACTGTAGCATAATATTTTCTATATGACGCCCTCTGTGCACCGGTATAATATTAGAACCCTTTGTGCCCCCCTGTAGTAGTTAGACCCCCTCACTGTGCATCTGTGGTGACTGCCCCGCCGGTGAGCAGGGACAGACGTCCGGTCACAGATTAGCTGGAACAACATGACTCCACTTCTGTGGTGGTTGGCCGAGATATAGCTCTGCCGGGTGGTAGTTTGTCGTGACGCCAGTGTCGGTTGGGCACACAGGTATGGTGGCACACCTGCTTTTATTTTAGTGGGCTGGCTATACCTTGTTCCCTTGTGGACAGTGACCTGCCAGGCTGTTGCAGGTTCCCTTGGGCAATTATCATGGTGGTCCGGAGCGGAGTAGGGACCCACCCGAACTATTGGCACTGCCACCCACAGAAAGGGGAGAAAACCCAAGAAAGGTGTGTTTGCTGTGTCGCAGCTTAGTGAAGAATCACAGAGTCCCTTTAGCTTAAATATAATCTTGTTTACTTTGAAGATACTTGATATAGGCAGCAGATAATACAGCTTTGCCTTGATACAATACTTTACACTTGATAAGTTACTTAATACTTTAGAGTCTAGATCTGTACTGAGAGTAGGAGTGGTACAGCTGTGCTGACTGAGTTGCGTGATGAGAGGTAGAAAAGAGGATCAGAAGAGTAGAGAGGAGGATGTCGAGAGAGTCCCAACCCAAGTAGTACTGTGCTCTGCCAGAACTTCAGAGGTAGAATAAGAAGAATACTTGAAAGTAGAGAGAACGCTTGTGCCTATGTTTTGACTCTTCTGGCCTTTGCACCACCTATTGCCCACCAGTGTCGGGTGACCCATCCTAGAGGGTGACACAAGCCCCAGACCTTGTTACCTGGGATGAGCAGAGTGGTCAGAGTTCTCTCATTACACCCGCGCTGCGAGATAGAGTGCATCGGCTTCTAGCAACTTTGCTCTATCCGGATCAGTTCCTTTACTTCTGTGTGGATACTGTCCTGCACTGTGTTCCTCTGGTGCACGGCATGGGTTAGTATGATCCCTGACTTGTCCTCTCTAGTGGAAGCTTAACACTGCATAGTGTGGAATACGGTTACTGTAGGAGAAACTGTAGAGAGCGTCCTACCTCTACAGAGTCTAAAGGGAAAATACCCTACACTTCCTCTACCCATGTGACTTCCTTCCTACAGCAGGTGTAAAATGTGCTGTGAGTGGGTGAGGAGTGCGTGTGAAGAAGTAAAGAGAGAGATGATAGATGAAGAGAAGTAAGAACTCTCATTGGTGTACAGATCCATGTGGTACATAAACCAAACAATAACCCTTTGGTTCCTACAGCTGTTCAATATCTGAATATACATAGTTATAACAACGACATCTTGTGGCAAAACTCTGGTACTGCTACCTTACCACGTACACTTACCACTTACAGGCTTTTGCCAAGGATGTAACCAACAGAAACACCCGCGGTGGGACACCACACATCCATGTAGTGGTTAGGCTCCCTTTATGCCCCATAAAGTATAAGACAATGGAGACTAATATATATATATCACTTCAATTTTATATATATACAGTATATATATATATATATATATATATATATATATATATATATATATATCGCTTCAACAGATACTATTTTGGGATAAAACTTCATTTAAATAAATGTATATATATATATATATATATATATATATATATATATATTTATTTTTTTTTTTTTTTTTACTTATCTTCTATTATACGTTGAGGGGCAGTATTTATGAGCAATACAGGCCTCTCTGTTGCCACCAATATTCGTGTCAGGATGTGCAAAGGCCGGGGGGGGGGGGTGCTAAACAAAGTATACTTACCTGTCCCCATAATTCCATAGAGTCGGGTCTCCTTGACAGTCACCATTTGTCGTTTTCGGTGTCCCACGCCCAGTGATTGGCAATCGTTTAGTCGGGTACGTGATGTTGCAGCTGTCAGCTGTCCCGGGAGCAGAGCTACAGGGCACAGGGACAGGTAAGTATACTTTGTTTATGGTCCTGCACTCCCCCATCTTCCTCCCTTTTTTATTTCATAGGATTTCTCCTTTAATTACATAGATAATAATAGTGTACATTTATTTTAATGAAGTTATATGTATAAAAATTTTTACTCTCCGGGGTATTCGTTGAACCACATGCATGCCATTTCTGTTACTGTCAGGGCTTTCTTGGTGTTGTACTGTCAGGTGTCAAACTCTGGGATGATGGGTGCCTTTCCGCACTGTCACCACTTGGTGCCTCTCTCTCCCCTGTCTGTTGACACAGCTGAAGGTATGCTAAGGGTTAACTTGTATGTTCCTCTTTTCCACATTTTTGTACCTATAACACTCACCGCACCTCATCGCACCTCATCGCACCTCACCTCTTCTAGCACTTTCCCCATCAATAGGAGGTTAGTCCTGGTAACACCTATTTAGGATAGTTGGTTCCTGGTGGGAGGTCTTCTAGTCAGTTGTTGGAGTTGGAGAAAGACAGAAATTTTGTAAAAGGATGCGGGAGAACTACTATGCAGTGATAAGCCCACTGGTGGGGTAACTGTCACCTGGCTTCAACCTTGCTTACGCCAGGAATAAGAAACTAGTCAGGACTATCTCGATAGTAAGGATTAGTCTGCAGTGGAGCAAAACGCACAAAGCTGAAGTACTCCATTGGATCTGGTTCAGCCTACTCGGGTAATCTTGAGAGGTTCGCTTTACCCAGTTGTTCAAACCTGACACTCGCTGGATTTGTTAGGCAAAAGGGCGACTTTCTTTTATCTGCTTAATCTAACCATGAGTACGATAGTTTTCTTCTATATCAAGTCACTGCAAAATATCCCGACAGAGTACTGCACTACTTAGACAAGGTCCCCAACAAAGCCCCCTAAACAACTCAATTCAGCTACACTTCACTAACCTACTCAACTATACTACTTCACCTATTGTCTACACTTCAAGCACCCAAGCACACACGTTATTCTCTAGAACAATGGACACTGTTTTATCCTGTTTTTGTGATTATGTTTTGCACTCATTTCACCTGTTTTGTATTGCACTGAAGAGGTTTTCAAGCAAACACTACTCTGGTTAAAGGGGTTATCCAGTGCTACAAAAACATGGCCACTTTCCCCCTACTGTTGTCTCCAGATTGGGTGGGGTTTTGAAACTCAGTTCCATTGAAGTAAATGGAGTTTAATTGCAAACCGCACCTGAACTGGAGACAACAGTAGGGGGAAAAGTGGCCATGTTTTTGTAGCGCTGGATAACCCCTTTAAGTGTTGGACTTATTACTCCCCACCATACTTGCACCTGCCCCCACACTTACCCCTACAAATCCCATTGCCAGTGTGTCTGCGGTGTGGGTATCACCACTCCTGGACACCGTGACAAGTGCCCATGCAAAACACCAACAGGCCCACTGCTATTACCACCTGTCAACCTACGGCCACGGCATATTTTTTTCTGCCATACACATGAACCATACACAACTATCTAATGTTCCACCTGTTGAGTGTAATCATAATGAAGATAGGAAATTTGCCCAATGGCAGTATCTAGAAACTGAAGAATTATAGTGTTTTAGTTTATATGTTTTTACCGCCCAGACTCACCCTATAATGACCATACCAGTATTCTGTAAGGGAACACACCTAGTAAGAAACAGACAACCCAAAAAGTCTGTAGTAATCACTCAAATTCTTGTTTTGGGGTTGGGGCCCATTCTAAGGTTCACTGTGCTATAATATAGCATCGCATAGCATATAATATCGCATAGCCGTAAATTCTTAAGGAAACAAACTGGTTAATTAAAGGGCCCTTTAGCTTCTGCTTTATGTAGGTATTAGGCTGAATACTATGAAGGAGCCATTGACGGCTATGGAAGGTGTTAAATGGCTTAATTTTCTGAGGGTTTATGGAAATCCCTCTTAATTCCCTCCTTATTATCTCGTAGATCGCACTCTCCCTTCTACAGGTCGTCTCACTCTTCCAGTTGTACGGCTCTGCGGGGCTCGTCTCTGGTTAAGATCATATTTCCTATAAAAAATAAAGGATATCGTGTTATTAGGAGAGACTGAGACTCGCCTGCCGTAGGTCTATACCCAGGGAGGTGCGTGTTCTGTCAACTCTGACTCCCAGGTCTTCAGTCTTATTGGTGATTAACATCTTAACCATAAAAAGCAGAAAAAGGGCTGTAATTTGTAGGTGTGGCATTTCCTGTCACCTCCAGGTGCTAGGGGTGGGTCTACATATAGCATCCACATATATATAAGTAGAGATTTGTGATGGAGATACATACTCATTACAGACCGAGTCATCTTGCCTAGAAGACACACTAAAGTAACAATGGTTGCCCTAAAAGCAATGGTATCCTTCTTACTCGTGGCTGGACTCCATCTTCATATGACTTGTGAGTAGACTTTTTTCCTTCTTCTGGATCAACACTATCAGCGATAGACAGTCTTACAAAGGATATGTTCATGGTTGGGTGACTATCGGTATTGTCATCGATGATGTGCTTATCAGCTTATCGGCATGGTCAAGGGTCCATTTTTGGGTTCTTATTCTTGAGTCGAGTCAAGGTTTTATTAGCATCAAACCTAAAACTTACAAAAGGAACCTTAGAATTAGGTGGGATTGAGATGGGTCTCATGGAGCTCTGCTGAGCATCGTGACACATTACCAAAGCTTGGTTGAAAGAGCTTTTATTGAAATCAATAGGACTGTAATACAGAGTTGACTTCATTGTAGTGATTGGTGGGACTGACAGACATCTACTGGTGAAGCTGATTATTTTAGTAGGTAACTACAGGCAAACATTGATGATATCCAGAAGTGTTGGCGGGCTCTGCAGATAATTGGAGCATTATGGGGAACTGAGAGACGCAGTTGGGTGGACCCAATGGTACCCAATGTAGCATTGCCAATCTGGATTATGCCTTGTAGATATGCATGCATACAGGAAAGCACCTCCTCAGGAACAAGTGCCACATTGGCTAATTTGGAAAAGGATGGTGTGAGGGCATCATTTACATTACTGTTCTACTTTTACAGACTCTGCACCAACTCCTCCTCAGGCTGCTCCTACGAATGCAGTTTCACATGGTGCAGTAGGTAAGTACTTTGTGAGTGTTGTTTTCTACTCTGGTAATTGATGAGGGTCCCAAATAAATCTTCATTTTTGATCATGTTACATTGAAAATCTAAGCTATAGAGAACATATAAAGGGAGATATATCAAGAGGGGTGTACTAGTATGCCAGTCCTAAATAAAGCCCCATTCCCCTTTACCCAGCCGGATTAACAATGAGGCATGTGCTGCACAGTGGGTGTTTAAATCTAGATTTCTGCCATGGTTCACATCTTAAAACTGTCTCCTCCCCACCATGATGCATTTCTATGGAAAAAGTTTAACTGAGTTTGGCTTCACACTGCCTTAAAATCTCAGAAAAACACCAAAAAAAAAAACACCAGCAGTCAGATGTTAGCTGGAAGTCAATGGAAGTTTGGTCTGGCTTACACACATGGCGTTTTTGAGGGTGGCGATTTTCTCTCCTCTTTGCCGTTTCTTCCAGTTTTTCCAAAATTCAGCACGCCGAGGGGGTTGGTGTTTTTTTCTTTTGCCAAACTGTTGTTTTTTTCTCCCATAGACTTTAATGGGATTGTTCTGGTTGTCTGAAAAATGCCATTGCTGTGCATATGGCTTTTTTTTCTGTCGTTTTTTTCCCCTTTTGTGGTCCAGCAACCAGGCCATGTGATGGCAGAGGGAATAAAAAGTTCAGAACTCAAAAACACCTCAACCATAAAAAAGCATTCACACATAAAATCAAAAACACCAGAAAAAATGCAAATGCATGGGAAAAAAACACACCAGGCATTGCGTTGGCTTTTTTTTTTTTTTTTTTTTGGGGGGGGGGGGGGGGGGGGGCTGGAAAAACGGAAAACAAAAAGTGCATGTGAGGGCACCCTAAGGGACATCTGTAATATGAGTGACCTAAACTCTCTTGCAGTGCATCTGCTATTGTCTTCTTACAGTCAATGTTCTTTATTATTTCTATCCAACTCTAGATGTGAATTCCACACAGAACCAGCCACCTGTGGCCCCTACTGGTGGGTATGACCGATCTCTATGTTTTCTTCTAGTTCTAATGATCCACAGTCTTTCTAGCACCCTCTCCTCTTTTCCCTGACCGCTATACAAACTCCCTTTCTATAATAGTGGCCCCACACAGTAAAAGTAATAGGGCCCTCTTTGGGCTCTTACAAACTATTTATACCCCATTTGTGAGTAATAGGGTCCTGTTTGTTCCCACACACAATAATTAGACCCCACTAGTATTTTAACCCCATTTTTTGGTCACACACAATATATAGGTCTACTTTGTGCCCCTACACAGTAGTTAGACCCACTTTGCGTCTCCACACAGTAGTTAGACCTGCTTTACCCTTCTGTCCCTGGCACCATAATGTTTGGCCCAGACTTATCTTTGCTATACCTGTTCATGCTAAATGAATATTTCTGTATTGTTTCAGGTAGTGCCTCCAATGCTTCCAATGCCTCCAATTCTCCCAATGCCTCCAATACTCCCAGTGCCTCCAATGCTCCCAATGCCTCCAATACTCCCAGTGCCTCCAATGCTCCCAATGCCTCCAGTGCTCCTAACGTCTCCAATGCTTCCAATACCTCCAATGCTCCCAATGGTACCGGTGCCCATCCCGTGTCTTCTACAACCCCAGGTCTTGGTAAGTGGTGTTGAAATCCTGATTTACTATGGCACATATTATGACATCGAAAAATGTAAGGTAACAAGTACTTACTTTTATTGTAGGTTCTGCAACAGGAGTAAATAGCCCAGTCGTCACCTCTACTAGTCATGGTAAGTGGTCACTTCATTTAGCCATAGAACGTTAGATAAATCTGTAATAATGTCCCATAGATGAGATATACCAATTAGATAGTATAAAACATGCAGTACCGCTTACCCCCACAGGTAGCAGCAGATCTATTACATAAACACTGATACAACAGCACTACTAGTGGTGAACTATTATATATACTGTATAGTGTACCACTAGTAGTGCCGTTGTATCAGTGTTCATGGTTTAGATCTGCTGCTACCTGTGCGGCAGGGGTGTAGCGAGGAGGGGGCAGCTGCCCTGGGCACAAGGTTGATAGGGGGGGCGCCATCCTCCCTGCACAGGGAGGAAGTGCGAGGAGCCTCCTGAGGGGTTGGAGAAGACAGTGAGCGGTCATACATATATTATATGCATGACCGCTCCCTGCAGTACAGAAGTAGAGACATCAGCAATAGACTGATGTCTCTGCTTCTGTATGCATATTCCTTGCGCACTACGCTAATAGCATGCTGCCAAATGGAATATGCAAAAACAAGCAGGAACTTCAGCGCAATGCCGGAATCACTGCTGTATGGGCCACTGCTGCTGTCAGCTGTGTCTGTGTACTGTAAGGGTATGTTCACACTACAGAAATGCGACGTAAAATCCGTCGTGGAACCCACTGCTCGCAGACTGTGGAGGGCGCACGCGTCTCCGCCTGTGCCATCACTAATGTAATAGCCCTATTTCACGGAAAGATTATCGTTCATAGACTCGCTTCAACGACCGCTCGTTAACGAGCACTTAACAATTTTTTTAAGCGAACCATAACACATAATACGTGTAGGAACGTGAACGATATCTGTAGTGTAACAATTTTTTTGCAGTCGTTACATCGTTACATAGTCGTTTAAAACGTTCGCCGGGCTGAGCATGTAGGTGGGGAAATGTAGGTAGACATTTCAAGAACGACTGAAAGATTTTTTATTCAACGAAAAGATTTGCGAATTATTGTTGAAAGACCAACGATTTTTTTTCGACATGTTGAAAAAAAATAGTGAACGACTCAACAACGATTTCGTAGTTGTCGTTCGCTCGTTTACAGCTATTCCACAGAACGAATATCGTTAACGAGCGGTCGTTTGAGCGATTTTATGAACGATAATCGTTCAAAAACGTTCCGTGGAATAGGGCCTTAAGAGTAGAGGGGAAGGAGGATCTTCACTACTGGGGGAACACAGGGGAAGGGGGATCATCACTACTGGGGGAGCACAAGGGAAGGGGGATCATCACTACTGGGGGAGCACAAGGGAAGGGGGATCATCACTTATGTAAGAGCAGAGGGGAAGGAGGATCTTCACTACTGGGGGAACACAGGGGAAGAGGGATCGTCAACACTGGGGGAACACAGGGGAAGGAGGATCATCACTACTGGGAGAGCACAGGGAAAGAGGAATCATCACTACTGGGGGAGCACAGAGGAAGGGGGATCCCACTACTGGAGAGCACAGAGGAAGGGGGATCATCACTACTGGGCAGCACAGGGGAAGGGGGTGATCACTGCTTAGGGAGCACAGGGGAAGGGGGATCATCCCTACTGGGGGAGCACAAGGGAAGGGGGATCTTCCTCCTGGTGGAGCACAGGGGAAGGGGGATCATCACTGCTGGGGGAGCACAGGAGGGCAAATAACTACTGGGGAGCACAGGGGAAGGAGGATTATCACTACTGGGGAGCACAAAAAGAGGGATTATCACTGCCAGGGAGCACAGGAAGAGGGATTATGTGTACTGGGGAGCATAGGAAGAGGGATTATAACTATTAGGGAGCACAGGAAGAGGGATCATTAACTACCAGGGAGCACAGCAAGAGGGATTATCACATACTGGAGAACACAAGAGTGGGGATTATTGCCATTTCTGGGCACAGAAGGGGGGATTATCACTACTTGGGGGCACAGGAGATTGGATTATCATTACTTGGGGGCACAGGAGAGGGGATTATCTGGACTAAATGGAGAAGAAAAGAGAAAGTGAACAACTCTGATAAGAGAAAATGTCTCTTGTGAGTCACTGGATGTAACTGTACTGTAATCACTATATTGTCACTACGTTAGCCGAACACTCCCATATTTTTCATTCCTTATGGCTGCATACCTTGGATGCCACCCTAGGGAGTCCTGGAGAACATGGATACAGCCACAGACTCTATCCATGCTTTCCTGATAGCCCTAGGACAGCATCCCGCAGATATTTAAACACTTTTGGCACTCCCAGCATTATTATGATACATGACGCTGGGAAGTCTGTTATTCCACCAGGCGGCTTCACGCTCCGTAGCTGGGGGGGATACCTATGCCAAGTTCAGTCATGCCAGTCACTTCTTGGCACCACAGCCATGGGTTTGTTTGTCTGGTTTCTCAGGGTACGTGGTTTCCAGTCTGCACTTGTATTGTGGTTGTTGGTGCCAGTCATTTTAATCTGTCTAAATTAAAAAATGCAAATGATCCGCACCACCTATCACATACAGGATCCTCTGGTGGGCAAAGTTCCGTCAACATTGAGTAAAGTAGAGCTTTAGATGTTACCGCCTGATGTTGGGGATCTATAACCAGTCCCTGGTCTTAGTTAGGGCCTGTCGCAAAGAAAATCTACTAGATGGTCCAGCACTTCTCCTACCCTGTGTCCGAGCCCCTGGGGGCCATAGATACTCCGCACTCAACACAACCTCCACAATTCCTCTGGCATTTTCTGTCAATGGGGAAACAAATAACTAGAGATGAGCGAACCTGGAGCATGCTGGAGTCCATCCGAACTCGAACTTTCAGGATTTGATTAGCGGTGGCTGCTGAAGTTGGATAATGCCCTAAGGCTTTGTGGAAATCATGGATATAGTCATTGGCTGTATCCACGTTTTCCAGACAACCTTAGAGCTTTATCAAAGTTCAGCAGCCCCAGCTATTCAAATACTGAATGTTCAGGTTCGGATCGACTCGAACCCGAACCCGGTTCGCTCATCTCTACAAATAACTCCTGACTAATTGCTATATCCATCAATGGAAGCCATGACACTGGTGGGATTACTTCTATAGATAAAGTTGCCTAAACAATATTTTTGTACCTCTCCAGGTGGAGCAGCACCAGTCAATTCCACCGGCTCTTCCAACGCCAGCTCAGGTAGGCTGAGGATCCATACATGTACAAAGCTTGCACATGATTCTGTATTATAGACCTGTAGGCACTCTGTTATGGGTCAGTATCATGTTGAGGTCCAATAGGGTTCTATAGATTTCTATGGGTGCCAAATATAACGTCTACATGCTTGAGGCCTTTGGGCCAGTTTACAGGATACGTGCAAATCTTAGGCTACGTTCACAGAGAGAAAAACTAGCGGAATTCCGCTACGGAATTGTCCGACGTGGAATGCCGTTAGCCTCCCTCTCATAATGGGAGTCTATGGGAGCAGCACGCTCCTCCCATAGACTCCTATTATGAGAGGGAGGCTAACGGCATTCCGTGTCGGACAATTCCGCCACGAAATTCCGCTAGTTTTGCTACGTGTGAACGGGGCCTTAAGCCAAGGCCTCTGACAGATAGAAAGGGCTTTAGGGCTCCACAAGACACTTCGGGAAGGGGGGGAGGGGGAGATTTATCAAACTGGTGTAAGGTAGACTTGGCTCAGTTGCCCCTAGCAACCAATCAGATCCCACTTTTCATTCCTCCCCGATTCTTTAGAAAATGAAAGGTGGAATTTGATTGGTTGCTAGGGGCAACTGTGCAAATTCTACTTTACATCAGTTTTTAAAAATCTCCGTCTGTTTCTCTAGATTTCCTTAACGGACACCTTTTTTATACCTATATATGTCAACCCGTGATAGTCATCATAAATCTATGAACTTCTACATAGAAATTTCTGTAGCAGTCTGAAGTAAGGGGATCTCAGGGAGGATAGAGATATGTCCTGTCACAGGCCGAGTGGTAATAACTCTCTCCCTCTTCCTGAGGTAAATACTGCCACAGAGGTTACAGAGAGGGACTGCACCTAGGTGGTTGGTGATGATGGTACTTGTAGTTCCCTCTGGGGATTCTTAGTTACTGCTGCCTGTGGTGATAATGGAGAAGCCCTTGATGGTGATGAGGTGCAGAGAAAATCAGACAACAGGGAGTGGAGGCCGTGAGGTACAACAGTGACTTTTACCTGCATAAGTTGAAGCATAAGAAGTAAATAACTTGAACAGTTTCTTTGTGCTTAACATCTCTCTACATGGCCGACTGCCAGAGATGGGTCACCAATGTCACAATGGAGATTATTGGTGTGTGTGGAGTTTGTGAATTGGATGGGTACAGAACCATAATTCAGTGGAATGGGAGTCCTTTAAGGGTATCTGAGCCGGGCCGTAAGGCTTCGGATCACAGAAATGACTAAGGATATGTCAATAAGCTGCCCCTAAGTGTTAATACCTTGATGAATAAGTATATCAGGCTCGCTCTTTTGGTAATTTCATCTAAAAAAATAAGCTCCGTGGCTCAGCAACTCCCATGGGTCACACTATGTACCTTAGTTGTGATGCTGACTCCAATAAATCTCCTCACAGAAATCTCCTCACAGGCTGTGGTCCCCTCAGTGGATGTTACTCCTGCTACAGCTGCACTCAACTCACTAACTTCCTGTGAGGGGAGCTCATTAGAATAACTCCACCCTCTTTCTGGACCTTTCTCCTAGCTAGTATAGTACTGGCTAGGAGGAAGCAGTTGGTGTTGCTATGGTAACTCCCTGATGTGGTGTGTGGATGAATAGCTATAATAAAGCATCTCCAACATGGCTCCTCTCTATAACACAATAAAGAACAACTAATATATTAACAAACCTTAGGGAAACACCCTTCTTCTGCATACTGCATTTCTATGTTGAAAGGCATGGTCTGGCCTATGAGAGGAGCAGAGGAGCCTCTGAGGCCTAAACAGAACTCTTGAGGTCAAACAGCGGAGACCCTCACCTGTAGATGACACAGCTAGCACTAAAGGATCACCAATAGACAGTCCCAACTGTAGTTGACATTGGAGATACTTGTGTCTAGTGAAATGTCCTCACAGAGAATATGGATCCTCCAACAGGCCCAGACACAACTAGGCCTACAGGATCACCAATGGACAACCCCATCTGTAGATGACACTGGAGACACTGGTGTCTAGAGAAATGTCTAGACAGAGGATGAGGATCCTCCAATGGGCCCAGACACAACTAGGCCTACAGGATCACCAATGGACAACCCCATCTGTAGATGACACTGGAGACACTGGTGTCTAGAGAAATGTCTAGACAGAGGATGGGGATCCTCCAATGGGCCCAGACACAACTAGGCCTACAGGATCACCAATGGACAACCCCATCTGTAGATGACACTGGAGACACTGGTGTCTAGAGAAATGTCTAGACAGAGGATGGGGATCCTCCAATGGGCCCAGACACAACTAGGCCTACAGGATCACCAATGGACAACCCCATCTGTAGATGACACTGGAGACACTGGTGTCTAGAGAAATGTCTAGACAGAGGATGGGGATCCTCCAATGGGCCCAGACACAACTAGGCCTACAGGATCACCAATGGACAACCCCATCTGTAGATGACACTGGAGACACTGGTGTCTAGAGAAATGTCTAGACAGAGGATGGGGATCCTCCAATGGGCCCAGACACAACTAGGCCTACAGGATCACCAATGGACAACCCCATCTGTAGATGACACTGGAGACACTGGTGTCTAGAGAAATGTCTAGACAGAGGATGGGGATCCTCCAATGGGCCCAGACACAACTAGGCCTACAGGATCACCAATGGACAACCCCATCTGTAGATGACACTGGAGACACTGATGTCTAGAGAAATGTCTAGACAGAGGATGGGGATCCTCCAATGGGCCCAGACACAACTAGGCCTACAGGATCACCAATAGACAACCCCATCTGTAGATGACACTGGGGACACCATGTCTAGACAGAGGATGGGGATCCTCCGATGGGCCCAGACACAACTGGGCCCAAGAAGTTCAGTTGTTGGCAAACCCAGGTGTAGATGACACTAGTGTCTAATGAAATAACCCCACCGTCAGATCCCATGCCGGTGGGAGTCTCCTTTTTAGAGATTGATTTACAACTCTTCCTTAAAAGGGGTGGTAAAAGGTTGAAAAACATGGCTTTTCTTCCAGAAGCAGCACCTCCCCTGTCCATGGTTTGTGTCTGTTTTGGCCATGGTCAAAGCCACCCCAGTCTGATAACGCATCCACATTGTCTTGTTTTATACAATGATGTTGTGACTTTTGTCTCCTATGCTTATGTTCCTAGGATCAGTCAATGTTTCTGGAGCAACCCCAGCCGCAACCCCAAGCGCTAACTCTCAACCAAGCAACGTCACTGGAACCAACTGTGAGTAACCAATAGGAATACTGGAGCTTGAGTAACTTTGAGGAGTTTTCCATTTTTATGAAAATAATTTCGATGTATAACGGAACGTTCTGCAAGTTTCTTATATACGTTATGCTTCAGGTCGTCACCATTTCAGGATCTCTGCTTGCTGCCTAGTGACTGGAAACATTTTGTAACATGGCCATGTGACCCGTGTATGGGCCAAGGTCACTGTGTAGCCTCAGCTTTAGTGTCTCCATCAACTGGCAACCAATGGAGTTAAAGTTGAGTTAGATAGTTGCAGAACCTTTCATATTATTTTTCTAACATTATGATGAAGCTGAACGTCACATTTTTATATGTTTTTAGCAAATGTCAACGTGAACACTGGAAATGCCAACTCTTTTAAACCCGGTAAGAATCTATCCTGTTTATATCATTCTATTCTTATTATCAAAAAAACTAAGCTCTAATACATGAGACGCAAGGAATATAAAGCCCATAAACTGGAAAAGTGTGGGGCTCCTCTGATCTGATTCACTTAAAGTGAATGTACCATCAGCAGGGGCGTAACTACCACTGTAGCAGCCATAGCAGCTGCTATGGGGCCCACCGCATTAGGGGGCCCTGTTTCCTATTCCTGCAATGCACTGGTCCCCCTGAGCTGTCATCATTTTCAGCATCAGGTGGCCAAGTGGGCCTCCCAGGTTCTGCAAGTGTCCCTTTTAACTGCAAGCACCCCTGACAAGCCCTTGCAGTTATGACTAAACCATTAGGTATATTGCTTTAAATTATTTATATGAATAGATCGGAGCCAGCGTGGGGATGGCGGTGCGGGGGTCCTTTATTGAACCGTGGTCGGGTTCCCAGCCATGGCGCCAGTCTATTTACAGGCACCGGCCTGGCCTGAAGCACTGGGGGTGGACCCGGTTGCCCTCAGTGTGCTAAAACACCTCCCCTCTGTGACACGGCTCTATTGATTGTAATGGAGCTGCGTCACAGAGGGGAGTGGGTTTCGTCACACTGTGGGTGTCCAGTGCTTCAGGCAGGTGCCTGGGAATAGACCAGCGCCAGTCTAGTCATATAAAAAACTTAAAGCGATGTGACTTTAAATTTAACCAAGCTGCAATACCACACCCAAACTGAGGACAAGGGTGGCGCTGTTTTCAACTTTAAAGTTCCCTGTTTGCTGTAAGTGAGTGGAAACTGAATGATTTTCAAACAAACATTTCCTTTCACTGACAGCAAGCAGACGTCTTGAAAATTATGTGAAATTAAAACGTAAAGTAAAAAAAAAAAGAATTTTTAGGTTAAATAATCTGACTGGCCACTAGATGGCAGTGATACTTCAAACGGACTCAGCTCAGCTATGCCGAATAGTCCTTTCCAATCACAACAAAAACACTAAGCAAAAATCAAAATACCATTATAGGGCGAGACCTTTTACACAACAGCCGGAGGTTATATGCGGCCATCGCGATAGTCAGCGACTTGCTATTGCTGTTCATTGCATGCTTTGTTTGCTTCTAACAAGCTGCACATTTATAACATCAGCTTTTCTTACGTTTTTATGTTATATTTTAGCTGCTACAGGCTCCAATCCTCATACCCCAGGCTCATCAGGAAATAAACCTACAGTATTCAGCGGACTCCTGGTCAACCCCTGCCCAGATCAGTGCCCCGATGGTAAGTTCCTAGGACAACAGCTAACCAAGTCCTAATAAAGTATATGAGTGTTCTCTTAAAAAAACAGTGCCACCCCTGTCTGCAGGACATGTCTGGTATTGAAGCTTAGGTAAATGGGATTAAGCTGCAATACCAAACACAACCACTAGATAAGACTGGCGCTGTTGAGACAAGTAAGCAGCAGTGGACTATGGTGCTCCAGCCATGGTGAAACTATAAATTCCAGCATGCCCTGGTAGCAAAAACAGAAAATAGAACTATGAGGATTGTGAAGAATTCTTCCATGGAGTAACGTGCCGGAGGGCAGATAGATGATGATGATTATATAAAATTATAGAGTAAATGACTCAGCTAAATGCCGAAACAAGCCGAGCCTGAAATAGAAGCTGTAAATACACCCTGATCCCTGATCGCCTGCACATCACTTACTCAGCTTTAATACACCTCGGAAGTTTTAGCTGTAAATTTGTCAAAATAATTTACAGGTAATAAAAAATAATTTTGTGAGGGGCGGAGCTTGTCTGAAAAAAAAAATCTGTCATGTTCCCTAAGGTAGGGGAGACTGAGCTACTGAGCAATGGAACATGTAGTGTTCATAAGTTGTTCTTATTAAGAAAGTCGAGTCAAGATTTATACTGCCTATTTTCCTCCACCCACATAGATTGGCAGGTATAATTATAAAGAAACTGTGTGTCGGCAACAGAAGCCGGAGAAGGAATCAGGACTCCAGAAGCTGGATTCATAGGCTTTCTTATGTGAGGAGGGAAGCTGGATTCATAGGCTTTCTCTATGTGAGGAGGGAAGCTGGATTCAGAGGCTTTCTTATGTGAGGAGGGAAGCTGGATTCATAGGGAAGCTGGATTCATAGGCTTTCTCTATGTGAGGAGGGAAGCTGGATTCATAGGCTTTCTCTATGTGAGGAGGGAAGCTGGATTCAGAAGCTTTCTTATGTGAGGAGGGAAGCTGGATTCATAGGCTTTCTCTATGTGAGGAGGGAAGCTGGATTCATAGGCTCTCCCTATGTGAGGAGGGAAGCTGGATTCAGAGGCTTTCTTATGTGAGGAGGGAAGCTGGATTCATAGGCTTTCTCTATGTGAGGAGGGAAGCTGGATTCATTGGCTTTCTCTATGTGAGGAGGGAAGCTGGATTCATAGGCTTTCTCTATGTGAGGAGGGAAGCTGGATTCAGAGGCTTTCTTATGTGAGGAGGGAAGCTGGATTCATAGGCTTTCTCTATGTGAGGAGGGAAGCTGGATTCAGAGGCTTTCTCTATGTGAGGAGGGAAGCTGGATTCATAGGCTGTCTCTATGTGAGGAGGGAAGCTGGATTCAGAGGCTTTCTTATGTGAGGAGGGAAGCTGGATTCATAGGCTTTCTCTATGTGAGGAGGGAAGCTGGATTCATAGGCTCTCCCTATGTGAGGAGGGAAGCTGGATTCAGAGGCTTTCTCTATGTGAAGAGGGAAGCTGGATTCATAGGCTTTCTCTATGTGAGGAGGGAAGCTGGATTCATTGGCTTTCTCTATGTGAGGAGGGAAGCTGGATTCATAGGTTTTCTCTATTTTAAGAGTGGAAGCTGGATTTATAGGCTTTCTCTATATGAGGAGGGGGAAGCTGGATTCATAGGCTCTCTCTATGTGAGGAGGGAAGCTGGATTCATAGGCTTTCTCTATGTGAGGAGGGGAAAGCTGGATTCATAGGCTCGTTCTATGTGTGGAGGGAAGCTGGATTCATAGGCTTTCTCTATGTGAAGAGGGGGAAGCTGGATTCATAGGCTTTCTCTATGTGAAGAGGGGGAAGCTGGATTCATAGGCTTTCGCTATGTGAAGAGGGGGAAGCTGGATTCATAGGCTTTCTCTATGTGAAGAGGGGGAAGCTGGATTCATAGGCTTTCTCTATGTGAAAAGGGAAGCTGGATTCATAGGCTCTCTCTATGTGAGGAGGGAAGCTGGATTCATAGGCTTTCTCTATGTGAAGAGGGGGAAGCTGGATTCATAGGCTCTTTCTATGTGAGGAGGGAAGCTGGATTCATAGGCTTTCTCTATATGAGGAGGGGGAAGCTGGATTCATAGGCTCTCTCTATGTGAGGAGGGAAGCTGGATTCATAGGCTTTCTCTATGTGAGGAGGGGAAAGCTGGATTCATAGGCTCTTTCTATGTGAGGAGGGAAGCTGGATTCATAGGCTTTCTCTATGTGAGGAGGGAAGCTGGATTCATATGCTTTCTCTATGTGAGGAGGGAAGCTGGATTCATAGGCTTTCTCTATGTGAAGAGGGGGAAGCTGGATTCATAGGCTTTCTCTATGTGAAAAGGGAAGCTGGATTCATAGGCTCTCTCTATGTGAGGAGGGAAGCTGGATTCATAGGCTTTCTCTATGTGAGGAGGGGGAAGCTGGATTCATAGGCTTTCTCTATGCGAAGAGGGAAGCTGGATTCATAAGCTTTCTCTATGTGAGTAGGGGAAGCTGGATTCATAGGCTTTCTCTATGTGGGGAGGGAAGCTGGATTCATAGACTTTCTCTATGTGAGGAGGGGGAAGCTGGATTCATAGGCTCTCTCTATGTGAAGAGGGAAGCTAGATTTATAGGCTTTCTCTATGTGATGAATGGGGAGGCTGGATTCAAAGGCTTTCTCTATATAAGACTGGGAAGCTGGATTCATAGGCTTTCTTTATGTGAGGAGGGGAAGCTGGATTCATAGGCTTTCTTTATGTGAGGAGAGGAAGCTGGATTCATAGGCTTTTTCCATGGCTCCAGCTTAGAAATAGAAGTATATAATAGACAATATGCTTAGTCCCACCCCATGCTGCTGTGTGATAAAGTCTTGGCATTTCCACTTTAAGGATCAATAAATATATGTACGTGAGTCATGTTGTTAGGAAATCTGAGCAGAGACAACAGAAGATGTAGCTTGAAGGTCCGTACTGGAACCCAATGTAAATCTATAACTGGCTCTCCCCTTACCATGGGCTATTCATAATATACTCTTATGTGCTAAGGGGCCATGGGGCCTATAGCTACACCCCTGGTCACCACCTCCAAGGAGCCATATTTGTCATTTCTCCATTGTGATTGTGACCTCTAGAGACCTAATAATAAACAAATGAGTAATACCCATCATGCATCTGTCCTGAAGAGCAATATAACTAAGGAACAATACACTGAATTAACAGATAAATGTCTTTTGCTTCTCAGGTCTTGGTGGGAACCCTCCATGTGTCTGTGCAATCCCAATTGTATAAAGTGAGTATAAAGCAACATGTAATATATCATAATAAAGAGGAAAATAACGTCAGATTAAACATCAAAGGCTTAAAGGGGAGCTCCAGTAGCAGGTCTTTGCCCCCTACCATTTCTATTAACAGAGGCTCTTCCATTATTGGGGGATGCTCGGAGACTGTGGGGGTCTCAGACACAATGGACGTGATAGAAAACCATTGATTTACAGGACTCCTCTTTGCCCATGGGGAGATTGATCAGACTTTGTGCAATGGAGCAGTCACCCATAGCAACCAATCAGATTACAGCTTTCATTTTTTAAAAGGCCTCTGAGGACTGAAAGCTGGAATCTGATTGGTTGCTATGGGCGACTGTGCAATTAATCCTGAATGTTCCCTATATAGCCATTTATTTATAACAGGATCTATAGGGGATTCCTCTAGTCCCCCTGTATAATGTCTGTATACCCTATACCATGTGACATGTGACCAGACCCTAACACCCTTATGCTTAATTCAGTGATCCTAATATTTGCCTTCTCTGCTTGTATTACAGGCCGCACACAGAACATGCCCAGAAGGGCGGCGCTGTTGCTCCTCTATACGTTCACTGTGAGACCTCATCCCCAAATACAGGGGCTTCCGACTTTTTATAAATAAAACTCAATGGTATCAGCATAAAGTCTCGTATCCCTGTCTCTGAGTCTGTAGATAAGCCTCCTCCATGTTGGGCAGTGGTAAAGCTGGGTGATCAATGCAGTAGTAGGGGCTCTCCAATATATATACATATATATATATATATATATGCAGTATATACCTACAGTGTCAGTGGCCGCTGGTCCAGTGCGATAGTCTGCAGTGTAGTATATATAATGACAGTCCTATTCCTGGCAGTGACAGCTTCACGATGCCAGGCCTGTGTGATTACTGAGGCGGTGCAGGTACACCCAGCCGGCAGGGGCATTATCTATAGCATCTACCTAGTACTCACAGCCTGGTGACAGCGAGGTACATGTTACCAAATACTGGGTGGGCACAGTAATGTTATATATATATATATATATATATATAATTTCTTAAATATATATATTCCTCAAAATTACCATTTTACTATAAGGAAAAGTCGTGAAATTGCGGAAATCACAGGGAAACAAATTAGCGCAGCATTACAGGCCTTGGTATACTATATTCGGCCCCACGCTACCATTGTAACGATATGCCCTAAGCTCGGCAACGTGCCTTAGTTAGAATCCTATCTGGCTGTGTCACTGAAGGGGGGGATATCATTACACTGGGGCAACGGGCCCACCTTGAATGCATAAAGTGGGCCAAAGTGCATGAAGAAACCGGCATCAATCAGCAGCATTTTGAAAAATGGACCCACCAGGTGGTGAAAAAAAAAATTCACTACCTGAACTGGTACATTCACTTTAAGATATGCCCTTAGCCATTGGTGGCAGGTCTGTAGTATCCCAGTACCATACATTATATGCAGTTTGATATATAAACTACTGTCTGTATAATATACTGTAAAGTTTTTACTGATATCAGGTAATGGCAGATGGTAAACATGGGGTTAAAGCGAATGTACCAGTTTGGGTAGTGAAATTTTCTGTGTATATGCTCTGGGCTGAAGGCCGCATTTTGCTCTCCAACCACTAGATGTCCCTTTGTATTCTATGCACTACATGGCACAGCTGAAGGGAAGTGTAACAAGAATTACCTGTGGATGCAACGTTTCTAGTGGACTTTTCTTTGTATGCCACTGGTCTGTAAAGCTGACTAAGAGCCAATCCCTGAGCTGGGCACTTCACAGTTGTCCCGCCTCTATTCCTCAAACCTATCAGAGGTATGATTCACTGCCTCCTGATGTGTTTTCCCCAATATACATAGCCCCCTGAGTGGTATTTATTGTGAGGTAAAGCAGGTTTGGGGCAGATTAGCAGTATTATAACTAAGAGAAAGAGTACAAGTGAGTTTTCCCTACTGACAGACAATCCAGGGCCTGAGGCCAGGACCCATCTGTGGAGCCTATGCTGTTCCTGATAGTAATATTTCTAAAGAAGTTCCAGTACTGGCCGTCCTAGACTAGTAACACCTGTTAATACCTGTTACTAAAAATTTCATCCCCATTGGGGAACTATCTTCTTCTAAAGCCCTGATAACTGAGACAGGAGCCAAAAGACAGCAGTTAGGTAAGAGCAAGTAAAGCTGAAAACTCTGCTGCAACATGATAGGTTTTCTTAGGAGTCTCCCTGACGGCTAGCTTTACCCACTAGCTGGGGTCTTTGCTCCTGGTTTTATGTCACTTTGTGCCCACAGACAGCAATGGGCGGATCTTCATAATTGTGTACTTCTTCTAAGTCCCTACAATTGACAGCCATTAGAGTCTGGTTAAGTCCCCCATTCTTCAAGTAGCCGACTGTCATCTGAGTCAGTCAAGTCTAAGGGTCCTATTAGAGAAAGCGATTTTTCGTTTTCACTGATCAACTACAAACGATCGCTTTTGGAAAAGGCCTGAAATCATTCACCATAACACACAGAACGATACTCATTAGTTATGATTGTAATTGTGATTGTTACTAGGATCGCTTATTCCTTCTGGTCCAGCGAACAAACAAACAATGTGAACTTACACCCAAGGATTAATGAACAATTAACAATGATTTTATGGCCAGGTCAAAAGATGCCATCAACGACACATGAACGACTTCTCGTTAGTTGTTTTATCGTGCGACAGAGCCCTAAGTCAAGTCAAGTCGGAGAAGGTACGCTACCACCTGCCCTAGCTAACACCACCTGGCTGCCCTGGGTTACTGCATAGACGCCATCTATATCTCACCATGTATCCTCCTGGCATCACGTTGTTATCAGATAACACCGTATACTCTGTACACCTGTATACTCTCAGGTCTCTTGGCTTGTCTGCATCATGTCAGAGTGATTTACTCTTACAGAACGGCCCCGGGGGGTGAAGATACAGAGCAGATACCAGGAATAATAGAGATGGGTCTGCAGCTGGAACGACGGGCTTTCTCTCTTCTAGTACACGTAATACAGAGTTACCTGTTATATCTCCAGACGTCGAGTTCATTTCGATAATATGTTGGTCAACAATCTATACAGATGACATTACGGTTGTTGTGGTGAAAATTTAGTGATTCTTTACAATTAAGTTGTTTAAAAAAAAAAGTCAATTAGCAGGGGCGCAGGTAAAGGCTCATGGGCCCTGGGTATGAATCATACCCCAATCTGGGTATTAATCCATGCCTGCAGATCATGTACATCCTGGGGTCGATGGGATCTTCCGGTAAAACAATGTTATGTGTCATATTGTTAGATATTTCCGATATTGGTTGGAAGACCAGAACCAACTGATGTCCTCACTCTAGTGGAGTGTCACTTGTTTTGGTGTTGGGTGTGGAAGGTAAAGAAGAATCTACCTGGTTCTCAGAATGGCGGGGTCCATATGATGTCCCGGACCTCCCTGACTCTTCTGCCTCTCTGTACGGGGGCCAGGGGGTTAACGTAGCACACCTACAGTACGTAGTTTGTCCTATAGGGAAAGGAGGAGAAGATAATTTAAAGTGTCACTGTTGTTTTTTTTTTTTTAAGAAACTTTGTAATTGGGTTTTATTAGGCAAATATGCCATTATCTGCATTCAAAAAGACTTTCCCCAGCCCCCCCCCCCCCTCCTCTCTCTCATTCACTGCTCATTATTAGGAAATCTCGACTCTTTTACATCAGACGTGCCCTGTGTAATCTATGGAGAGGAGAGGGTGGTGGAGGGAGACTAGTCTGCAGCAGAGAGCAGAGAACAAAGGATTACACAGCGGGACCTGTGTGGAAGCCAGTATTCAGAGGTCAGAGAGGTCAGTGCTGACTTCGGTGGAGAACTCCCAGTGATGATGTAGCTGTAAATTAACTCTTTGTTGTCCTGTTTTGGTGCCTTATTTCCCTCCACCCCTCCCCTCTCCATAGAAAACTATGAAGTACATTTTTCGCCTAATAAACCCATAAAATCGCCTGTACTATTGATTTCTGCAAAAAATAAATAAATAAACGACAGTGACACTTTAAGGGTTGTCAGGTTCTGCATGGGTGGAGCCTGGACTGACAAACTAGAGACATTTCCTCAGTGTGTCTTGTAGGAAGAAAGATGGAGAACATCTTGTAACATTGCTGCAATCTCATGGGAGGGGAGATTACCATTGTGGAGGAGACACCAGGATTTAAAAGGAACAAAAAGTTTTTTTTTCCTTTTTTTTTTTTTTTTGCATAAATCTGGTTTATAAATCTGCTGCATTTACATAGCAAAAACCACCAAACTGCAGGTGATGTATATATTTTTTAAAAAACTAATTAAAAAAAAGTTTGTTGTGTCATGGAGACAAAAGTTTTTAACAATTGAGGTCTGGAGAGTCGGGAGAAGCACATGTTAGTGTATTTACCTCCCTCATCTCCATCCCGCTGATCCGAGTCTAAGGGCCCCATTACAAGGAGCGATACTCTGCTGAATCGGTGTGATTATTGCTCCATGTATTAGAGAGTGATCAGCTGATGGAACGATCATCGACTGATCACTGTAATTTAATCCTGCCTCAAAATCATTGGCTGCGGGGCGCTCATTGCTACATGTGATAGCGATGCATGGTGGATGACTGATGACTGTGTAAAAAAATAAATAAACTACACATACCTGTCCACGCTCCCAGTGTCCTTTTCACCCCTGCCCGATCCCTGCAGCCACGGCTGGTCTCTGAAGTGGCAGGCCGATCAGCCAATAACCATTGTCCCGCCTCAGCCAGTGATTGGCTGGGCAGCCTGTCCTTTCAGAGACTATTAGAGATTATCAAGCCATGTAATAGGCCCTGTTAGATCGGCTCTCGATTACATTAGTCATCAGGTCGTGTAATACAGCCTTAAGGGGCCACAGGACAGTTGGAGTTAGTGAAGCATAGTGAAGCATATTAGACACTAGTTACATTCACTTCAGTACAAACTGCAGTACCATACACATACTGAAACGAAGAGCAGCGCTGTTTCTAGAATAAAGCTGCCATGTTTTATTATCGATAACCCCTGGGAGAAGGCGGCCATGTTTTCTTATCCTGAATAACCCCTGGGAGAAGGCGGCCATGTTTTCTTATCCTGGATAACCCCTGGGAGAAGGCGGCCATGTTTTCTTATCCTGGATAACCCCTGGGAGAAGGCGGCCATGTTTTCTTATCCTGGATAACCCCTGGGAGAAGGCGGCCATGTTTTCCTATCCTAATAACTTTAGAGAAGTAGCAATGGTGACACCCATGAGAATAATTGGAGCAGGTAGGTTTCACATAAACATTAAAACATTCATTTGGCAGAAGACTGACAGACAATATAACCCTGACATGTATTATATAATAATATTATTATATCTATTATTATTATTATTATTATTATTATTATTATTATTATTATTATTAGATTGGGGAATGGTATAAACCTGATGTACATTATATAATGTTATTATTATTATTATTATTATTATTATTATTATAAGATTGGGGAATGATATAATCCTGATGTACATTATATAATATAATGTGTGAGCTCCTATAATCTTCAGCAGATTCCTAGGTAATAAGATTTCACAGACACCAGGAACGTCCTGACACCTCGGTGACTAAGGACCCTATTACACTGGATGATTATTGTACGAAAAACGTAATATCGTTCTATGCTCTATGGAGAGGGGAGGGGCTGAGAGGAGTGAGTGAGCACAGAGGAGTCCTGCACAGCACAACACCCTGCAATCTTCTCTCAGTAAGTCCATAGATAAGCACTGACCTTTCTGACCCCAGAATCCAGCGTTTTAGGTGCCCAGACAGTCTACACCTTCATGTCACCTCTTCCTGCTCCCTCATCTCCCTCGGCCCCTCCCCCCTTCATAGGCTTACAATGGAGAGAGCAGAGCCCGTCTTCACTGGCTTCTCTGTAATGAAGACGGATTTGCCTGATAATGCATAGATAAGAAGTCAGGGGGGGGAGGCTGGGAGATTGCTTATTGAGTACAGAAGGAGGCTTTTTTGGCTGATAAAACCTATTACAGAGTTTCTTAAAATCGCTTATACTACTGATTTCTGCAATAAAAAAAATATAACAATTTCGCTTTAAGCAATAATCGCTCCGTGTGTGTATATAGGTAACGATTGAAAATTTGTTCCATGTGTCATTGATTCCATCCATTGTTTACTGTTCGCTAATCGTTCGGTAAAGTTCCATGTATGTACACATCGTTCGTTCAGCACAATACAGGGGAGGGGAGCTCTGTGTGAGGATGGGTGAGAGGTCCTCCTATGTTATGTCCTGTCCACAGTATCCATAGGTTAGGAAAAAACGAAGAGATGGCAGAGGTCAGATCACTAGAGCCCCCCTGTGATCCCAAGTATGGAGACTCCAAATACCCCACTGGATGGAGCTGCTGGCTGTACACTTATTCTATATGAAGCAACTGGAGCCGAATTGGGCTATCTTTGGCTCTGTAGGGTATAAATAGAGCTGCAGCATGAACGTGTGGTCTACTATTCGGATTTCAGGGTCCCTGTTTTCGAGAACATGCCAGGCCCCAGCAATTGGACCTCCTTATGATGTCTTAGTTATGCCTTATGCTATGGGTACTGTGGATAAGGCATAACATGTCCAGATGGGAGTACCCCTTTAATGCCTATGTGGATAACATTGACTTATGTGCCTTGTTGCCTTCTGCTGATTATTGGCACCTTACCATTTTTTTTATGCCCCCCTTTTGGTAACAGTGTGCACTACATCTGATTATCTATGGTTGTATGGAGATGTAGAACAAGTAGGAATTGTTTGGGAAAGTGAAGAGCCAGAAGGCCCTTCCTGTAGGCACCAATGAATGCCGATTGGAGAGATCAGTGCTCATTTGTGCAGCCTCAAACAATCAATGCTCAAGATGCTCAAGCACTGGATTGTTTGGCACTTTGTTTGTGGCCCAATAATTTTATTACAGTCCAATCAGGGAAGATGTCCCCCTGTAAGTAACTGGAAGCAACTGCACTGTAATCACTTAACGATGAGCGAACCTCGAGCATGCTCAAGTCGATCCGAACCCGAACTTTCGGCATTTGATTAGCGGTGGCTGCTGAAGTTGGATAAAGCCCTAAGGCTATGTGGAAAACATGGATATAGTCATTGGCTGTATCCATGTTTTCCAGACAACCATAGAGCTTTATCCAAGCTCAGCAGCCGCCGCTAATCAAATGCCGAATGTTCGGGTTCGGATGGACTCGAACCCGAACCCGGTTCGCTCATCTCTTCTTATAACTATGTTGTCTTTGAGAGTAAGATTTTCTGCCGGTGGGAGGGGGGCACGGCCTCCATCTTTATAGACCTTTGCCTTGCTACATAAGACAAGTTTTACAAACATGGGAAAGTTGTAGGCGCAATTTATCATATATCCCTATCTCCCTAGGGCACCAAAATACCTTGATGCTCAGTAGAGATGAGTGAACGACAAGCATGGTAGATGAAGCCCTATGGCTGCCTTGAAAACATGGACTCCCTAGGGCAGTATCCAACTTCTGCAGCCACCGGTAATAAAATGCTGCACACTCATGCTTGAGGTTCGCTCATGTCTAATGCTCAGATGTCGGCAGGTGACAGCTCCCCATCCGCCAGGTCTGGATCCCATTGGCTTCCACAGCTTAGCGTGAAGTATAGAAATAAACACAGCTCCTAGAACTGCCCTATAACAATGACTCGTGTCTCACCTCTGTCACCTGGACAATTACATATATGATACTTTAACCATATATTCACTTATAATAGAGACACTATAATCACCTCTCATCATATATAGGATAGGTCATGGGTTGTGGATGAGAAGTCGTAAAACCCTCCTGTGACTTCCAGCTCAGGAATACACCGCACGTACTTCAGTCTTTATGACATTTAGGACTCTGTAATAACCTTATAATTTACAGTATGGAGACGAGTCTGTCCTGTGCCACGCACACCATAATGGCAGCCACGAGCCGTCATCACCCCAATGAGTAGGACGGAAGAATTCATGGGATGTCACTCGTGTGGCTCCATAGTCATTATTCTGAGGGATTTCATGAAAGAGCATTGAGTACTAAAAAACATGATATTCAGGGGATATTGAGGCTGATTCATCATCCGGGAGACCAGGAGAGGACAAGAGGACTGGCCCTGTAGCATCACAATGTGTTAGCGCCTGCCATAGACTGAGATGGGTATGATAGACCATAGACTTGTATAGCTCTCTAAGCCATTACATTTTGAGCCTTGTTAAAGCATTCCTCTGAGCCTTTACTGATGTTACTGAGCCCGAGAGAGTCCTCTCAATGGTGCACAGCTATTACCATTCTCCCATTTAGGGGGTTGAGACAGAGCTGAGCTGGAGAACACACATCGGGTTTCTTTTACCTTGTCATAGCACAGCACATACTCCTCTCTGCTATGCCCTGACATAGTGGTGGTGACTGAACAGGATGCCTCTGCTAGGGGGTGGTTTACAGTGCACTACTATAGATGGTGTGTGGGGGGAGAAGGGGTTTCTGATGCACTGGTTTTGCAAGGTGCTTTGTGAGCAAAAAGGAAAGAAACAGCAGCGCAGTAATTAATGGGTTATTAAAGCAGCACTATTCTGCCCAGAGAACCTGCTGATATGCCCCAGAAGCTGCCGCATCGCTGTTAATCTTTCTTGCTTTCGATGCCGCGTTGTGCTGATGTTGCCTAATTGTCCATATGCTAATGTGGGGCTTAGGAGCAATCGGGGCGGCGGCCGTCGGCTTGGAAAAAGAACAAAAAAGAGGAGAAAAAGTATGTTAGATACTGACTGGCACATCAACAACATCAAATATAATATAACATGAATACTTTATTGAAAATACAGCGTACAGCATATATGGATACAAAGTTCAATAGTAAACCCTAGCCCCTAAAAACAATTAAAACACCCTAAGGCCATGTTCACACAACGTATATTTTTGTAAAAGTACGGCCGTTGTTACCGATTGCCGGCCATGATTAATACGAAAATATACGTTAAGACAGTAGATGGTCAGCACTCAAAACACAAGGTCCCTTGAATCAAAGTGCGGTTTTGGCTGTATGCCACTCTGAGAGCGCGCGAGAATAGTCCCTGGACCCAAGGGCATCCAACAGAAGACAAACACATAGATTTTCTCCAGCTCTCTAAAATTTTAACTTTTATTTGACAATGTTTAAAAGGCCGACGCGTTTCGGGCTCACTCGCCCTAATCATGGCTCTGTGTCATCAAGTCCTAAAACGGCTCATAAATAAAGAGGTCGTAACCCAAAATGTGAAGGGGGACTATCATTATCCATGCCCCACATTGGTGAAAAGTATGGACAAAGTGGCGTGAGTAGCCTTTTAAACATTGTCAAATAAAAGTTAAAATTTTAGAGAGCTGGAGAAAATCTATGTGTTTGTCTGAAAATATACGTTACCTGGCCTCTATGGAATCCCAGCCGGAGCGTATACACATCTCTCGCGGCGCTGTAGAAAACTGACATGTCAGTTTTCTGCGGCCGCTATTCATTGAATAGCGGCCGCAGAAGACCCTGTCAGTGCACACAATGGAGCTTGCGGCTACATAGTGTGCAGTGGGGAGTTCTGACGCAGGCGCGCACGGATGTGCCCGCATCAGAACTCTACGGCCTCTTTTCGCCCACCCACTGGACTTCTTCAGGGGTGCTTATCGCTTGGAGCACCTTCTACTGTCCCACCCACTATGCATATTCATATATGCATAGTGAGACCTCTAATTATGGCGCATGTGCAGGTGAGATGTCTCGTTGGAGATGGGCTTCTTCCCGCGCATGCACAATTCTGTTTAGCCTCCTGACTGCCTGGGTGAGAAGAATCCTGCGGCAGCAAGCTTTTCAGCATCCTCCAAGATGAGCACTCATAGTTACAGTGCAGGAGGCGGGGGAGGGCGCTGATGCCGATCCTGCAGGGGGCAGTATGGATGGGTAAGTAGATTACTTACCCATCCAGATTGCGCCCCCTGTCATTTGGCGCCCTAGGCCATCGCTTACCCCTACCTACCCTTTGTCCCGGCCCTAAATTGCAAGTACACAATCCATGGTTGTTCCCTTTTCCCTCTCCTCTTCTCCTACATAAAGCAAACACTAAGCTCCCTCCCTACCTTTCACTTCCTTGTAATCTGTCTCACTGTGACAGTTACTAGAGACGTTTTGAACCTAACAACTAGCAGTGAACAGCAGATTGCAGGGAAGTAAGACACCTTGTGACCAAGCCTTTTTCCTGGTGTATGGAATCACTTTTGGTGACTAAAGTGATTTACAGATATGTTATACATCGCACCTCCTATAAAGTGGAGGCAAGTTGTTTACAATCACAGTCGCCATTTAAAGTTGTGCAGATCATTATAGTTGTCCACTTACTTCAATGGACTTTTCTGGTGCTAAAAATGTTTCCAATGTGATCAGGTTGGCTAAAAATTAAGGAAATTACAGATACTCATCCACCGATGCCATTTCAATGGTGACGGTTCTTACTGATCAGTGCTTCCTGGTCACTTGCACTTTCTTGCAAAAACCGCGCCACCCGTGCCCTCAGGTTGTGTGTGGTATTACAATTAAGCCTCATTCACTTTACAATGGAACTGAGTAAAACCACATCGAAACTGAATACAAGAGTGGCGCTGTTTGTGGAAGAAAGCAGACATGTCTTTGTAAGCCTGGATAACCCCTTTAAGAAAGGGCTAGTCACTTGCTGTCTGATATATGCCAGCACAGATGCCACTGCAATCACATCATCAATGTTATTCACTTATATTGTTATAGCTGATCGGGATTTGTGTATGTTATATATCTAATATATTAGGTGTCTATTTATCTGACAAGACTTAAAGGTGTGGTGCATACTGCAGAGGATATACTGTTTAATAGAGGCCACAGGGTTACAGATTAGCAATATTAGGCAACATATAAATGATGAAAGGTAAGAGGTTAAAATAAATATACAATATGTAAAAATAGATGATAAAATATAAACTATAATTATGGAAAGAGAATAATAACAAAAATATCAGGATGAGAAATGTAACACTTGTGGTTTGGTTTAAAAAAGGAAATGTAAATTTAAAGATTAAAAAAAAAAAAAAACAGCACAAAAAAGTAAAAACAGTTAAACTAAAAGCAATAGACAACTGGCAATACTGGTTATAACTGTGCAGATGGACGTTATTTGATACTTGACTTTGAATACCCAAATAACGGCGTTGATTAACATACTTAGCCGGCTTTTATTACAATGACGGCCGCTGGTATATTATTCAAGTTTAGGTTCAAAACGGCCACTTTTCAACTTCTTGAACTTTAAAGTATTTTGTTTGTTTGTTTTTTTTGGAGAAATCAATAGTCCAGGCGAGTTTAAGAAACTTTGTAATTGGGTTTATTAGGCAAATATGCCATTATCTGCATTCAAAAAGACTTTCCCCAGGTCCCCACCTCCCCCCCTCTCATTCACTGCTCAATATCAGGAAATCATCAGGAAACATCAGTCGGGCCCTGTCTGTTCTATGGAGAGGGGAGGGGGAAGGAGGGAGATTAGTCACCAGCAGAGAGCAGAGCACAAAGGATTACACAGCAGGGAGCTGTATGAAAGCCAGTATTCAGAGGTCAGTGCTGACTTCAGAGGCGATAGCCTGGTGATGTAGCTGTAAATTAACTCTTTGTTGTCCTGTTTTGGTGCCTCATCTCCCTCCACCCTCCCCTCTCCATGGAAAACCATAAAGGCAGGGGGGAGAGCTTCAAACTGCCTTTTCATTATAAAAATGCATTTTTTTGGCTTATAAACCCAATCACAAAGTTTCTTAAAATCCCCTGTACTATTGATTTCTGCAAAAAAAATTTAAACGACAGGTACACTTTAAGTTCCATTCAATCTTGTGTATATTACGGTGAAAGGATGGTTAAAAAAAAACAAAAAAAACTATTGTGTGAACAGCTTAAAATAACGTCCGTTGTTTGCTAAATAACAGCCGCCGAAAAATGTCTTCAGCATTAATTTGACAGCTGCTACGCACAGCGGCTGTTTTTCTATGAATTGTGTGAACTAACAGCTGTTGTTTCCATAGACGTCAGTGGAAGTCATCGAAGACTAAAAACAAAACCCATCATTTTGAGTCTCAAATAACGACCATTATTTTAATAATTAAAAAAAGGACAGTGTGTGAACATGGCCATTTACTGTAAACCGTTTACTGTGACCATAGAGAGTTTATTAGATTTTTGTAAAAAAAAAAAAAATCTGAAAAATTAAATAATAATAATAAATAATAATGTTCTGGTGATTCAGGGACATGTAATATAATGATTCATAGGAGACAATGAGATACAGAGACAGTGAGCAACACATGAACCAAAATGATGCATAACACAAGGAATGACACCTCCTTCCCCATAATGTGTATAGCAGTCTAATAAAAATATATTAAACCAAATGGACTCAAAAACAGAAAGAAAAAACACAGGAAATAAAAATAACTCAAAATATCTACCCACTATATTTAAAAAAAAAAAAAAAAAAAAAAAAAAAAATTATATATATATATATATATATATATATATATATATATATATATATATATATAATAATAATAATAATAATAATAAAGATAGCATAAAAACATAGAAGATTGTCAGCAGAAAAAGCCCACCTGGTCCATCTAGTCTGCCCTTTTAGTATTTTATGTTAGGATAGTTAAAAGAAAATAAACTGAACAGCTGAAAAAAACATTTTCAACAATGCTAAAATATCAGAATAAAAGCTAAAATACTGAAGAAGAAAAATAACTCAAATATTTACTATTCATTTTTAAAGATTTTTATTTTTTTTTTTAAATAATAAAATTAAATTAGACTAACGGAAATACTAAAATAATAATAGTAATAGAAAACTTTAAAATAAACAAAAAACATGTAAAACAATGATGAGTGTAGCAGCATAAACGACAAATATTTAAAAGAATAAAGAGGAAATAAATAATTTGTGATAAAACTTTATTAAATAAATATAAAACCAAAATTTGCCAAAAAAAAAAAAATTGATTGACTGTAAGGAAGAGTGATGGGGGGGGGAGATGATGAGACATGGAGGCAGACATGGTAGAAAGAGGACTAGGAGGGGGAGAAAGTAGCATCGGTGCGAGGAGTGAATCACAGGAATCTCCACCCTATAACTGCTGGGTAACTTGTTTTGGGATGGAATATAAGCAGAGCCATAAACAGTCGCACCCATGGGTGTCAGCTCCCTGTGTACCTCTCACACCCTCATGAGGCATGCTTTGTCAGGCACATCCTAGGATACAAGCCAAACCAACAGAAGGGACATCTCCTCCCACTGAGGCAGCTCTATATATCATACCGGCCTGGTGAGGAAGGCTTCCTGTGCTCCGAAAGAGGAGACCTCCAAACGCCAGGATGAGCCGCTCCGCTCCAGTCCGGGCCCTCCTCTGCTGGACCGCCCTGCTATGTGCACACAGTGAGTATCACAATGGGGGGCACTGCTATATAGATAGAGTCACTTTTCTCAGACCTGGCTATCGGCATGTTATACACAGAATAAAAAATTTAACCTAATTATTCTATTTTGTCATTTAAAACAAATAAATTATCAGTTTATTTACTATTTTGCTCTTTTTATATTAGGGACAGAACAAAAACTGACTATTTTTTTATTTCTACATTTTTTTTTATTATTATTTTGATTTATTTTATACATTTGGTTTAATTTTTCTTATATAAAACAATTGTTATTAATTGTTATTTATTTAGTTATTTATAATTTAGTTATTTTTTTTATTCGTCTTTTCTTTACAGCCCTCCCCAAAGTTAGGCTTTTTTTTTTCTTTTTTTTTTTACCAATTGTATTTCAGGATTTAGTATACATAATATTCTGTTATAAGTAACTTTATTAAGAATACACTGACTCTATGGGGGAGATTTCTCAAACATGGTGTAAAGTGAAACTGGCTCAGTTGCCCCTAGCAACCAATCAGATTCCACCTTTCATTCCTAACAGACTCTTTGGAAAATGAAAGGTGGGATCTGATTGGTTGCTAGGGGCAACTGAGCCAGTCTCACTTTCCACCATGTTTGATAAATCTCCCCCCATGTGTATACAGGATTTACTATGATTCCAAGCACTTTTGGAAAATGCATTTTATGTTGTTGGGTTTTTTTTTTTAATATATTTTACTTCTCTATAATCAGATTTTTCTATGGGAATTTTGTGCTAAAGTGAGATGATAAGAAACCAACCTGCAAGAAATATCAGGGAGTGGAAGAACGAGATCTGGTCCTCTGTCCATGGTGCTGAGCTGGTGGCTGTTGGGCTGCAGATATATGATGAGCCCCACAGGATATCACTGCAGAGCACCCAGGCCCTTAGACATACAATGAGGCGTTCAGCTGATGGAGAGTTGCATCATGGGTGCAACGGTGGCGGCACAAGTTAACCAATCGGGATGGGAGGTTATAAAGTTGCGTGAAGTGACTTGTATCGAATTGCAAATGACTTGCACCAACCCAAGTATCTGTTATTATAGGGTATATACAAATTACCCTGAGGGTAAATGGGGGGTTAAATGGGTGCAATTGCCCCAATAAAAGGTCAGTACTGTGAGAAAATGTTTGAAGCCCTCCTTGGATGAGCCCCCTGGGTATTTGGGAGAGATTATAGATAATGGTCAGACTAGCTCACCCCATTGTGTCTGGGAACTATTGAGGGCGTTGGCCTGATATCTGCTGAGGCGGCAAATTATTGATATAAGGGCGTGATAGGGCGTGTAGGTGCGTCCGTGATGAGCTATGGATTATATTGTAGGATGGCCCTAAGAAATTATCATTTGTATACCCTATTGTAATATGGGCCCCAGGCTGAGAGCGGTTTTTAATCCTTTGTGCATGTAGGGGGCAATACCTAGGGGAGGGGGGCAGATATAAAACTACAACAACAGGATGATGGGAGTAGGCCACACCAACTTAGTTCATAATAAAGTCCACCAAATTCAAACTATAAATCTACTGTGTTGATCCAGAAGAAGACAAACAAATTGCTGTTTTTTGGCTTTATTTTCTGTTGTTTTTGTGGTCACTCAGTTTTTATGCCTTATTTTTAGTTGTTTATATGGTTACACAGTTGTTATGCCTTATTTTCTGTTGTTTTTATGGTCAAGCAGTTTTTATGCCTTATTTTTAGTTGTTTATATGGTTACAGAGTTGTTATGCCTTATTTTCTGTTGTTTTTATGGTCACAGTTTTTCGGCTTTATTTTCAGTTGTTTTTATGGTCACATATGCCTTATTTATTATTTTATTTTTTATTATGGTCACACAGTTTTCGGCTTTATTTTCAGTTGTTTTTATGGTAACTCAGTTTTATGCCTTATTTTTAGTTGTTTTTATGGTTACGCATTTCCCGTGCTTAATTTTTAGTTGTTTTCATGGCCACACAGTTACTTTATAGTGTTTTTTTCTCCTGATCATATTTTTTTCATCTGTTCATAGCTTAAAATGCGTAAACACACGTGTGAACATAGCCTCTAGCTGTATGATGTTCTCTTCTGCTATACAGAGACCATATGGCATAAAAGCAAAAAAAAAAAATGATAAACAGTAATAAAACAAATTATACATTTTAAATTATTTATGCAGGGTTTTTTTTTTATTGCAAATAATCTTGCCTGATTTATGCATCTTTATAGTTTTTCTTGATAGTGACTGATTTATGTAACTTTATGGTTTCTTTATGATGCCTGATTTATGCATCTTTATAGTTTTTTTTTTTAGTTTTTTTTATAGTGACTGATTTATGGTTTCTTTATGGTGACTGACTTATGTAGCTTTATGTTTTTTCTTTATAGTGATTGATTTATGTAGCTTTATGTTTTTTCTTTATAGTGATTGATTTATGCAGCTTTATGACCTTTTTATAGATACATAAAAGTATAATAATATAATAAAACTATTCATAAAATTGGATGACAATATCCAGCCGTCGTAATCCATACAACCATAACACCTTCTGGGCCGGATGGGGTTAACATTGTGATCTGCAGGAATTTGGCAGAATACAATACATGTCAGGAAGCCAATACGGACAATTATATATTGTCTGGAGGCTCCGGATGCTTCCTCTGTGTGTATAGGCTGTGTAGGCGTCGCTTCATTCTGGGATTTTGATGTGACAAGTTCTGTGTAGATGATGAAATGTTTTGTAAAGTCCTAAGTCTCATGCTAGTTTTATCTCTGCAGATGTCGCTTCACAACAGTTGTTTTGTAGAAGCCCAAGTTATGTCCCAACTGGTCCTACAGGTAAGATATATTACTAGATAGATAGACAGACAGACAGACAGACAGACAGACAGATAGGAGCTAGATAGATAGATAGATAGATAGATAGATAGATAGATAGATAGATAGATAAATCCAAGAATGTGGAGATTTTTATCCAATCTCCGTTGCTTGGCACTCCAGCACTGGAACTGGGAGTGCGCTCTATTGTGGACATTAGATAGATAGATAGATAGATAGATAGATAGATAGATAGATAGATAGATAGGAGATAGATAGATAGATAGATAGGAGATAGATAGTGGTGCAGCACCACTATGGAATAAAAAACACTTGATTTTTCTAACTTACCTGGAGTGCTGTGGGCGATCCTTTTTGATATATAGTGGAGGTCTTGGTCAAGACTACCTACGGACACCCTCCTATAACAAGTTGTGCTGCTCTTACAGATTTCATATTATAGATAGATAGATATAGAGAGAGAGAGAGAGAGAGAGAGAGAGAGAGAGAGAGAGATAGATAGATAGATGATAGATAGATGATAGATAGGAGATAGATAGATAGATAGATAATAGATAGATAGGGGCTAGATAGATAGATAGATAGATAGAAGCTAGATAGATAGATAGATAGATAGAAGCTAGATAGATAGATAGATAGAAGCTAGCTAGCTAGCTAGATAGATAACAGATAGATAATTAGATGATAGATAGATAGACAGACAGATAGATAGGAGATAGATAGATAATAGATAGGAGATAGATAGATAATAGATACAGGGCCGCTTCTGCCATGAGGCGGAATGAGTATTCCGCCTCAGGCGGCACATTCTGGGGTCCCTTTAGGGGCGGCAACTTCTGCCCTGTCATCTGACTCCCGCCGCCCGCTCAGGTGTCCCCCTTTCCGCATCCCTAGAAGCTGCAGCTCTGCAGCTTCTAGGGATGCACTGCCGTCAGACTCATGGCCCTCGGTGACAGGAGAGGAAGCCCCCACTCACACTATAATCCTCTCCCCTGTACGGCATCCGCTGGGTGACAGGCCCCTCCCCCAGGCCAGGTCACAATGCTGTACAACAGAGAGCGTGTATGGCGCTGTGACCTGGCCTGGGGGAGGGGCCTGTGTGGCGTCTTCTCCTGTCACCGAGGGAAAGGAGAAGCGGTGGATCCCGGTCCGGATGGTGAGGAGGGGAGCAGGTGGGGGCCCTCAGGTTTTGCCGGGACTGTCCTGATTCTGACGAGACAGCCCCGGCAAAACCATGTCCCGGGAAGCTCCGCCCCCTGCCGCGGGAAGCCCCGCCCCCTGCCGAGCGCGAGTGATGTCACCCATGCAGAGCGGGAGAGGAGTCCCTGGAAGACTAGAGGGTCCATACTGGTGAGGTGAGTATGGCTTTTTTTGTTTTAAATACAGATGAAGGGGCTAGTGGTATGATGATCAAGGCACAGGAGGAGGATGAAGGGAGAAGTAGTATGATGATGAAAGGGCAGAAGGATGAGAGGGGTTATACTATGATGATGAAAGGGCAGAAGGATGAGAGGGGTAGTAGTATGATGATGAAAGGGCGGAAGGATGAGAGGGGTAGTAGTATGATGATGGAGGGACAGGAGGATGAGAGGGGTTATACTATGATGATGAAAGGGCAGAAGGATGAGAGAGGTAGTAGTATGATGATGGAGGGACAGGAGGATGAGAGGGGTTATACTATGATGATGAAAGGGCAGAAGGATGAGAGGGGTAGTAGTATGATGATGGAAGGACAGAAGGATGAGAGGGGTTATACTATGATGATGAAAGGGCAGGAGGATGAGAGGGGTAGTACTATAATGATGGAAGGACAGGAGGATGAGAGGGGTTATACTATGATGATGGAAGGGCAGGAGGATGAGAGGGGTAGTACTATAATGATGGAAGGACAGGAGGATGAGAGGGGTTATACTATGATGATGAAAGGGCAGAAGGATGAGAGGGGTAGTAGTATGATGATGGAAGGGCAGGAGGATGAGAGGGGTTATACTATGATGATGAAAGGGCAGAAGGATGAGAGGGGTAGTAGTATGATGATGGAAGGACAGGAGGATGAGAGGGGTTATACTATGATGATGAAAGGGCAGAAGGATGAGAGGGGTAGTAGTATGATGATGGAAGGACAGGAGGATGAGAGGGGTTATACTATGATGATGGAAGGGCAGGAGGATGAGAGGGGTTGTAGTATGATGATGGAAGGGCAGGAGGATGAGGGGGGTTATACTATGATGATGAAAGGGCAGAAGGATGAGAGGGGTAGTAGTATGATGATGGAAGGACAGGAGGATGAGAGGGGTTATACTATGATGATGAAAGGGCAGGAGGATGAGAGGGGTAGTACTATAATGATGGAAGGACAGGAGGATGAGAGGGGTAGTACTATGATGATGGAAGGGCAGGAGGATGAGGGGGGTTATACTATGATGATGGAAGGGCAGGAGGATGAGGGGGGTAGTACTATAATGATGGAAGGACAGGAGGATGAGAGGGGTTATACTATGATGATGGAAGGGCAGGAGGATGAGGGGGGTTATACTATGATGATGGAAGGGCAGGAGGATGAGAGGGGTAGTACTATGATGATGGAAGGGCAGGAGGATGATAAAGTGGGTCGTAGTATGATGATGGAGGGTCTGGAGGATAAAGGTGGGGGTAGTAGTATGATGATAGGGCAGGAGGATGAAGGGGGGAGGAGGATGAAGGGGGGAGTAGTATGATGGTGGAGGGGGAAGGAGGATGAAGGGGGGAGTAGTATGATGATAGGGCAGGAGGATGAAGGGGGGAGTAGTATGATGATGGAGGATGAAGGGGGGAGTAGTATGATGATATGGGTAAGGTGGTCTCTGAGGCTAACAGTATTATTGAGTGTCTGAAGCTGGCAGTATTAGGCCGTCTGAGGCCTATACTATTTGGGGGTCTCTAACACTTGGCTCCCCATATGTCACCACCATTAAGACTGGCACTTATACATGCTCCTCCGCAGCCGCCGCTCTCCGCTCAAAGAAGTATCATGTTACTTCTTCGAGCGGAGAGCGGCGGCTGCGGAGGAGCGCACCCTCTCCCATAGATGGGCTATGGGACAGTGAGACAGGCGGGATCGTGCGGCGGAGAGTTCCACCGCGGAATTCCACCTGTTTTACTCAGTGTGAACATACCCTTAGTGTATGCTCTTCTGTTATATAGTTCTGTATGCACTGTTGGTATGTAGTTATATATGCAATGTTCACTGCTGGTATATAGTTGTGTTTGCGGGGGAAGGGGCGCAGTTTCAATTTTCGCCTCAGGCAGCATAGAACCTAGAATCGGCCCTGAATAGATAGCTAGATAGGAGATAGATAGATAGATAGATAGATAGATAGATAGATAGATAGATAGGAGATAGATAGATAGATAGATAATAGATAGATAGGAGCAAGATAGATAGGAGATAGATAGATAGATAGATAGATAGATAGATAGATAGATAGATAGATAGATAGATAGATAGATAGGAGATAGATAGATAGGAGATAGATAGATAGATAGATAGATAGATAGATAGATAGATAGATAGATGGGAGATAGATAGTGGTGCAGCACCACTATGGAATAAAAAACACTTGATTTTTCTAACTTACCTGGAGTGCTGTGGGCGATCCTTTTTGGTATATAGTGGAGGTCTTGGTCAAGACTACCTACGGACACCCTCCTATAACAAGTTGTGCTGCTCTTACAGATTTCATATTATAGATAGATAGATAGATAGATAGATAGGAGATAGATAGATAGATAGATAGATAGATAGATAGATAGATAGGAGATAGATAGATAGATAGATAGATAGATAGATAGATAGATAGATAGGAGATAGATAGATAGATAGATAGATAGGAGATAGATAGATAGATAGATAGATAGATAGATAGATAGATAGATAGATAGGATTACTGTTTTTTACCCTTTGTCACTTTCTTCTTCATTCTCCGCAGATGTTGCTGCCGCATATCCGGTGTGTGATGGGAAGCCAGGCTACATCCAGATTTCCGGCGGCTCCTCTAGTGAGTACTTCAGTAATTTCTGGAAGAGTTGTATAAGTTTTACTTTAGCGATTCTTTAGTTAGTAATAAATTACATGACACCTCCATGATAGGCAGCCATGGTAGAGGGAGGATATACACAGAGTCAGAGCCCTTGTACAATACGGAAATTGTGCGGATAGGCTCTGGCGGATTCCGTGCGCGATCCCGTTTAAACATCTGGTCCTCCCATCGACTCAGTTCTATGGTCGGGCAGATAACGGATGAAGGTCACTTCTTTGGGTGGACAACTGAACCCGCCGGACCATAGAATGGAGCCTATAGGACTGGCGGAACACTGGCCATGCTACCAGTGTTAGAGAATACTCTGTTCAGACACTGAACCTGTATGACCTGCTGACACATGAGGCCATGGGTTATCAGGAGACCAAACAGAAGTATGAGTTCAGCTCTTCATGTCAGTTATACATAAGGTATGATGGTAAGAAGAAAGTCAAAGTACCTTGATGATGGATCTTCAAAGATAATATGATAAATGATTGTTGTGCCATCAAAAATCACATCATGGTCTCTACTTTGGCTCTTCAGGTCAATCTTCGGGAGGATCCATGAGTGGTGGCGGGAGCTTACAGTCTGTGCAAGCCAACATCCAACACACCAACACAATTATCCGAGGAGGCAGCATGCAAAGCAGTAGTGGCACCTTTTCATCTGGAGGTGGTGGAGGAGGAGGAGGCGGTGGTGGAGGAGCATTTGTCCAGGGCAGTTCTGGAGGAGGAGGAGGAGGAGGAGGAGGAGGAGGAGGAGGGGGGGGAGGAGGAGGCGGAAGTTCACAAATTATTGCAGTTGGAGGTTTGGTGCCATCACGTGGAGGAAGCAGCGGTGGAACAGGTGGAGGTTCTTTCATCCAGAGCAGCATCTCATCTTCTGGCTCCAGTGGTGGTGGTGGAGGAGGAGGAGGTTCATTTAGCCACATTTCAGGAGGAGGAGGAGGCGGAAGTTCATTCTCATCTGGAGGGGGAAGCAAAATCTCCGGTGGAGGTGGAAGTTCATTCTCTGGTGGAAGTGGAGGCCAGTTTTCTGGTGGAAGTGGAGGCCAGTTCTCTGGTGGAAGTGGAGGCCAGTTCTCTGGTGGAAGTGGAGGCCAGTTCTCTGGTGGAAGTGGAGGCCAGTTCTCTGGTGGAAGTGGAGGCCAGTTCTCTGGAGGAAGTGGAGGCCAGTTCCCTGGAGGAAGTGGAGGCCAATTCTCCGGTGGAAGTGGAGGCCAGTTCTCTGGTGGAAGTGGTGGTTCATTCTCTGGTGGAAGTGGAGGCCAACTCTCTGGTGGAAGTGGAGGCCAATTCTCCAGTGGAAGTGGTGGTTCATTCTCTGGTGGAAGTGGAGGCCAATTCTCCGGTGGAAGTGGTGGTTCATTCTCTGGTGGATCTGGACAGCAGATTCGTGGAAGTAGCACTGGAATAGGAGGCTCCTTGGGCACTGGAGTTGGCAGTAATCAAATACCTAAGCTACCAGGTAAATACAATTACAAAATTGTGAATACAATTCCTTTTTGTTTGTTTGTGGGGGTTGTCTAACATTTTATTTTTTGACAATGATCCACATTGCCTTCACCTTTGTAGAGCCATTTAGATCAATCACAAAGACATTTGGTAAGGGCCAAGGACTTAATTGTCATAGTTATTGAGTAAGTTTCCTCCTGCTATGGACACCTTGGCACCAGAAAATTTCCTTTGGTGGACTTCATGGCAATGGTCCCTGGTAAAGCCCTAAGAAACTAGACAAATGCCAGTTCCTTTGGCTGAACCCATCGAGACCCTTCTTTTAGAACGGTCTTTTGACATTTTTCTCATAATTTATGGTCTATATTGAGTGGACCTTCAAAGCAGACACCACAATGGACCGCCAGTTAGGTGGTTGGGGTTTCCCATCCAGGCCAGAGCATCCTTGTGCTTTTTTTCCCCTTTATGTTCTTTTCATGATCCTTGAGACAACTTCGCACCCCTTGTTTGCTAAAAATGCAGTTCCTCAGGGGAGGGGAGTCCTACATGGATAGACCAAACTAAGCCTAAGGTTCCTTTCACCAAGGATCCTATAGCAGTTTATTAGTTGCTGCCATATTTTACGTATAAATATTATGGTCATAATACCAGAACCTGCTGAGTTCTATTGAACTGATCCAAGATCATCAATGGGCTTCCTGGTGACCTAAGCTTGATTCAGCTCTTATCATTGAGACCTTAATGCGGACCCTGAAGGAGCTGCTTTAGTAGCATCTGAAACCAATGTTACATTGAGTAACTATATTTTTAAACTATAGATTGTTCACCTTAATGTTCTTAATTTCCAGCTGGAATAAACCCAAACGATGTTCCTGTGTCCCCCGGATGTGATAAAAAGAATCTACAACGTAAGGAAACCCATGAAGCTCTTATGTCTTATGACCTGTAGCAAACATGATATAGAGTATTTTTAGGCTCTAGTGCTCCGTGTCTTGTGTCCCTTACTGACAAACTTGTTGGTGCTACTATGGAGGTGATGAATAAGTGTTTTTTTATATAGGTCAAGAGAAGATGTATACAGATTAGTTGTGTAAATAGGAGGCTAAATTTATGTTTTGAAGTAATTGGTCCACAAAACACACACGTTTGCTGTATTCAATGCCTGCTCCTCTGCTTGTGGCTTTGTTCAGCCCAAGGCATGGTATAAACACACAACTTTATATATATATATATATATATATATATATATATATAGTGAGATGGTGATTTAGGATGAAAGGGCTCATCACAGGCAATGACATCACTCAGGAGATGGGGCTTGAGCTCAGAGATCTAGCTAAGGCCTTATTCACATGTCCTGTAAAGTTGTTTGTAATTGCGGATCCGTAATCACAATTCAAATTAGTGAACATTGATTTATATTAGGCTATTTATACAGCCCGATTTAATTTTGATCCATAATCCGTTCTGTAAAAAAAGAAAAGAAAAAAAGGACATGCTCTAGTGCGGATTGTGATTGCGGTACGGATTACCAATAGAAGTCTATGGGATCTGCATTTTCTACATCTGTGATGTCTGTAAAAAATACAGCTGATAAATTTGATTTTTTTTTTTTTTTTTACAGCCGGCCAAGAATCCCACAATACTGGAGGGTCTGGAAACACCGGTGTTAATACTGGTGGAAATACTGGTGGTTTCTCCCAGATCTCACAAACCCATGGTGGAGGATCTACAGGAACTGGTGGCGGTACAGGAACAGGAGGAACCGGAGGTGGATTCTCACAGATCTCCCAATCCCATGGGTCAGGATCATCAAATAGCGGAGGTTCTGGAGCACAAGGAGGTGGATTCTCACAGATCTCCCAATCCCATGGGTCAGGATCATCAAATAGCGGAGGTTCTGGAGCACAAGGAGGTGGATTCTCACAGATCTCTCAGTCCCATAGTGGAGGATCCTCCCAAATCCATCAGGGCTCAAGTGGAGGATCAGTACATCAAGGAGGTACCAGTGGTGGAAGCTTCTCCCAAAGCCAACAGTCCCAACATCAAGGTACAGGACAAGAGCAACACAGTATTTCATAGAGTCACTGTGTACATACATTACTGATCCTGAGTTACATCCTGTATTATACTCCAGAGCTGCACTCACTATTCTGCTGGTGGGGTCACTGTGTGCATACATTACATTACTGATCCTGTACTGATCCTGAGTTAAATCCTGTATTATACCCCAGAGCTGCACTCACTATTCTGCTGGTGGGGTCACTCTGTATATACATTACTGATCCTGAGTAACATCCTGTATTATACTTCAGGGCTGCACTCACTATTCTGCTTGTGGGGTCACTGTGTATATACAGTACTTATCTTATGTGTATGTATGTATATATATATATATATATATATATATACACACACACACAGAATGTGATGATGATGGATATATAATAAAGAGGTTTCTTATATCTTTGTATACAGGTTCTATACAACAAATCTCCCAGCAGTCTGGGTGAGGAGTTGATGAATCGTATAATTAGTCACTATAGAGGTAAGTCTGTGGGTGACCTGCAGGGGGGGCTATACACCACACAACCAGCCATGTCTGACCTCTCACCCTCTTCTCCTCAGGATGCCGCTCCTCGAACTGCTGCCAAACGCCACGAGCAAAGAAATTTTTTTTATAAGTTGAAAGAAAATTTGTATATATTTATTTTTGTACCGATTCTCCCTCCGCCCCGTCCTGTGTCTCGTACACATGTAAGCGTTATGCGTCTAGGCGGTCTCCTCCAGGACAGCTCCTCCTCCCTTCTGAACGTGTTGTCTCTCTCCCAGTCCCCTGACTAAGCTCCCGCCGGGGGCAGGTGTGCCATACTGCGTGTGGATGTGTAGTTCTTTGTTACAAAAAAAAAAAATTTCAATGTGAACTTGTTTTTCCATATGTGCAATAAATCCTGCAGAGGACGTGTCGTGATTTATGCTCTATACCTTATGACTTGCGTCAAAAATTAAAGGGATTGTTCATGGCTACTTTCCTCCAAAAACAGTGCCACCCCTGTCCTCAGGATGTGTGTGGTATTACAACACAGCTCTATTCATTTTAGTGGTGCAGGGCTGTAACACCAAACACAAAGTGAGGGCAAGAGTGGCGCTGTTTCTGGAAGAAAGCAACTATGATAAACAGTTAGGGGGAGATTTATCAAACATGGTGTAAAGAGAAACTGTCTCAGTTGCCCCTAGCAACCAATCAGATTCCACCTTTCATTCCTCACAGACTCTTTAGAAAATGAAAGCTGGAATCTGATTGGTTGCTAGGGGCAACTGAGCCAGTTTCACTTTACACCATGTTGGATTAATCTCACCCTATGTCTCCCTCAGCTATGTACCTGACTTTAGGTGAGGGCATGGACTGAGAGAGTAGTGCTTCTCCTTGACGAGGCATATGAAGTCTTATAGGCCATGCAATGCTCCATGGTCTGAGCTGTCTTTCCACAGCCACCAATTGAAGAGAACATTTCTTCAAATCGATGTTTAACCCTTGAAGAGCCTTAAAGGGAAGTTTTGGCAAAAATGTTTTTCTTTCAAATCAACTGATGTCAGAAAATTGATATAAAATTTACTATTTAAAAATCGCCAGTCTTTCAGTACTTATCAGCTGCTGCATATCCTGCAGGAAGTGGTGTGTTCTTTCCAGGTTGGAGAGCAGGAAAGGTTTTCTATGGGGATTTGTTGATGCTCTGGACAGTTCCTAACATGGAGAGAGGTGGCAGCAGAGAGCACTGTGTTAGACTGTGCACTTCCTGCAGGGCATACAGCAGCTGATAAGTAGTGGAAGATTGGAAATTTTGAAATAGAAGTAAATTACAAATCTATATAACTTTCTGAAATCAGTTGATTTGAAAGAAGACAACATTTCACTGGAGCTTCCCCTTAAAAAATGACAGGGGATAATATGCCAAGCCAGAATCTCTGGTATCAATTGATAGAAGACAGCAGTGGCGTAGCCACCGTGGTCGCGGGGGTCGCCGCCGCGACCGGGCCCGCCACAAGGGGGGCCCGCGGGGCCCCCCGATCAATCACTCTTGTGACCGCAAGCATTGTTTTGCTTGCGGTCACAAGAGACTGGCTCCGTCTTTCCCCGGCTTCTGCGCGGCTGCCGGGGGTGTCGCGTCTTACCCCCGGCAGCGCGCGCATCCCAGAACTCCCTGCGCGCCTTGGGCCCTGACTTCCGGTTTCCGGCGCGCAGGGAGTTCTGGGATGCGCGCGCTGCCGGGGATAAGACGCGACACCCCCGGCAGCCGCGCAGCAGCCGGGGACAGACCGAAGGCGAAGGAGTGAGGATCAACGTGGGAGCGCGATGTCAGGTGAGTTAAGTTTTGTTTTTTTATCAGCCTGTATGGGTGGGGGGAAAGAGGGGGACATCTATGAGGGTGGGGGGAAAGGAGGGGGGCATCTATGAGGGTGGGGGGAAAGGAGGGGGCCATCTATGAGGGTGGGGGGAAAGGAGGGGGCCATCTATGAGGGTGGGGGGAAAGGAGGGGGCCATCTATGAGGGGGGGGGGAAAGGAGGGGGCCATCTATGAGGGTGGGGGGAAAGGAGGGGGCCATCTATGAGGGTGGGGGGAAAGGAGGGGGCCATCTATGAGGGTGGGGGGAAAGGAGGGGGCCATCTATGAGGGTGGGGGGAAAGGAGGGGGCCATCTATGAGGGTGGGGGGAAAGGAGGGGGCCATCTATGAGGGTGGGGGGAAAGGAGGGGGCCATCTATGAGGGTGGGGGGAAAGGAGGGGGCCATCTATGAGGGTGGGGGGAAAGGAGGGGGCCATCTATGAGGGTGGGGGGAAAAGAGGGGGCCATCTATGAGGGTGGGGGAAAGGAGGGGGGCATCTATGAGGGTGGGGGGGAAGGAGGGGGGCATTTATGAGGGTGGGGGGGAAGGAGGGGGGCATTTATGAGGGTGGGGGGAAAGGAGGGGGCCATCTATGAGGGTGGGGGGGGGGGAAGGGGACCATCTATAAGGGAGGGAGGAAGGGGACCATCTATAAAGGGAGGAAGGGGACCATCTATAAAGGGAGGGAGGAAGGGGACCATCTATAAAGGGAGGGAGGAAGGGGACCATCTATAAAGGGGGGGAAAGGGGACCATCTATAAAGGGGGGGAAAGGGGACCATCTATAAGGGAGGGGGGGAAGGGGACCATCTATAAGGGAGGGAGGAAGGGGACCATCTATAAAGGGAGGGAGGAAGGGGACCATCTATAAAGGGGGGGAAAGGGGACCATCTATAAGGGAGGGGGGGAAGGGGACCATCTATAAGGGAGGGAGGAAGGGGACCATCTATAAAGGGAGGGAGGAAGGGGACCATCTATAAAGGGGGGGAAAGGGGACCATCTATAAAGGGGGGGAAAGGGGACCATCTATAAGGGAGGGGGGGAAGGGGACCATCTATAAGGGAGGGAGGAAGGGGACCATCTATAAAGGGAGGGAGGAAGGGGACCATCTATAAAGGGGGGGAAAGGGGACCATCTATAAGGGAGGGGGGGAAAGGGGACCATCTATAAGGGAGGGGGGGGGAAGGGGACCATCTATAAGGGAGGGGGGGGGGAAGGGGACCATCTATAAGGGAGGGGGGGGGGGGAAGGGGACCATCTATAAGGGAGGGTGGGGGGAGAGGGGGCCATTCATAAGGGAGGGTGGGGGGAGAGGGGACCATCCATAAGGGAGGGTGAGGAGAGAGGGGGCCATCTATAAGGGAGGGGGTAGAGGGGGCCATCTATAAGGGAGGGGGTAGAGGGGGCCATCTATAAGGGAGGGGGTAGAGGGGGCCATCTATTTGGGGGGGCAACATAGGGGGAGAGGGAATACACAGAGGGGGGCATATATTATTAGGAGGTCACATAGAGTCAGGGCTACCCACTAAATGAGGGTGTAAAGGGGACAGTACAGATGTGCAGTGTGTATAGAGATGAGGATGGTGTCAGAGTGTGGAGCCTAATATGTCTGTCTGGCAGATTCTGTGGATTCGTGGCTCGGAGAAGTTCTCATAACGGCCCAGGACGGATGGAGAAGAAGATGAAAAGGAAAGAACTCCGATCAGAAAAGACGTCTCCTGTGAGTCACCTGATATAACTGCAGTGTAATGTATATGGTGTATAGAGCCTGTGTAGAGCTGGGGCCACCTCTATATGACTGGATGAGGTGATTTAGTATACTGGATTTGGTCAGTAACAATATGGTGGTGATGGTAGTGGTTGTGGTGTGGCGGTAATGTTTCCTCCCTATATACTGGTATTACTGGTAATATTGGTCTCAGTATACAGGATTTGGTCGGTAACAGTATGGCAGTAATAGGTAATATCTGTCTTGGTGTGTGTGTGTGTATGTGTATATATATATATATATATATATATATATATATATTGTAGGGATCTTCCCGGGGGATGGTGTGTTTGGACACAGTTCACAGCAGACTTGGACTTGTAAAACAACAGCTTGGCGTTTATTTTCAGCATAAACAGTCCATAACAGAAATATAGCAACACTGTGCTTTAAGAACAAAACAAAAAGGTCTTGCCCGTCTGGGCGCTAACTAACAACGCAGGTTACCTCTCTGGCACTTCAGTGGTCAGTTTTGCGGGGTGTGAACAGGCCCCAGCAGCTGCTGTCTTCCCAGCTCTCACCAAACAGCATGCAGGCTGTTCACTCCTGGCTGAGAGAGAGAGACCTGTATACTGAGCCCACCTTTTGCCTTCTCAGGCTGATTGGGATCAGAGCTCACCTGATCCCAAAACCCACACTGGATCGAGGGGGAGGGAATGGCAGATCCCACTACCAACCTATCCACCATTCCAGTAAATCCAGGCCCGGTAAAAATAAATAATAACTCAGCAGCATAGCACTGCTGAGCAACAGATCCCTCCTGGACTTACCACCTCACACTACGCATCAGCCTAGGTGAGATGTACACCCCCTCGAACACATCTCCAGTGACATGTCCACATATCCCCCCCCTCTTCTTCAGACCGGAGGGCTGAGCGTTTTGTCCCCACAGGCAGTGTACCCTTGATAGGGCGTCAGCATTCGCCTGTAATTTCCCTGGCCGGTGTTCCACCATGAAATTAAAGTTTTGGAGGGAAAGAAACCACCTAGTCACCCTCGCGTTTTTCTCCTTGTTTAATTTCATCCATGTTAGGGGGGCATGGTCTGTCACTAACTTAAACCTCCTGCCTAGTAAGTAGTACTTCAGGGATTCTAGGGCCCACTTCACTGCCAGACATTCTCGCTCAACTATGGCGTAGTTTTTCTCGGCCGGGGATAGCTTCCTGCTTAAGTACATCACCGGGTGCTCCTCGCCATTCACGACCTGTGAGAGGACAGCACCTAACCCTGTGTTAGAGGCATCTGTCTGTACTAGAAACTCTCGCCTAAAGTCAGGGGTAACTAGCACAGGTTGTTGGCACAGGGCAGACTTAAGGCTTTGAAAAGCCTTCTCGGCCTCTGGAGTCCATGTCACCATTGCGGACTTCGCACCCTTTGTCAGGTCAGTTAGTGGGGCTGCAACTGAAGCAAAATTCGGCACAAACCTTCGGTAATAGCCCGTAATACCCAGGAAAGCTCTGACCTGTTTCTTTGTGAGGGGTTTGGGCCAATTCTGTATTGCCTCAATTTTATTTAGTTGTGGTTTCACTAACCCCCTCCCAATAATGTAGCCCAAGTATTTGGCCTCCTCTAAGGCTAGTGCACACTTCTCTGCATTGATGGTTAACCCCGCATCACTTATGGCATCTAACACCGCCTGGACCTTACAGAGGTGACTTTCCCAATCCGGGCTAAAAATGACCACATCATCGAGGTAGGCAGCGGAGTAATCACGATGTGGTCGCAGAATCAAGTCCATCAACCTCTGAAAAGTGGCAGGGGCTCCATGTAACCCGAATGGCATCACTACGTATTGGAAGAGCCCATCAGGGGTGGAGAATGCAGTCTTCTCTCTAGCCTTAGGAGTGAGTGGGATCTGCCAGTAGCCCTTAGTGAGATCGAGGGTAGTTATGTACCTGGCATTACCCATCCTTTCTATCAACTCATCTACCCTGGGCATGGGGTAGGCATCGAACTTGGAGATCTCATTTAACTTTCTAAAATCATTACAGAATCTCCAAGTTCCATTGGGCTTTGGGATTAACACAATCGGGCTGGACCACTCGCTCTGGGACACCTCAATGACTCCTAGGTCAAGCATACGTTTTACCTCAGATGATACCGCCTCCCTCCGTGCTTCTGGTATCCTATAGGGCTTCAGGTTTACTCTGCTTCTAGGCTCAGTTTCAATATGATGACTAATGAGATGCGTACGCCCTGGTAGGTCAGAAAACTTGTCTTTATTTCTCTGCAGGAACTCCTTAGCTTCCTGCTTCTGGGATACTGATAGGGTGTCACCAATCCTGACCGGAGGGATTGGTGGTGACAGATGACCAACAGGCTTTGTCGCCACCAAGGATTCCCTGTCTTTCCAGGGCTTGATCAAGTTTATGTGATAAACTTGGAAAGGCTTCCTTCTACCTGGTTGGTGTACCTTGTAGTTGACCTCACTGATCTTCTCTACAATTTCATAGGGACCCTGCCACTTGGCTAAGAATTTGCTTTCTACCGTGGGAACAAGTATGAGTACCCGGTCACCTGGGCTAAATGTCCTGACTCTTGCAGAACGATTGTAAATTCTGCTTTGGCCCTCTTGCGCCCTCTGGAGGTGTTCCCTTACTAGGGGCATTACAGTGGCTATACGGTCCTGCATTTGTGCTACATGCTCTATAACACTCTTGTATGGGGTGGACTCACTTTCCCATGTCTCTTTCGCTATATCCAACAAACCCCTAGGGTGACGACCATAGACTAATTCGAAGGGAGAGAACCCTGTGGACGCTTGGGGTACTTCCCTAATAGAAAACATCAGGTAAGGTAGTAAGTGATCCCAATCACGACCATCCTTTTCCACCACTTTTTTTAACATATGTTTCAGGGTTTTATTAAACCTCTCCACTAACCCGTCTGTCTGTGGGTGATATACAGAGGTACGTAGGTGTGAGATTTTAAACAGTTTGCATAGCTCTTTCATCACCTTTGACACAAATGGGGTACCTTGGTCAGTCAAGATTTCCTTGGGGATCCCCACCCTGGAAAACATATAAAACAATTCCCGTGCAATTGTTTTAGAGGCAGTGTTTCTTAGGGGTACAGCCTCAGGATAGCGGGTCGCGTAGTCTAACACAACTAGAATGTACTGGTGACCCCTAGCTGACTTTACAATGGGACCCACCAAGTCCATTGCGATCCGGTCAAAAGGTACCTCTATGATGGGGAGTGGGACCAAAGGACTGCGGAAATGCGACACTGGAGCGCTAAGCTGACATGTGGGGCACGACTCACAGTATTTTTTTATGTCAGCATAAATCGCAGGCCAATAAAACCTCTGGAGGACTCTCTCCTGCGTTTTATCTGTCCCCAAGTGGCCCCCAAGGACGTGATTATGGGCCATGTCGAGTACCTGACGCCGGTACGACTTAGGCACCAGGAGCTGTTCCACAACCTCATCATTAATTTTAGTGACTCTATAGTAGAGATCATTAGCCATAGAAAAATGTGGAAACTTTCTCTCAGCTTCTGGTTCCTGAGGTACCCCATTCATAACAGTGACCTGCTCTCTCGCATTTTTGAGAGTGGGGTCCTGTAATTGTGCAGTACCAAAATTATCCCTAGACACCTCTAAGTCTGGAACATTCTGCGCAGTGGGAGGAGCCTCTTCCTCACCAGCCAGGACCTGCAAAGGAAAAGCATCATTTTCATCCTGTACATTTTTATCATTTACCGTGGGTAATGCAATAGACTTAGGGGTCTCCTCACTCCTTTCAGGGGATTGTTGTTTTCCCCATAGAGCCCAGAACAATGGAAAATCACGCCCCAATATCACATTATGCATAAGATTTTTAACCACACCCACTTCATATTGTACAGCGCCTAGTTCAGTCCCGACATTAGCCCGTACTATAGGGTAAACCTTTGTATCACCATGTATGCATACCACACTCATATGTCTTGCTGGCACAAAGTCCCCAGTCACCAGACTGGCATGCACCAGGGTGACAAGGCTTCCTGAGTCCAGCAATGCCTTAACAGGAAAGTTATTTACAGTAATGTTGCAGATTTGCGGTTCAGTCTCTAGTCCAGTGACCGCAACAAAAGACGGTTCCGCAAATAGCGACTGACGCCGGCTAGCGTCACACTCCATGGGCTCAGTGGTAAGAGGGCAATGGGCAGACATATGTCCCGTCTCATGGCATCTCCAGCACTGGATAGGGCCTGGTCTCCTTGGCAGGGAGTCCTTTTTAGGGCCACTTAGCCACCGGGGACCATCACCAGTCTTTTGCCCCTGAGACACCTCCTGAGCGCTCTTCCCTCTATCAGCACCCGTCCACACTCCCCCAATAGATGGAAGTCTCTTACCAGCTGATGGCACAGATCTGGCACTCCGGGGAGGTGACGGTGCTGCAGGAACATCACGGAGGTAGTCCTCAGTCGCCTGGAACCTCTCCACAAGGTTGACAAGTTCGTCGGCACTCTTAGGGTCGCCTTGTCCCACCAAGCGTTGCAGATCAGCAGGAAGTGCACGGAGGTAGCGATCCATCACGACCCTCTCTAGGATCTGGGCAGGAGTAGAAGTGTCTGGCTCCAACCATTTTCTTGCCAGATGAATCAGGTCGTACATCTGGGACCTCGCTGACTTGTCCAGACTGTAGCTCCAGTTACGGACCCTCCGGGCACGGACAGCAGCAGTAACTCCTAGTCGGGCGAGTATCTCTGCTCTTAGCCGAGCATAGTCCTTGACCTCTTGCTCACTGAGGTCATAGTAGGCCTTTTGAGGTTCGCCTGTTAAATAGGGCGCAATCACTTCTGCCCATTCAGTGGAGGGTAGCTTTTCTCGCTCAGCCACACGCTCAAAGACAGTTAAGTAGGCCTCAACATCGTCATCAGCAGTCATCTTTTGCAGCGCACGCTGCACAGCTCTTCTTACAGACAAAGTCTCTGGCGCGGCTGCGGCCACCAGCTGGGGATTAGCACCTGCAGACGCCTCTTGCTTTGCTATCAGGTGCTCAATAAGTCTCTGTTGTTGAGCCATTGCTTGCTGATGTGCAGCCATTGTCTGTTCATGGCGCAGGTTAGCGTCTGTCAGAGCCTGTTGTTGCTGCCTATTAGCCTGTTCATGGCGCAGGTTAGCGTCTGTCAGAGCCTGTTGTTGCTGCATATTAGCCTGCTCATGGCGAAGGTTAGCGGCCTCCTGATCCTGTTTAGCGGCTGCCTGAGCCTGTTGTTGTGCGGCCAATGCCTGTTGCTGTTGCAGACTCACTTGCATTAACTGCTTCATCATCTCCTCCATGTTGCTTGTCTGTTTTTGGAGTGAAGCAGCAGCCTTCACCCAGGACATATGCCGCTGTAGCCAAGTTGATGCACACCGTTGCCCCTAGCAACCCTTTTGCCCGCTCCGCAGCACCAATTGTAGGGATCTTCCCGGGGGATGGTGTGTTTGGACACAGTTCACAGCAGACTTGGACTTGTAAAACAACAGCTTGGCGTTTATTTTCAGCATAAACAGTCCATAACAGAAATATAGCAACACTGTGCTTTAAGAACAAAACAAAAAGGTCTTGCCCGTCTGGGCGCTAACTAACAACGCAGGTTACCTCTCTGGCACTTCAGTGGTCAGTTTTGCGGGGTGTGAACAGGCCCCAGCAGCTGCTGTCTTCCCAGCTCTCACCAAACAGCATGCAGGCTGTTCACTCCTGGCTGAGAGAGAGAGACCTGTATACTGAGCCCACCTTTTGCCTTCTCAGGCTGATTGGGATCAGAGCTCACCTGATCCCAAAACCCACACTGGATCGAGGGGGAGGGAATGGCAGATCCCACTACCAACCTATCCACCATTCCAGTAAATCCAGGCCCGGTAAAAATAAATAATAACTCAGCAGCATAGCACTGCTGAGCAACAGATCCCTCCTGGACTTACCACCTCACACTACGCATCAGCCTAGGTGAGATGTACACCCCCTCGAACACATCTCCAGTGACATGTCCACAATATATATATATATATATATATATATATATATATATATACAGTGGTACCTTGGTTTAAGAGTAACTTCGTTTAAGAGCGTTTTGGTTGAAGAGCTCACAGTTTTTCAAAATTGTGACTTGGTTTAAGAGCATTGCTTTGGTTTAAGAACTTCCTGTATTGGGTGGGAGCGCGAGTGGAGAAGGGGCATGGCCTGCATAGCGGGGTCTACAGCACTGTACTCTAAACACCTTCCAAATCATAGCAGATCCCCTTCAGGCTGGGGCTTACATCAGGGGACAGGACTGTGTGTGGGGGGGGTAATCTCTCCATAGCTGTAACCCCTCTCTCCCCGGACAGAGAGTGCTGCATGTATGTGCCCACATCTGCCCTGCTCATTCCTTCATACTCCCTGCAGTCTCTGTCCACCCTTGTGTTTCCCATCCTCTTCATTACTGTACAGTACAGAATAATAAATATATTTGGGGTGTGGAACCAATTGTCTGCATTTACATGATTTCTTATAGGAAAATTTGCTTTGGTTTAAGAGTGGATTTGGATTACAAGCGCGGTCCCGGAACGAATTATGCTCATAATCCAAGGCACCACTGTGTATATATATAATATATATATATATATATATATATATATATATATATATATATATATATATATATACACACACACACAACAATAGCATCACTTGGTCGTGAAAGGAGGGGGGGGGGGGGGGCCCAAGTTGGCCTCTCGCACCAGGGCCCAGGAGACATTAGCTACGCCCCTGGAAGACAGGATGCCATGGGAGATTTGTTGCTGGGAGGAAAATGGGGTGGATCATATAGCGCAACTTTGTGTGTCATGTCCAGTCCAGGGAGAGTTACCTCTCTACATTTTCACCTGGGGGAGATTTTGGCTTAGCATATAATCTACCTACGGTCCATGCCGATCATTGAAGTGAATAGGTACACAGCTATACACGCTATGCCCCTTCATCTCTGCAGTAAGCAGCTACAGTGAGCGGAGTACAGAACTGTAATGGAAGCCTATAGGACTTTTGGCCGCTTCGTATACAAGAGGTCCCATAGGCGGACGTTATGGGGGAGATTTATCAAACATGGTGTAAAGTAGAATTGTCTCAGTTGCCCCTAGCAACCAATCAGATTCCATCTTTCATTCCTCACAGACTCTTTGGGAAATGAAAGGTGGAATCTGATTGGTTGCTAGGGGCAACTGAGACAATTCCACTTTACACCATGTTTATACCATAATTATAATAATATAACAGACATATTCGGAAAACAGACCGACCGTAGTCATTAACAGACTATGGACACATAAATTTGTAAAAAATAAAATTATAATCCTAATTTTACAATATACACAATGACCTGATAAGGAAGCCCAGGAAATAATGGGGATCACAACCTGATGGGGTTACATAGGCAGTGGCGCAGCTTATGATTATACAGCACTACGGCCTCCTAGGACATCTGCTCCAGCGTCTTCTTTATACGCCGCAGTCTGGAGATTTTCGTCTGCAGAGAATTCTCCTAAAGAAAAATGACAAAAAGAGAGAGGATTATGCCTGAGCAGTGAGATGGAGCCCCGGTGCTATATACCTGAGCAGTGAGATGGAGCCCCGGTGCTATATACCTGAGCAGTGAGATGGAGCCCCGGTGCTATATACCTGAGCAGTGAGATGGAGCCCCAGTGCTATATATCTGAGCAGTGAGATGGAGCCCCGGTGCTATATACCTGAGCGGTGAGAGGGAGCCCCAGTGCTATATACCTGAGCAGTGAGATGGAGCCCCGGTGCTATAGTCTGAGCGGTGAGATGGAGCCCCGGTGCTATAGTCTGAGCGGTGAGATGGAGCCCCGGTGCTATATACCTGAGCAGTGAGATGGAGCCCCGGTGCTATAAGTCTCATCACATGAACATTCCCATCACTCCCCGCCTACAGGAACAGCACTCCCATCATGCTCCGCCCTTAGATTTCCTGTCTTCGAATAACAGTCTTACCGATCTGAATTTCTACTCCACCTTAATTTCAAAGCACAGTCCACAGTGGGGCCAAAATGCTACTGTACACAGGGAGTATGGCTATTCTGGTACTGTACACAGGAAGTATGGCTATTCTGTTACTGTACACAGGGAGTATGGCTATTCTGTTACTGTACACAGGGAGTGGGGCTATACTGGTAGCAATGCTATAATGGCACTATACACTGATAGCAGTGCTATAATGGCACTATAGACAGTTAGTGGTGCTATAATGGTACTTTACACAGGTAGCGGTGCTGTACTGGTACTATACACAGGCAGAGGAGCTATAAAATGGTACTATACACAGGTAACAGTGCTATATAATGGTACTCTACACTGGTAGCAGTGCTGTACTTGTACTATACACAGGTGGAGGAGCTGTACTGGTACTATACACAGGTGGAGGAGCTGTACTGGTACTTTACACAGGCGGAGGCGCTATACTGGTACTATACAAAGGGAGTATGGCTATACTGGTACTATACAAAGGGAGTATGGCTATTCTGGTACTATACACAGGGAGTATGGCTATTCTGGTACTGTACACAGGGAGTATGGCTATTCTGGTACTGTACACAGGGAGTATGGCTATTCTGGTACTATACACAGGGAGTGGGGCTATACTGGTGGCATACATGGGCAGTGGGTTACACTGGTAGCAGTGCTATAATGGTACTATACACTGATATCAGTGGTATAATGGTACTATACACAGGTAGCAGTGCTATATAATGGTTCTTTACACAGGCGGAGGAGCTGTACTGGTATTATACACAGGCGGAGGAGCTGTACTGGTATTATACACAGGCGGAGGAGCTGTACTGGTGCTATACACCGGTGGAGGAGCTGTACTGGTATTGTACACAGGTGGAGGAGCTGTACTGGTGCTATACACCGGTGGAGGAGCTGTACTGGTATTGTACACAGGTGGAGGAGCTGTACTGGTGCTATACACCGGTGGAGGAGCTGTACTGGTATTATACACAGGCCGAGGTGCTGTACTGGTACTGTACACAGGTGGAGGAGCTGTACTGGTATTATACACAGGTGGAGGAGCTGTACTGGTACTATACACAGGCGGAGGTGCTGTACCGGTAATATACACAGGCGGAGGAGCTGTACTGGTACTGTACACAGGCGGAGGAGCTGTACTGGTGCTATACACAGGTGGAGGAGCTGTACTGGTACTATACACAGGCACTGACACTTTATACAGCACGCTGCCTGTTACATATACCATATTATGAAGGGCACCTGGCTGTGCTGTGTGCACCCTGCGGTGTAGCGGTGGTCTAGTGGGGGGCTGAGGCAGTACTAAGGGGCATCTCACTTAATAGACAAGACACTGAGAATGAGACAACAGCAATAGTTCAGGGCGTCCTCCATCACCTACCTCCCCCATCTCCTCCTCCTCCTCTTCCTCCTTCTTCTTGCTCTTCATCTGGTTCTCTAACCTCTTCAGCTTAGACTGCAGCTTGTGGAGCTCTGCGGCCGGATCCAGCAATCCCTGGATAGGAAGAGGGCAGCAATAAAGATCAGACGCCCCTCATCTTACTCCAACACCGGATGAGGAAGGGTCCCGCACATTTATAATCTTCTCGGTTTTATCTACAATATCTCAGGGAATAGAAACAGAGGCTAAAGTCCTCCAACAACAACAACAAGGTTTCCCTTCCCTGATGTAGGTAATATATACAGTATACAGGAGGGTGGGTAATGCTTCAGACGACTAACCTTCAGGTTCATGTAAACATGGCAGTCATCGGTCACCTCTCCTGAGGCCCAGCCTGTGCCGCCCCCGGCCTCCTGAGGTGTGGCCCCGGAGAGAAGGACGCGAGTGGGACCCGAGAACGAGAGGGTCTGCAGCGGAGATAGGAAAGACTGGAGAGAGAGCAGGTGGTCTTCCTGGCAGCAGGAGATACAGACTGGAAAGTAATGGGAGATGATGGTTTTTTAATAGAAGTAAATTACAAATCTATATAAATTTCTGACACCAATTGATTCGAAAGAAAAGTTTTTTTGCTGGATAATCCCTTTAAATCTACATGGATCAGACCTGATGTGACATGTACCTGCGGATTTGCAGTGGCTCATTATGTTGTGGATTTCTGATGGATTTCACTACTATCTGTACACAGGGGTGAGATCCGCAGAGAATGTAACGCATGGGGTTTTTGCTGCGTATCTGCATGAAAAAATTCTGACGTGGAATCACCCTAATAGGGTGTATGCAGTCCGAGTGGCTAGCAGAGCGCAAGCGGTAAATCTGGCCCTGGTGAGCTGTGGTATATATGCCTAGCACAGGCGTGGAGTGTGCTCACACAGTGTGCACAGCCAGGAGATACCTGCTAAGTGATCTGAGCGGGGCCTCAACCAGAACCTGTTCCTGTTCACTGACAGCAAGCTTAAGCACGGTGACTAACCGATAAGTATATAAGATCATTGCAGACTGTTTTATTACAGTGACACCCGCTTACCTTCAGGCCTGGCCTTAGTCAAGTTGTAGTCGCTCCTCAGACTGCGCAGAGTCCTCACCACAGAGTAGACAAAGTCAAAACGCCTCGTCTCCTCAGGATACGACCAATGGGCCTGCGAGTGACAGAGATGAATGATCCCTAGATTACTATACAGGGTGGTCCAGAAGTAGGTGGACAGTATGTGTAATAGGGTTATGAAGGTGGAGATTTATCAAACAAGGTGCAAAGTGAAACTGGCTCAGTTGCCCCTAGCAACCAATCAGATTCCACCTTTCATTCCTTACAGACTCTTTGGAAAATGAAAGGTGGAATCTGATTGGTTGCTAGGGGCAACTGGGCCAGTTTCACTTTGCACCATGTTTGATAAATCTCCCCCTTCATAACCCTAGCAGGATGGGTTCACACTGCGTTTTTGCAATCTGTTTAACGAATACGTTTTATGGAAAAAACAGATGCAATTGTGTGTCATCCATTTGGATCCGTTTTTCCATTGACTTCCACGGACGCGTTTTTTTTAACGGACACAAAAGTAGTATTGACTACGTTTTTTTGTCCATTAGAAGTAACCAATTAAAAATGGATATGTTAAACAGATTGCAAAAATACTGTGTGAACCCACCCTTAGACATACTGTCCACCTTCCTTTGGACCACGCTGTATATATCACTATCATATCCCCCATATTACTATCTATATCACTATCCCATCCCCCATATTACTATCCCATCCCCCATATTACTATCTATATCACTAACCCATCCCCCATATTACTATCTATATCACTATCCCATCCCCATATTACTATCTATATCACTATCCCATCCCCCATATTACTATCTATATCACTATCTCATCCCCATATTACTATCTATATCACTATCCCATATTACTATCTATATCACTATCCCATCCCCCATATTACTATCTCTATCACTATCCCGGTATTACTATCTATATCACTATCCCTTATTACTATCTATATAATTATGCCTTCCCCCATGTGACCTCTTACCGTGTGTCGGGGGCTGGGGTATTCAGCCACACAGACACTGGGCGCACGCCACGAGGTGGAGGACGGCAAACGCTGCCACAGTTCTTCTGAGAGGTAAGGAGTAAAGGGTGCAAGAAGCCGAAGAGTCTGCTCTGCCCCCCAGTAGAGAACCTGCTGAGCGTCCGAGATACCGGGCCCCTTCAGAACAGGTTTTACAGCTTCCTGTTTGGAAAATAAAGAAAATAAAAAAATTAAATCCTTATATCCCACACGGTAAACTACTAAATGAAACAGCTATGAGATGTAAGGAGTAAAATTTTCCTATCATTTTGTGTATAGAGCTTGCCTGCACACTTATGTGTCTCCATGGTAACAGACTACAAACCAATCCTGTGTGTAGTCTGATCACTACGTTCATTATGTACAATGGCAAGAAGAGAGGGCAGGTGTGGAGTAACAGGGCACATTCATGCTCCACTGAGGATTCTGGGAAGAAGGATAAGCAAAGTAACTCTCTGGAACCAACTACAAGTAGGGCCTGTGTAAAGTGGAGAACCCCATTAAAAAAAATTTTTTCCTTTATCAATATGGAGCATTGGCCCCCATTCTATACAAGGCAGAGAATATCCTGAATTCTATACAGTAGTGACTGTTACCCATAGAGGTTCTATAGAACATGAATGGCTACCCACAGCTTTAGTAGTTTAGATAGTGGTATTCTACCTGCAGACAAGATATTCAGCTGTTGGGAAACTACAACTCCCAGCAGGTAGTCCCCACTTACCACATACACATCACAGTAGTTCCTCAGCCAGAAGCTGTGTATGGCGGCCGTGGCCTGGTGAATCTCATAGCTCTGCAGCTTCTTCTCACACTCCTCCGTCAGGTGCCGCAGCCGGTCCAGCAGCCATCGGTCCAGGGGAGCCTGCGGTCTCAGCTAATGGGGAGACACGACAAGTCACTGTGTCATGCAGGGGGTCCAGGTAAAGCAGAGCTAAGTGTATGGACAGAAGCTTCCCTCACCTCAGCCATTGGTAGTGGGGTGAAGCCTTCCCCCAGTGCGGACAGCATGAATTTCACCCCATTCCACACTTTGTTGCAGAAATGACGCATGGCGAGAACCGAAGCCACGTCCAGATTAATGTCATCACCTGGAGGGTAAGATTGTTAGGATCATTAGAAAGAGGCAAGAGAAGCACTAGGCTAGGCTCTTCACTCCCCAGCTCACTACAGGAGATAGGCTCTATAGACTTCTAATGAAGACCATCTGCAGAGACAGAACAGACAGTAAGGGCCCTATTCCACGGGACGATTATCATTCACATAATCGTTAACGATAAACGACCCAAACGACTTGTTGTCTTGACGTCGCTATTGCGTTCGTCACTACTGCGAACGACCGAACGACATCTTATTCAAGGCGAACGATTTGCAAACGAACAACGATAAAAATAGGTCCAGGTCTTATTAAGCGATTTCTCGTTCGGTTGTTAATCGTTAACTGCTATTCAACCGAACGATTATCGTTTAGATTCGAAGGACTTAATCTCTAAACGATAATTGTCCCATGGGATAGGGCCTTAAGCCCCCTTCTTCTAGCTTTATCTAACAATGAGTGGGGGACCTGAATGCCCGGACCCCAACCAATCCAAACTTTTGACATGTTTGTGTGACACACCAGGCAGTAAGGGGTCCGGCAGCCCAAACAGAGAGGTAGGTATGTGGTAGGTATTCAAGTAGATCAGGAAGATGCACGTCGGGGGTTCAAAATCCCATACAGGTGAACCACAACATCACAAAATTTTAACAGCCTCCATGGTATGGCATAGTATGGCACTTGGCTTTGTTTCCTTGGATTTCTTTCACCATGGATGCTGTTGGATTTTCTAAATGTTTGTGTGACATGGCAAAGGTTTCTTAAAATGACAGGAACACAAACTACTGCAATGACAGTAAGGCTGGGTTCACACTACGTTTTTGCAATCCATTTTTTTTTGCAATCCATGTGTGTGCCATCTGTTTTTCCATTGACTTCCATTAAAAAAACGGATCAAAACGGATGTTTTTTTTTACCGGACACAAAAACGCAGTCGACCTTATTTTTGTGTCCGTTTTGATCCATTTTTTTTATAATGGAAGTCAATAGAAAAATGGTTGCACACAAAGGCATCCGTTTTTTTCATCTATTTTTTGCAAAAAACGGATGAAAAAAAACGGATTGCAAAAACGTAGTGTGAACCCAGCCTTAGGGAACAGTATGTAAGCTGAACACTGAGCGGAGCTGATCCTCACCTTGTACTCTATGAGAGCAAAGGGCAAACCTCAGGGCATCGGTCCCGCACTCTGGAATGCCATGTGGGTAATCCTTTATCTGGGCAGAGAAACAAGTGTGAAAACGTTGTATATTAGAAGCTGAGCCCCATCGTACAGACAGGCACAGGGTTATAGAGAGTAGATTAGATGGCATGAAAGCTGCCACTACTCCCCAGATAACCTCTTCAATGTACAATGTAGCCTTCTTATTCAGAGAGACATTGTGTTGCGGCATTACTTCTACATTGAATGGCTCAGTTACCGTGCACTTTAGGAGGCCTTCCCCCAGACCTGACCCTTCTGCCATCACTCCCAATACAGAGACAAACTTCACACTCACAAGCAGCAAAGTCTGTGTACTTCTATATAGCATCTCAGTGTACAAACTAGTTCTACAGCAGAAGCAAGAATAGTATCACTCTAGCGCCATCTACAGGTACCTACCCTGTAAGTCATTGTCCAACCCATTAAAGAGGTTGTTCACCAAAACTTTTTTTTCCAAAACAACTGGTGCAATAAAGTGAAAGAGATTTGTAATTTACTTCTATTTAAAAATCTCTAATGTTCCTGTACTTATCAGCTGCTGCATGTCCTGAAGGAAGGGGTGTAGTGGTTATTCTCTCCAGTCTCACAAAGTGTTCTCTGCTGCCACTTCTGTCCAGAGCAATAGCAAATGCCCATAGAAAACCTCTCCTGCTCTCCTGAAAAGGATACCTTCCCTTCCTGCAGGACATACAGCGGATGATAAGTACTGTAAGACTGGAGATTATTTAATAGAAGTAAATTACAAATCTTTGGCACCAGTTGATTTGATTATTATTTTTTTTTTCAGGATAACCCCTTCAACTTACCACTAGAGCTCCTCAATGAGAATGAGTATCTCACCCCGCCCCCAGCAGCAGTATATGGCAGCACCCCCTTCCCCCCCTCCAGCCCTATGGTCACATCTTACCAGTCCAGACTCGGCTACTTTAAACTCTTTTGGGTCCAAATTTCCCTCCTTCAACTTTCCCCTCAGGTCCTATAAGGATAACATAAAGACTCATGGACATCAGAGTAGTCACTAAGCTATGGAAGATGTATTCCAGGACAGAAACTATTATGAAATGACACAATGTAATAAAGCAGGAGCTGACCCATCCCGATTCTAGAGGATAACAAGCTTAAGGCAGGGAGTCCGACCACCACCGATCCAGAGAACGGAGATTTACTTGTCCTACCATGGATTAAGCCCTGCATCCATCTCTATGGGGCTGCCATATTTAGTGCTTGGAAATGTTCTGCGACCCCATAGAGAATGAATGGAACACGGACATGGTGGGGGAATTGTGTCCCTGTTCTTAGGATCGATGGAGGTCCTGATGGTCTGACCCTGGGCAATCAGCTTGTTACCTCCATCCTATGGACAAGCCGAGATGGGAACACCTCTTTAAGAAAAAACAACTCCAGTTCAGTTTACACTCAATAAAAGTGACTAGTGCGGAGGTCAGCCATAAGCCACAGCTTTAGGTCACATCCAGTGTTGGCAGACCCAGGTCCCATCACTGCAGAAGTAATACATGTTCTCTTACCTCCAGAGAGATTCCCGCCATCACATCCAGAGGATCAAGAACATTTCCGAGAGATTTGCTCATCTTCCTTCCATGAGCGTCTCGGACCATTGAGTGCAGGAACACCTGACAGAGTACAGATAGCAAACACAGACATATATAACCAAGATGGAGGTCCAAACCCCGATAACAATGCTAACAACACAGCCTCAAAGCCCCGGGAGACACAGAGTTATCATGCAACTGGGAACTGCAGAGACCAGCTGTCAGCTATAAAGAAATATGGCCGTAAATGTTCAATTTCCATGCAGCGCCACCATAGGGGAAATGGAGCATTACACAGAGAGGACACTGCCTGTGTAAGGGTCCTATTACACGGCCCGATAATAGTTTAGCAAGGGCTGCAGGGACATTGTTACCGATGTCCTTGCAGCCCTTGTTTAAGCACCATACTTATCTACACATGTTGCAGGTCTTCTCCTGTGCTCCTTCTCCCTCAAGGTCCCGCGGCAGCAGCAGCTTCGGAGTGGCCTGTCTGAGCTGACAGACCACTTAGCCAATCACTGGCCGCGGCAGTCCTGGCCAGTGATTGGCTGAGCGGTCTGTCAGCTAAGACAGAACGCACCGAAGTTGCTGCTGCATGCTGGACCGTGAGGAAGAAGGAGCCCTGCAACATAGTGCTTGTAAAATTGTCGGTCGCCTGCTGCGCATCGCTATTCCACGCAGCAATGCGCGGTCGGTGCCCGATGATTTTAGGTTAGAACCTAAATGAACTGATCGTTGTTTCTATTCCACGGAGCGATATTCGGCCGAATCGAACCGATTATTGCTCTGTGGAATAGGACTGAAAGACATGGACCTGCTGGGTCCTCCAGAGCAAGAGACTCTCTTGGCCACTCTTACTAATGTGGTACATGCCAATGGGTTTTATCACTGCAGTACCTCTCTGAATGGTAACTGTCCTGTAAGCTGTTCTCCTAACATCACCATCCGGGCCACCCAGAAGAACAGGAGGTCACTGCCCGTCTCCAAGAGAGAGTTGGGGTAAAAGTCCTCAAGATCTTTAGTCTGTATAGAAGAGACAATAGATAGTTAATAATGGAAATTTCCTTTAAACCTATCATGTTTTTTTTTACGCTATATAGATTCAGTAATAAATGACACAATCCAGAATATGTTGTACTGTCAGACTGTAGGAACCCAGAACTCACTTGTTCCGGCCATCCCAGCATGGAAAACGGAAAAAGGGCTGAGGAGAACCAGGTATCCAGCACATCTTCATCTACGGAAAATAAAAACTGAATAGTAATCAAACTATATGTAATAAACTACTTCACTCTGGCATCACTAGTACCGTCATGGCCTGAAGAGAGTCACAAATTCTCATTAAAGGGGTCTTCCGGGTAAAGAAGATTGATGGCCTATCCACAGGAGAGATCATCGATTACTTATCCTCGAGGTACCCCACAGATCAGTGATCGATTATCTATTCTGTATCTGGAAAACCGCTTTAAGATGGTGTCTAGTAGACATCAGGCAGCTATGATAAGCCTTTACCTCTCTTTAGGTTGAGCTCAGACTCCGGTTTTCCTAGAACACCGGCGGCCTTCTTCCTGGCTTCCGATTCGCTGTGAGCGGCCACCCAGAATCCTTCACTATCACATTTATTATCCTAAAATAAAACCAATGGTGGGGTCAATGAGGAGCGGCTCTCGGATATACACACTGTAGAGATATACCATGCGTAGTCACCTGGAGAGACGACCCCTCAGATACGGTCACGAGGTACGCCGGAATCTGATGTCCCCACCACAGCTGCCGCGATATGCACCAGTCACTGGAGAGGAAACCCGATACAGAGTAAAAAAGAGTGGCAGGCACATTTATCATGCACTAAAAATATCAAAAAGGTGCTTGTATATAACATGTAATATTTAAGGTTTATAAGGTGTAATATATAGGGTATATAATGTGTAATATATAGGGTATATAATGTGTAATATATAGGGTATATAATGTGTAATATTTAAAGGTATATAAGGTGTAATATATAGGGTATATAATGTGTAATATTTAAGGTATATAAGGTGTAATATATAGGGTATATAATGTGCAATATATAAGGTATATAAGGTGTAATATATAGGGTATATAACGTGTAATATATAAGGTATATAATGTGTAATATATAGGGTATATAACGTGTAATATATAGGGTATATAACATGTAATATATAAGGTATATAATGTGTAATATATAGGGTATATAATGTGTAATATATAAGGTATATAATGTGTAGTATATAAGGTATATAACGTGTAATATATAGGGTATATAATGCGTAATATATAAGGTATATAACGTGTAATATATAGGGTATATAATGTGTAGTATATAAGGTATATAACGTGTAATATATAGGGTATATAACGTGTAATATATAGGGTATATAACGTGTAATATATAGGGTATATAACGTGTAATATATAGGGTATATAACGTGTAATATATAGGGTATATAACGTGTAGTATATAAGGTATATAATGTGTAGTATATACGGTATATAACGTGAATTATAGGGTATATAATGTGTAATATATAAGGTATATAACATGTAATAGAGAAGGTATATAACGTGTAATATATTGTACATTGTTTTCTGAAAGCTGCCAGGAATATAAAGCATGGAGGCTGTTGGTATTCCGCTGGCCATGGCTATTCTTCTAATCCAGTGGTCTCCAACCTTTGGCTCTCCAGCTGTGTCACACTACAACTTCCAGCATGCCTTGAGAACAAGTGGTTGTCAGGTCATGCTGGGAGTTGTAGTTTTAGCCACTACTCCACCATGAAGGATATACACAGACTGAATCTCTACAAAGCCTAACCTGATGTTCAGGAGCCAATTCTTCCAGTTCTTGTGGTGATAGGATGGAGTGATCTTTAGCCGCCCGGACTCCACGGCCTGGGAATAACATCAGAACGGCGTTATAAGGGGAGACGGTGGTGAAGACTGAGGGGTAATATGATGGAAGGGGGTAACACGTCTCACCTCTAGAGCCTTTTGGCCCATCTCCTGGCAGTTCACAAACCATTGGCTCTTCAGTAAGTGTTCAATCACATCCCCAGAGCGACTAAGATACAAGACAAGAAGATATGAGATAAGTGTTGGCACTGCTGCAGGTTGTTACACCTCTGTATGGCTGTGCCTCTGCCCTGTGCAGTCTTCGGGCATGCTGATACAATGTATTCGGTGTCAGGGCATATGTGAGATGTAGTTTTGCAACACTGCACTAGATGGCGCTATAGCTGGAAGTACAAATATGCAAAAGAACACTGCAGAGACACCATCACGTCTTGACATCAGTGAACTAGCCAGACCTTCCTCCGGGAAGGAACAACCAGGCCAAGGAATGTCTCCAATCAAGGAAATCACCCAAGCAAGGTATCTATCCACAGACAGCTGTTTCTGGGTATTTGCCCCTCATCAGTGTGGAGTAGGAATCTGGCTAGTGGGAGCAATGCCTAGTAAGTGCATGCAAAAGGACACTGGTCGACCTCAGGAAGATCAACCAAAACACCGCAGAGACACCATCACGTGTCTGGACGTCAGTGTATTCTAGAACATTGCCCCCTGGGAAATCAAATCATAGCTGGAAGTACAAGCCCGACCAGATGGATGTAGTCAAGGTAATGGATAGGAATGGGTGTCCCGCTCACCTACAGACAGGAAGCAGCATGAAATGATCACAGTCTCCTCTATAAAGCCCTTTCTCCCTTAGTGCGGCCACAACTTGGTCCCGAGCATCAAATCTTTTCACCCCCTGTAAAAAGGGACATTAGGATACACCGATACGTTATAATATTGACCAATACGAGAAATGGAGATGTATATGTGAACTATATCTGCTGAACCTGAATCCACTCGCCGCTGGCTTCCGTCATGGCTCCATCTTCCCCGATCACAGAAACCGATGGGAGCGACAGGTCCTGAGCCATCTCGAAATCTACCAAGCTGTGGGCGGGGGTGACCTTTACAGCTCCTAGAGAGAGAGAGAGAGAGAGACATCCTGGGTCATAGCACCTGGTAATAAGGTATAGAAGGGATCCCTATGGTGTGATACTGACCGGTGCCAAACTCTGGACTGACCAGCCGATGGGTGACAACAGGAAGTAAGCGCCCAGTGAAGGGGTGACGGAGATTCTTCCCATAGAACTTCTAAGAGGAAAGAAATCATAGAGGTTACATATAATTCATTACTAAAACAGTCCATTCAGATCAGTCCTTCAGTCTGTAGAGCCATGGAGGTTACCATCTTGACAACAGTCCTAGAGGTTCTTCACCTCCAATGTCCACATACAGCAGCAGCATTATACAGAGTCCACCTGCTGCCACAATGACTGCATATGGATTTTGTACAGCTGCTATAGATATCAGTGATAAGTCTGCATGCAGTAAGCATTATTGTTTAGGCAATTGTTAGTAGGTATCTAAAGGATTAAACAGCTAGCATCCGATTTATGCAGTGAGCTCAGATCCTGACCCCACCATATACTCTCTTAACTCCTTGCTTTTGCAGATTCTTTTGGCCTTAAAGTGATACTCCAGCAAAAAAAAGAAAAAAAAATATTTCAAATCGACGGGCCAGGAAGTGTCAAAGATTTGTAACTTACTTTTATTTAAAAAAGGAGAGGTTTTCTATGGGGATTTGCTACTGCCCTGGACAGTTTTTGACATGGACAGAGGTGGCAGCACAGAGAGCCGTGTCAGACTGGAAAGAATACATCACTTCCTGCAGGACATACAGCAGCTGATAAGTATTGGGAGACTGGAGAATTTTTTAGTAGAAGTAAATTACAAATCTGTATAACTTTGTGACATTTGAAAGAGATTTTTTTTTTCTATAGTGTTAATTGTGTGAGTTAATTAAACATGTTAATAGCCGGGGTCAATAGGAAAGCAGCAATATCAAATTTGTATTTTATTTATAAGGGATCATCTTTAATGAGGGATGTGTATATTTATTTATTTTTTTACTTTTGCTTGTCCCATGAGGGGACAAGTCCATGTGACATTACAGCAAACGATCTGTGCTGTACTGTATTATACATGAGCTGTCAGCTCCACACTGACAGCTCATGTGATCAGGATCCTGGCTTAGTGAAGGGACTGATCACCACCTAAGCCAACAACCCAGAAGCACCATCTGGCTTCTGGTTTGCCATTGCTACCTTGGAGCCTGTGCATGGCTTCGAGGGGTGACGGAGGGAGCCAATCCCCCTCCGTATTTCACATAGAAAGCTACGGTCGCATCTATGGGGCCCCTGTCCAGGCAGTGGTGGCGGGAGAAGGCAATGCGCGGCAACAGCCTCCCGCTGCCTAATTGTTGGCTAGTTGCAATGCAGGAACTACCTGCATTCTATGACAAGCCGACTCGTTAAGTTGCGACAATGGGGTAAAGGCTCCATGACTAGAGATGATCGAACATCGGAAAATCTTAGGTTTGATCGAACTCGAACCTTCCGCATTTGATTCCTGATGCCTTCCCGGTCCGTGGGGAAGGAGGGAAGGAGGAGACATCCCGGGGACCACCTGAAATTCCGTCATTTAGCTTAGGTAATAGGCTGTATCTCGGAATTTTAGGCGGTACCCGTACAGTCTCCTCCTTCCCCACAGACCGGGAAGGCATCGGGAATCAAATGCGGAAGGTTCAACAAGGTTCGAGTTCGATCGAACCTAAGATTTTCCGATGTTCAATCATCCCTATCCATGACATAACAGTATGGCTGACTCTCCAAGACAGTCTGCTTATCTCTTCTTTAGAACCACATACTTGGATAACAGAAATTTACCAGGTATCTGGGGTCATCAGGATGGACCGCCACAGCAGTATCCCCCAGCATAGTCTCTGGCCGGGTGGTGGCCACAATAATTTCACCATCTGTGAGGCAAGAACATTGCTAAGTGATCATAAAGACTGTAATGTACAAAGTCCATCAGGATGGCTGCCCTACCTCCTGCCTCAGTGGGATAAGCAAAGCTGAACAGGAGCCCAAAGGGAATTTTCCTTGAATAACCGGGTACAGCCAGATGGGTTTTACCATTCAGCTGCCGACTCTCCACCTGCGGACAGAGATAAAGGTCTGCGATGTACAGAGATAAAGGTCTGTGATGTACAGAGAAATCAGGGAGAAAACAGAGGAAAAACCAGAGGTCCTCGTACTACCTCAATATCAGAGATGGCCGATCGCAAGGCGCAGGACCAATTCACCAAACGATGCCGGCGATGTATCAAGCCGCTCTCGTAGAGGTGTATGAAGGCTTCAGAGACAGCTCGAGAGAAGTGCTGGGTATGGAGGAAAAAGAGGAGAAGGTCAGACCCATGTGGTGATAATAATGTACAGAGGCTTTACAGGAGGTACTTCTATGACAATGGAAATATGACATGTGCGCAAATAGTCAGAAAAATACCTTATAGTAAAGACACTGGCAGAACAATATGGTGGTCAGTAGCGGGTTGGCTTCACAATACAATAAGCTGCAATATCTAATATAATGCCAGATTGTTGAATATACCAGAACCTTACTGTGTCCATGGTGAAGCAGGATCGGTCCCAGTCCAGAGAAGCTCCGAGAGATTTCAGCTGATGATATATCCGATCCCCTTTACTTCAGAAAGAGAGGCCATTAATATACTATATGAGACACGGCCGCCTATAGGACTTTACATACAGCTCTATTACATCTACCTCTCCTTCCATTCCCACACGGCCTTGAGAAATTCCTCCCGACCCAAATCATGACGAGAGACGCCCTGTTCTTTGTAGAGGTTCTTCTCTACCACAGTCTATGGAGAGAAAAAACTTCTTAAAAGGTTCATCCCAAGATGACAGCTCATCATCTAAACACACGCCAAGTGACAAGTATCTGATCATTGCCAACGGCTGATAACAGTGTGTAATATACAGTATATTGAAGCTATACTTACCTCTCCAGGCTCCCCGGTGTCCATCTAGATTTCCCCATAGACCACATCCACTTATGTCAGGTCTCTATAGCCAATCACTGACTGATGCTGTCCCATCTCGGCCAGTGATTGGCTGAGTGGCCTGTCACTGCAGAGACCTGACAGAAGTGCCAGCTGCAGCGGGAAGCCAGGAGGACACCGGGGAGTGTGGAGAGGAAAGTATAGGGCACAGACAGCGCTAATGATAGATATTTGGCTTGCAGCATGATTATCGAGCCATGTAAGAGACTCTGTAATCTAGCAGATCAGCGCTCGCATACCTTATGCATCGGTATGTTGTTGTGGTAATATTTTTAAAGATCCCACAATCCCCGGGATTTCACCATATTGTCTGTGTGCTTTCCCATTCTTATAAACCCTTTTGGAGGGTAAGGGTTAATCTGGCCAGAAAATATAGTTAGGTAGAAGACAGCACTTGCAGCACTGGGGTCCTGGGTTCAAATCCCACCGAGGACAACATCTGCAAAGAGTTTGTATGTTCTCTCCTTGTTTGCGTGGGTTTCCTCTGGGTACTATAGTTTCCTCCCACACCCAAAAACATACAGATAGGTGAATTTAGATAGTGAGCCCTTGGGGACAGGGAGCAATAATTGACAAAAACTATGTAAAGTGCTGCGGAATCTGTGTGCGCTATACAAATAAAAGCATTATTAGCGGTGCCCGTGGTAGTAGGGAAATCCCAGGCAATGTAGTAGATAAATCCCGGCACTCACAATTAGGTAATGCTCCTTTTATTTAAGTGATTCAAGCAGATACATGAGATAGGATGCGTTTCGGACTATATGATGAAGGCTATAGGCCAAAACGCGTCCTCTCTCATGTACCTGCCTAAATCACTTAAATAAAAGAAGTTACATTAAATAAAGTTACAAATCATCCAATAGGGTTCAGCCTTTAGGATATTGCTATCTATCTATCTATACACACACACATAGGGGGAAATGTATCAAACATGAGGTAGGGCCGTATTACACATTGTTGTGGTAATTTTAAAATTATGGGGGAGATTTATCAAACACGGTGTAAAGTGAAACTGGCCCAGTTGCCCCTAGCAACCAATCAGATTCCACCTTTCATTTTCCAAAGAGTCTGTGAGGAATTAAAAGTGGAATCTGATTGGTTGCTAGGGGCAACTGAGCCAGTTTCACTTTACCTCATGTTTGATAAATCTCCCTCATCATTTTAAAATTACCACAACAATGTGTAGTACGGCCCTTAGCCTGTCTGACATTACATAGGACAGTGTGGTAATGGGAAAGATATTTTATTAGACACCTGCAAAGACGCCTTAAAACATTTAAGACATGACAATAAGAAATGACACAATATGGCGTCACTTATGCTACCTGACTATTTAGCTTATGCAGAGCGATTGGCCTCCATAAGGCCTCTATATGTAAATTGCTCTGTCAGCCTCCAACCTGGGGGTCTCTAGACGTTGCAAGCAAATCTGCTACCGCAATGTAGAGAGTTGTAGTTTTGCAGCAGCTAGAGACCCATTGATTATGATGGTGCCACCACATCTAAAGAATAGCCGCCTAAAGATAATCGGGGGAGATTTATCAAACATGGTGTAAAGTGAAACTGGCTCAGTCGCCCCTAGCAACCAATCAGATTTCACCTTTCATTTTCCAAAGCGTCTGTGAGGAATGAGAGGTGGAATCTGATTGGTTGCTAGGGGCAACTGGGGCAGTTTCACTTTACACCATGTTGGATAAATCTCCCCCTATGTGCACGGTACAAGAGGCTTCTCCTTCCGTACAGAGGACTGTGTGAGGACAGAGCGGGTGCCATACCTGGGTGGCAATCCCTGCATGGTCTGAGCCGGGCACCCACAGCACCTTCTGACCCAGCATCCTCCGCCTGTGAGAAGAGAAGAAATGTCACACATGGTATACAGCAGTCACTTCCATAGGGGGAAGAGCCACAACACAAGATCCCTTATTACAGTAACATTTATGCGTATTAGTTTTTTACTCTTTAGAAATCCTGTAATTTCCTAGAGATTTCTATGTTTCGGGAACAAGTCCAGTATTAAAGGGGCACTCTCATCTTAAGGTGTTGACATTTGGTAATAGTATAAGGAATTACTTTGGCAATATTTTTTCTTTCTTTCAAATGAACTGGTTTTATAAAGTTACAGATTTGTAATTTACTTCTATTTAAAAATCTTGAGTCTTCCAGTACTTATCAGCTGCTGTATGTCCTGCAGGAAGTGGTGTATTCTTTCCATTCTGACACAGTGCTCTCTGCTGCCACCTCTGTCAATGTCAGGAACTGTCCAGAGCAGTAGCAAATCCCCATAGAAAACTTCTCCTGCTCTGGACAGTTCCTGACATGGACAGAGGTGGCAACAGAGAGCACTGTGTCAGACTGGAAAGAATACACCACTTCCTGCAGGACATACAGCAGCTGATAAGTACTGGACATTTTTAAATAGAAGTACATGACAAATCTATATAACTTTCTGACATCAGTTGATTTGAAAGAAAAGAACAAACCACTTGAGTATCCATTTAAGGGAAGCAACAAAACAACAAGATATCAAAACAATCAACACAGCTCTAATACTTCTTACAGCTGAGGGTTTGTAACATTTGGATCCAGTCTCAGAAATCAATGTGGACTGCAGGGTGATAGATTGAGGCATCAGGACAAAACTGCAGCTCACATACAATGGTCAGACATATCAGGACCGTGCTGGATGTAAATGAGGAGGTGGCAAATAATGTAGAACTGGTACACAAAGTTACCTCTCCCCCTCGTACTCACCAACGCACAAGAGAGTCCTCAATGGCTACTGTGAGAGCATGGCCGAGGTGGAGGGAGCCGGTGACATTGGGAGGAGGGATGCAGAGCGAGAACACCTCAGGCCTGGCATGGGGTAGATGACTCTGAGGACAGAAACGGCTCTTATTTTAATATATGTAACATGTTTATTATATACTACCCCTGGGTTTCATAGATGTATATAGTGAAGTTAGAGAGTTAAGTGTACATCATCTTTTTGGTCTCCCTGTTGCTTTGTGCAAAAAAATTTAAAAAAAAAAAATATTTTCCGGTATATAAGGCGACTGGGCGTATAAGACGACCCCTGATTTTAAGCAGATTGTCAGGGGTTCGCCTTATACGCCAGAATATGTTAACCCCTGCCTGGCCGCAGCCCTGCTGTGGTCAGGCAGGGGTTAACTGCAGCTAAATGAAAAAAAAAAAAAAAAAAAAACTTTTAGCTCACCTGGGGCCTGTTCCCGGCATCGGTGCGCCTTCTGTACTGTTCCCGGCGCAGGCAGTGTGACGTACAGTACCTGCGCCGGAGATCGCCGAACCTCTCCCGGGCAGCCGAGCGTCTCATTGGAGAAGCTCGGCTGCCGGGAGAGCTTCAGGAGAATGAGAGAGGATCCGGGAACTTCCGGCGCCTCTCTCATTCTCTGGAAGTTCTCCCGGCAGCCGAGCTTCTCCGATGAGACGCTCGGCTGCCCGGGAGAGGTTCGGCGTTCTCCGTCTCAGGTAGTGTACGTCACACTGCCTGCGCTGGGAACAGTACGGGAGGCGCACTGATGTTAGGAATGGGCCCGAGATGAGTTAAAGGTTTGTTTTTTTTCTAGTGGATTTTTGAGCCCCCCCCCCCACTGTATGGGGCGACCATACCCGGCGTATAAGACGACCCCCGACTTCTATGAATATTTTTCGTCTTATACGCTGGAAAATACGGATATATATATACACACACACATTTTCTATCTCCATGACTGTCAGGGGGAAGGTATTTCTTATTGTGATGTCAGTGCTGGTAGCCAGTCAGATGTCCACTACAGGGAGGGGGTCTTTACCTTAGTGGAATCCATACTTCTCCTATGTCCCTATATGTCCTAGTGACACCAATCCTACTCCTTACTCTACATCTTCACCTGGTACTCCGGCTTGAAGAATCCTTGCTTCACCCACCAGGCGTACCACGCCGCCTCCACATATCGCGGACTGTAGGCTGCAGGCAGGGGATTACTGGTATCTAGAAAAGAAAAGCAATGCACTGATCAGGGAAAGGCAGGGCTGTGTGCAGAGCTGGCACCGGTGCCCACATGGTACCATCCATGGCCATATAGCATGACAGCTGGTGCGCCATTCATTCTCTACAGGGCTTCCATACATGGCTGAGCTCACTCAGGGAGCAACAGAACCCTACACATATAATCACTTAGAGTCTGGACCCTCCAAAATGTGCTTGGTACCCCCTATCCTATAGACAGGGGATAACTTTTTGAGTTGCCCTCAGAAACACATCTCACTACAGTCTTTTCTTATTCCCATGGAGTTGTGATGCTGCCTCTGCTGGCAGCACCCGGTACAATTAGTAACATCTCGCTGATATCACTAGTTCTACTGTATAGAAGGTTCCAGAGGGACGGGATCGGGGAGGGGAAACGGCAGAGTCGTCCTACCTTTCTTTTCTCCTGGCGCTGTACGACCTTCATACTCAATGGTCTCTTTGTCTTGCCAGCGCCGGCCATTACATGGTGACACCTGGAGGAGGAGACCTCAGGAGCATTAATGGATGTGATATTATATACATATAAAATAATAATAATAAGGGACTATATACCGTCTCCTGGGCGGAGCCCTCCTCCAGCTGACTCCGCTGCCGCCGTCGCCTCTCATCCCTCTTGGTCCGCTCTGTGATGGTGGTGGTGCCTCTGCAGGGTGCTCTCACAATGATCCTGCGGCTGGCGCGGTGTAAGAGGCGGAGCATTGTGGAGGGGGAGGAGCCCTGGGACACAAAGAATTTACTACTGTGAAAAAATGTGGAAAATCAGAAATTCAAAGTGAATTTAGTTGTCAATTTCAGTTTTCCATTCCCACAAACATCAACTGGAAATGAGAAACCACCGATCCCGACTTCTCTACCTAAGCTTTCCTGGTAGACATGAAACCCGCTCAAAGCATTATGGGTAATTCTGGGCACTACAAGGCAGAACTCACAGAACATCCTGTGTGAGCGTCTCCAGAGAATATGTGGGAGGGATGGAAAAAGAAAAGTGATTCACATGTGTACAATGCCAATACAGTGGTAACTTGGTTTAAGAGCGTTTTGCAAGAAGAGCTCAGAGTTTTTTAAAATTGTGACTTGGTGTAAGAGCATTGCTTTGGTTTAAGAGCTCCCTGGACTGGGTGGGAGCGTGAGTGGGGGAGGGGCATGGCCTGCATAGCGGGGTCTACAGCACTGTACTATGACCCAGGAAGTCTCCCTCACCTTCCACATCATAGCAGATCCACTTCAGGCTGGGGCTTGCATCAGGGGACAGGACTGTGGAGGTAATCTCTCCATAGCTGTAACCCCTCTCTCCCCGGACAGAGAGTGCTGCATGTATGTGCCCACATCTCTCCTGCTCATTCCTTCCTGCTCCCTGCAGTCTCTGTCCGCACTTGTGTTTCCCATCCTCTCCATTACTGTACAGTAACTTATAATATCACATATTCTGCTGTTTCTGAATCTTTGTTTCATCTGTTTTACCTGTTACTCAGAATAATAAATCATTATTTTTGGGGTGAGGAACCAATTGTCTGCATTTCTATGATTTCTTATAGGAAAATTTGCTTTGGTTTAAGAGTGGATTTGGATTACAAGCGCGGTCCCGGAACCAATTATGCTCCTAATCCAAGGCACCACTGTATTTGGGCAAAGGGTGGCAGTATTATGTGGGTGCATGGGGGTCTTGTATGCACGCTGTATACTATGTAGGCAAAGAATGACGGTAATATTTGGATATTGTATATAGGTTAGGCACATTTTTATTTTTTTTAATCATATTGGGGTATAATGTAGGTGCAGTAAGGGGGTATTCACACAGTCTCTGCATGGGCAATGTGCTATGGACTGGAATTCGAAACTCCTGGCATCATCGATTATTGTGATGCTGAGGACTCCAATAGCTCTGTAACAGTACAGTAGCGCAAAGATTTAAAAAAGTGTCTGAGCTCCCAGTATCATAATGAACGACTATCCCGGGCTCTGTACGGTAGCACATCGCCCATATTTATGGGTCGTGCATGGAACATGTGAATGCCCCCTTTGGGAGTGTTACTTAGGAACTATATTGTGGGATTATGAGGGAACAGTTAGGGTGTATTAGTAAGAAACTATATTGTGGGTACAGTTAGGAAATATGATTTGGAAACAGCCTGGCAATCTTATGTGGATACAGCATACCTCCCAACTTTTGCTGGGAAGAAAAAGGGACATTCACACTCTATGTGCCATGCCCCTATAGCACGCCCTTGTAGCCACGCCCCCACATAGTATATCCCCACCTAGTATAGCCCCCCACAGAGTATAGCCCCAACTTGGTATAACCCCCATGTATTATAGCCCCCACATAATATATCCCCCTTTTATCCCCCACATAGTATAGCCCCCCCGTGTAGCCCCCCACAGAGTATAGCCCCCCTGTGTAGCCCCAACTTGGTATAACCCCATTATAGTCCCTCCTTTGTAGCCCCCACATAATATAGCCCCCTTTTATCCCCCACCTAGTATAGCCCCCCTGTGTAGCCCCCCACAGAGTATAGCCCCAACTTGGTATAACCATCATTTATTATAGCCCCCCTTTGTAGCCCCCACATAGTATAGCCCCCCTGTGTAGCCCCAACTTGGTATAAACCCATTATAGTCCCTCCTTTGTAGCCCCCACATAATATAGCCCCCCTTTTATCCCCCACATAGAATAGCCCCCCTTTTTATCCCCCTCATAGAATAGCCCCACTTTTTATCCCCCTCATAGAATAGCCCCACTTTTTATCCCCCTCATAGAATAGCCCCACTTTTTATCTCCCACATAGGTTACCCCCCCCCCTTTTTATCCCCCACTTAGTATGGCCCCCCTTTGTTGCTGCCCCCCCATGTAGCCCCAACATTGTATTTGCTCCCCTCCCTCTTAGTGTAGTTCTTTCTATGCGTAAAAGAAAAAACCCTCAGAAGGATACTCACCTCGCTCCCCCATAGTCTCCTCCTGAAGCTGCTGTTTGCAAGTACAGACGTCTGGTGCAGGCTTCCTTTTCCAGCCTCGCAGCGCCTGCACTCTTCTCTCCTTCTTGGCTCCGGACATGACATCACATCTGGGCCAAGCAGGAGAGGAGTGCGGGCGCCGCAGGGCTGGAACAGAAAGCCTTCACCAGCCGCCCTTCAGTGTCCGGGGCAGCCAGTAGGTGTCACTGTGAGCGCTCATTAGGTGCACTCACAGTAAAAGGCCCCCAGTCAGCATCTGGCAGCCGCAGCTACTAGTGCGAACGCAGGGGCTGGGGTGTTGGGGGGACAGTGGGACACATGGGGGACGGCAGGACATCACCCCAAAACTGGGACTGTTCCGCCGGATCCGGGACGGTTGGGAGGTACTACAGTTAGACTGCATTTTTAAGAAACCATATTTTAATATTATGTTGGTTGTTAAAGATTATCCAGAGAAATGTCATAGTTCTGCATGTTCCTCTCCCTGAATAGACACAAATAAAGATGGAGGAAGAATTTGTGTTTTCCTGGATATGCCCCATGCCGTCAAGGGTTCAGTGCACAAGCCCTATGATAACTATGAGGGCCTGTGCACGAAACAAGGTATGTACCCAGCCATCAGCTGCGGCTGCACACCGCTCGGCGCAGGTCAGAGGGTCGCTGCCTTGATGCCATCCCATGTGTTCTCTAGTTTGAAATAGAACGGGTCCAAAGACGAGCTACAAAAATGGTGGAGGGTGTGAGGCATAAACCATATCAGGAAAGACTTAAGGATCTGAATCTGTATAGTCTGGAGGAAAGAAGGGAAATGGGGGACATGATGGAAACCTTTATATATATATGTTACAGGACTAAATAAGGTTCAGGAGGGAAGTGTTTTTAGTAAAAAACTGAGCTCAAGAACAAGAGGACACAGTGAGAGGTTAGTTGGGGGAAAGATCAGAAGCAGCGTGAGAAAATATTATTTTACTGAAAGAGTAGTAGATACCTGGAACAAACTTCCAGCAGAGGTGGTTGGTAAATCTACAATAACAGAATTTAAACACGCCTGGGATAAACATATATCTATCCTAAGATAGTTAGAAAGAAAATACTAAAAGGGCAGACTAGATGGACCCAGTGGTCTTTTTCTGCCGACAATCTTCTATGTTTCTGTTTGGTGTAGAGGCACAGCTGATGTGGTGGTGATGGGAGATATGAGGTTGCTAAGGCAACCATCCCAGCCCTGGTCAGTTCTGTGCACAGGCTCTATTAATTAGAATAGGGCTCATGCACGGACCTGGCCAGGCATAGAACCCTGTAAGACCTGTCAGCTGTGGTGCTGGGCTCTGTCATTGTTTTTTTTTTTTTATATAAATCTTTATTTATTTATCTTCATACATAATAACATAAATATAAATATACCCAATACTTCCCCTACCTCCCCAGATACCCCTCCCTCCCCTCCCCCCGAGCAAATGCCATTACAGTACATAAATTAAGTATTACACTCAACATAAACAATTTCATCCATATCTCTTTTCTGTTGCCTAGTTGACTGGGTCTATCTATTTACCTTCTCTTCCTTTTTCATAACTTCCATATAACCTGCATGCTTCTCTCCAGCTTGCCACACTCGGGATATTGGGGGAAATCCAATTTTTAACCACTTGCAATCTTGCTATAAAAAGTAATTTATTTAATCGTATTCTATCTTTCTTCTTTTTTACTTGGGAATCCTCTCCTAACAGCACTAGACCTGGTGTAAAGGGCACCTCAAATTTGACTTCTTTTACTATTTCCTCTATCACTGCACTCCAATACTCTCTTATTTTTGGACAATCCCACACTAAGTGCATCCAGTCTCCCGGGCCTCCCTCACATCTTACACATTTCGGGGAACCTCTCTTTTTTATTTTAGCTAAGAAAGAGGGGGTATAATACAGTCTATTTACAATATTGAACTGTACCATTTGGTGGTTACTATTTACAGAGACAAACTTAATATTTTGCGTAATTCTGTGCCATTCTTCCTCCGAGAATTTCCCCAGTTCACTTTCCCATTTATTCCGGCTTTTTATTGGCATATCTTTATATACATAATCTCTCATTTTAGAGTAAATTCTTGATAGCCCCTTTTTCTTATTTTCCATTCCCAATAAATTTAATACTTCAGGAGATTCTTGCACCAAGAATAGACCCTTCTCTTTTGATGACATATATGCGTGTTGTAATCTCCCATACTCTAGCCAACTTGTGCCTTTTAAGCTATATTCTCTTTGCAGCTCTGGCCAGGTTCGGAGATTTCCACCTACGAAGGCATCTTGTATTCTTTTTATACCCCCCTTTCTTAGTTCTTGCACATCCTTAATTTATAAACTTCTTCTAAATTAGGATTATCCCACAACAGAGTTTTATTTAGTGACCCCGTTAATCTAAATATCTTCTTCAAGGATCTCCAACATTTAGTCCACAATCGGACTGTGGGGAAACAGTCCCATACTTTATTCTCTAACTGGCCTGACTCCAAACCCTCAATTATATCACTCCCCTCTCCTTTTACACTCTAACACCCACTGTAGGAATGGGACGTTCTCTCCCTCCCCCCATACAAGCAATTGGGCAGAATAAAAGTACAATTTGAGGTCTGGTACCCCAAATCCCCCATCATTCCGCGAGATACAAAAGTTTCTAAGGCGAATTCGTACTCTTTTCCTTCCCCAGATTAGTCTATTCAATAACTGTTCCATCTTCTTAAAAGAAACATCATCAATCCAAACTGGGGAGGAATTAAAAAGGTATAGTAATTTGGGTAATACTACCGATTTTATTAGCATTATTCTATCAGCTTTAGACCTGATCAATTTGGTCCATATTGCAACCTTCTCTTTTAGGGATTTCATTACTGGGACTATGTTATTATCCCCAAACTTTCCCACCTCCCCTGTCACATGTACCCCCAAATATCTGAAACCCTCCCCTTTCTTCAAGATTTTGATTTTCAGGTGTTGAGGGCCCGGGTGATCTAACCATGGTCCTGAGAGTGGCATTAACGTAGATTTTCCCCAATTAATTTTGAGGCCCGCAAAGCTTCCGTAATTTATCATCATATCAATTAATTTATCTATAGATTTTTCCGGGTTTTCTACGAATAACAGCATATCGTCAGCAAAAAGACTTATTTTATCCTCCTTACCCTTAACTCCAAATCCCCTTATCTCTTGGTCTTCCCGTATCATAGCAGCCAGGGGCTCCATTGCCAAAATAAATAATATCGGTGACAATGGACACCCCTGTCTAGTCCCCCTTTCTAGAGTAAATCTCCCTGATATAAGTCCGTTTACTAATACCACTTCCTGCGGGTCCGTATACAACAATTGGACCATCTCTATATATTTTTCACCCAGGCCCATTTTCCTAAGTACCCCCCAAAGGAACTCCCACTCTACCCTGTCAAAGGCCTTCTCGGCATCAAGGGACAGGATAGAGTGGGAGCCTCCACTAGTACCAACCTGCATGTTGTGGAATAACCTGCCAATACTCTCTTTTATCTGACAACCGGGGACAAATCCCTTCTGATCGGGGTGCACCAGGTCTTTTAAAACCCCTTTTAATCTATTGGCCAATACCCCTGCAAATAGTTTAATATCTACATTCAGCAGGGATATTGGCCGATAGGAATCTACTTTATTTACATCTTTCCCTTCTTTATGTATAACTACAATTCTGGCTTCCCTCATAGACTCCGGTAGCCTTCCTTCTTCTAAAGATGACATCACCACCCTATGCAAGGCCGGGACTAACTGTTCTCCATACCTCCTATATGCTTCGTATGGAAGCCCATCCCCACCTGGGGAGGAGTTTCCACAAGTCTGCCTCAATACACTTCTAAACTACTCTACTGAAAGGGGGGCCCCCAATAATTCCCTCTTTTCTTCTGATAATACTGGAAGGTTTACCTTGTCCAAAATACTTGTATTTCCTCCTGTGTTTTAACACTTTCTGACCTATATAACTTATTATAGTATCCCAGGAAGCAGGCCAATATCCCCTCTTGGGTCCTAACTTCTGTTCCTCCCTCCTTAATCATAGAAATCTGACTTTTTTCTTTTTGATTTCTAATTATATCCATTATCTGCCTATTTGGCTTCCCACTGTCTAGATGCAACTTCTTACCCAGGAAAAATAAACTATTTTTTGCCCTTCTTTCTAACATATCTGCATATTCCTTTTGGGCCCTTTCCCATTGCACTTTCGTCTCTTCTCCTGGAGTTGCCACATACTTCGCTTCTAGTTCTTCTACTTTCCCTGCTAATTCTTTTTCCTCTTTTTTAAACTCATATCTCTTTTTGTTTATAGCTTTCTTTAGTATGCCCCTCAGGAAAGCTTTTATTGTATCCCACACTATCCCATCTCTAGCTGATCCCCAATTACAGTCTATCATCTCCTGGAGCTGTTTCCCTATACTTTCCTCATTTCCCATGATCTGGAACCAATATGGATTGACCCGCCATGGCATTACTCCACTCTCTTCCCCTGTACTAATCTCCAAATATATTGGGACATGGTCTGAAATTGACCTTGTCATATATTTAACTTTCTTTACCATTCTCATGGCTTGTTGGTTACCGAGCACCATGTCTATTCGCGACATCACATTACATGATTTATTTACACAGGAAAAGATGGTTGAATTTGGATTTCTCTCTCTCCAGATATCGTATAAGCCACTTTCTCTACAAAACTTGGCTAACGGCGTAACCTTTCTCCCTCCCTTGATTTCCCTCTCCCTTCTTCTATCTCTCTCTTCATCCATTACTGAGTTGAAGTCTCCCACTATAAACACTGGGCACTCTTTACTTTTAACAAAATCATAAATCTTATGGAGGACTCGGAATGAAAACGGAGGGGCTATGTACAGAAACACCAACACACATACTACCCTCTCTAATCTACCATATAACATAATGTATTCCCCTGCCCTATCTATTTTGACATCAATTAATTCCCAATTAATTTTCCTATGAATTAACACTGTGACTCCCCTAGCATAATTAGAAAAAAACGTATTGTATTTTTGAACTCCCCATCCCTTCTCTACCCAGTGTTTTGTGTCCTCAGTAAGATGTGTTTCTAAGAGGCAAATAATTGCCGGTAAATAATTTTTACAAACAGAAAATATAGCGTGTCTTTTAACTTTACTACTCATACCCCTTACGTTCCATGCAACCAACTTTGTCGTCATTCCGAGTCCTCACCTAAAACAGACATGAGAAGGAACAAAAATAAACAAGGCAGAAAATAGCAATACAACAGACCCGCCTACATACCAATAGTTTACCCTTACCCATTTGCTCAGGAGTCCCTCCCCCCCCTCTCCCCCCTCTCCCCCCTCTCCCCCTGCCCTCCCCCTCCTCCCAACCCACTATCTTTATCCTCAGATATTAATAGCAGGCCCTAAACTTGAGTTCACCCCACCGAGTGCATCTATCCCGTAATTAATATAGCATAGCAATAGTCAACAGCCCAACCGCCCCAATGTCCCCTTTTCATTTAAGTCCTTTGGCATCCATCCAACTAGAAAGCTCTTCGGGAGACTGAAAGAACCAAGACTTTTCTTTTATCACTCTCAGTTTAGCAGGGTACAACATTGCATACTGTATGCCATTTGCTCTCAGTCTTTTTTTTCCAGTCACAAACCGTGCTCTAGCCCTTTGCGTTTCTACTGAAAAGTCTGAGTAAATAGAAATTTTGTTGTTATTATAGCTCATCTCTCCAGTCTCCCTTGCTTTTCTTACTATGGCATCCTTGTCTTTGGATGTTACCAATCTAACAATTAAGGGGCGCGGGAAATTTCCTACTGTCGCCCCTCTGAGCGGTATTCTGTGTGCCCTCTCAACAGCTGGAGAGTGAGACAGTGTTCCAGGGAATTGGTTTTTAAGCCATGTTTCTATGAAGTCAGTAGGGTCACTTTTTTCCTCTCCTTCAGGAATTCCTATAACTCTAAGGTTATTCCTTCTGGATCTATTCTCCATATCGATCATCTTTTCTTTTAGTGTATTATTGTTCTTTTGTAATTCCTCCACTTCTTTCTTAATTTTGATCAGGTCATCCTCTACTCCACTTACACGTATTTCCGTCTCACCACATCGATCTCTTACTTTCGAAATTTCATCTCTGATTAGAGAGATTTCACTACTCATACTTCCAATTTGGCTTGTGAGACTCTCAAGCGAGGAGTTACATTTAGTTACTTCTGATAATATTTTACCCAAGGTATCAGACTCCATTTGCACAGATCCTTCTTGAGTCTTATCCAACTCCTCTATATTACATCCTTTTTCATTTTTACCCCCTCGTCCTTTCCCAACAGGATGATTTGGAGACAAAAATTTTTCCATTTTGTTAGTGGATTTAGTGTCTTTCCCACTCATACCTGGGCTCTTTACCATTTTAGGCCCCCTTCACACGTCCGGAAAAACCATCCGGATTTCCTATCAGGAAATCCGGACGGATTTCCGGACCCATAGACTTTAATTGGTCACGGACACCCTTCCGGATTTTTCCGGAAGGGTGTCCGTTCCGGAAAATAGATCCGGAAAAAATAGGACATGTCCTATTTTTGTCCGGAATTCCGGCCCGGACGCCCCCATAGAGGTCTATGGGAGCGCCGGAATCACGGGCACTTTCCTGATGTACGTCAGGAAAGTGCCCGGGATTCCGGATTGTTTGACAGCCACCGTCGCCCCCCCGAACCTCAGCCCAGCACCTCTGCCCTCGCTGCCCGCTGATCACTGCACCGCGCACCCCGCCCCCCCGCCGGCGGACCTCACCACTGTTCCACTGTTCTTCCCCGCCGATCACTCCGCCGTGCCGCCATCCCCCCTCCCCGGAACTCATCAATCTTCTGCCGCCGGCACCCCTGCACATCCGCTCCGCAGTGCCGGCCGAACCCCCCCCCCCCCCGGACCTCAGCCCAGCACCGCTTCCCGACGCAATCACCGCACCACGATGCCATCACCCCGCCGTGCCGCCATCCCCCCGGACCTCATCAATCTTCTGCCGCCGGCACCCCCGCATGTCCGCCCAGCAGCGCCGGCCAATACACCCCCCGCAACACCCCCCGCAGCACCCCCCGGACCGTGCAAACCACCCCACCACCACCCCCCATCCGGACCTTCAGTAACTCACCTCATGCTACTGCTGGGAACCAGGACAGGTGAGATTACAACCCCCCCCCCCCCCAGGACTAAAACTCCCACCATGTCCTGCTGACAGGTCATGATGGGAGTTGTACTTCTGTACTGTGGCCATCCAGGTTGCAGAAGTACAACTCCCATCATGCCCTTCCTACAGGTCATAATGGGAGTTGTACTTATGCAGCCTGTGGCCATCCAGGTTGCAGAAGTACAAATCCCATCATGCCCTGCAACCTGGGTGGCCACAGACTGCAGAAGTACAACTCCCATCATGACATGTCAGCCGGGCATGATGGGAGTTGTAGTTCTGCAAGCTGTGACCATCCAGTTTGTAGAACTACATCTCCCATCATGTCCTATTCTTTTCTTCTGATCAGGAAATCCTGAAGGTTTTTCCTGATGGTTTCCTGAAGGTTAAAACGGATTACTGTCAGGAAATCCTGATACTTTACTGATACTTTCCTGATGACATTTGAGGCGTCCTGATCAGGATTTCCTGACAGTAAAAACTGACACGGACGTGTGAATGGGGCCTTAGAGGAAGACATGTTCATTGCAGACCCTATTTACACTCACAGTCTTTAGACCCAGGAGAATATACTCCAATAGCTGATTGATATAACAGTCTCACAATCAGCAAATCTCTCCGCAGTTTATTCATCCACTCGGACAGCACAATTAGATAGGCAACTATATTATCATCCAACTACGGCACAGGTTAGTATGAGGCAATCTTTCACTTGTTAGTACAGCAACGTTATTGATAGTTTTAGAGAAACTTTGTTATGTCATACTCATCTGAGTCCGCTGCAGTGGAATTTCCTTCTCAGATTCTCTCTCCTCCACTCCCCGTGAGCCCTCTCACAGCCACACGAGGTGTAGATAGCTTGTTCCAGGAACTGCTGGTGCCACAGGGTACTGACCAACAAACAGGCCGGCTCTCTCACTGCCGCTCTTACGTCTCTGCACGCTGCCTCCACTCTCCTCAGCCCTCTCACAACTTCTCAGGAGGGGGAGGGAAGCCTGCAGTAACCCTTCTGCTGCTGCTTCTCTGGATCCTCCGGCTCTCTCACAGCCGAGCTCTCTTTGCTGTACACCACCTCCTCCTCCCTCCTCACTGCTTCGTGGGAGAGTCCGCAGCTACAATCTTTTGCCTCTTTACTCGATACTAGCCGGTGTCAGCCTGGGGCAGCTCTCTCACCACTGCTCCCAGCCTCCTCGGCTTTCTGACCAAGGGTCCAAGGTACGCGGCAGACACCAATCAATACAGTACACTTCCCAGATGACATGCCCCACGCCAGCTTCACTCCTTAGGGCATGTCAGGCTGTAGAGCTGATACTACCATGCACTCGGCAGACAGAGGAGCGCACGTCCTAGCTCCTCCTCTTCCTCATTTCCTGATATCTCTGTCATTGTTTTACTGCAGGAAGACTGACGTTTTTCTGGATAATTCCTTTAAGGACCTGTATGGTGGCATTATATGGGAACACTTACTATTACTTAGGAGTTGTTTGGTGTTCTGTGGATACAGTGAGTACTATTACTTTCCTCTTTGCCCTGTCTATCCCGGTGGTAGAGCTCACACCCCGCTCCTCTCCTCACACTGACCTTGCTTCTCTCTCCCCGGCATGCATGCACCCGGTCTCAGCCGCACGGCTCCATTGACAGCCCGGAAGTACACTCATGCATTCCAGCTCAGAATCCACCAATCAGGACACTTACAGCTCATTCTGAAACCGAGGCTTGGCTTAGCATCGCAGTTACCCTTGACCAATCAAAGAAAAGTAACGGGAGAAGTGGGGCGGGGTATCATTTGTGGGCGTGGCTTCTCTGACAGCGCATGATTTCATGGTAGTTTTTTTTCCCTCGCAAAACCACAGTTCCCGTGATCCTTTGCCAGTAAGTGATGCTGTGTATTGTACTGCGGAGTGATGCTGGGTGGATGGACACCACGGAGAGAGGTCTGTACTGTGTGCCGGGCTGGGGCAAGTGATGACCGGGAGAGGGTGAAGCCTGCTGGGGGTTAGGAACAAGCTGCAGTGTAATAACTGATCCGGGCTGCAGTGTAATCACAGGTCTGCTGGGGGGCTGCGGGGTAATAACTGATCTGGGCTGCAGTGTAATCACAGGTCTGCTGGGGGGCTGCGGGGTAATAACTGATCTGGGCTGCAGTGTAATCACAGGTCTGCTGGGGGGCTGCGGGGTAATAACTGATCCGGGCTGCAGTGTAATCACAGGTCTGCTGAGGGGCTGCGGGGTAATAACTGATGTGGGCTGCAGTGTAATCACAGGTCAGCCAAGGGGCAGCAGTATAATAACGGGTCAGCGGGGTAATAACGGGTCAGCCAAAGAGGCTGCCGGGTAATAACGGGTCAGCCAAAGGGGCTGCCGGGTAATAACGGGTCAGCCAAAGGGGCTGCCGGGTAATAACGGGTCAGCCAAAGGGGCTGCCGGGTAATAACGGGTCAGCCAAAGGGGCTGCCGGGTAATAATGGGTCAGCCAAAGGGGCTGCCGGGTAATAACGGGTCAGCCAAAGGGGCTGCCGGGTTATAACGGGTCAGCCAAAGGGGCTGCCGGGTAATAACGGGTCAGCCAAAGGGGCTGCCGGGTAATAACGGGTCAGCCAAAGGGGCTGCCGGGTAATAACGGGTCAGCCAAAGGGGCTGCCGGGTAATAACGGGTCAGCCAAAGGGGCTGCCGGGTAATAACGGGTCAGCCAAAGGGGCTGCCGGGTAATAACGGGTCAGCCAAAGGGGCTTTCCTCAGTGGTGCATTACCTTCATTAGTGCAGAGACAGCCCATGGAGAGGTGCAGCACTGTACCTGGGAGCAGACATGACTTCCCTGAGTCCTGGACAAATCTTTTAAGACTGAGAATTAATCTTTTGATTTCTACTTTTTTCTTCTTAAGGTGTGAACCCCAACAAGTGACATCTGTGGGCATCAGCAGCACAGCCTGGAACCGCCTCCTACCTCCATCATTGGACATATAAGGGCTGTGTGTCCAGGATGGAAGACATTCTGTAGACTCGGGAAAGCAGCTAGATTTCACCAGCGGAAGAACCACCGTAGATGTCAAGCATCAAAGAAGCTATACCCCAGGAGAAGATCCAACAAAGACATCAACCATCCAAAAAGCTAGACCCCTGGAGGAGAACCACCATACACATTAACTATCAAATAAAGCTAGACCCCTGCCCTGGAGGAGAACCTTCATAGACATCTACCATCCAAGAAGCTAAACCCGTGGAGGAGAATGAACATAGACATCTACCATCCAAGAAGCTAAACCCTTAGAGGAGACCGAACATAGACATCTACCATCTAAGAAGCTAAACCCCTAGAGGAGAACGAACATAGACATCTACCATCTAAGAAGCTAAACCCCTAGAGGAGAACGAACATAGACATCTACCATCTAAGAAGCTAATCCCCTGGAGGAGAATGAACATAGACATCTACCATCTAAGAAGCTAATCCCCTAGAGGAGTACGAACATAGACATCTACCATCTAAGAAGCTAATCCCCTGGAGGAGAATGAACATAGACATCTACCATCTAAGAAGCTAATCCCCTGGAGGAGAACGAACATAGACATTTACCATCTAAGAAGCTAATCCCCTGAAGGAGAACGAACATAGGCACCTACCATCTAAGAAGCTAGACTTCAGGAGAATAATCAACATAGACATCGACCATTCAAGAAGCTAGGCACCACGAGAATAACTACCATAGAACTCAACCATCCAAGAAGCTAGGCACCACGAGAATAACTACCATAGAACTCAACCATCCAAGAAGCTAGGCACCACGAGAATAACTACCATAGAACTCAACCATCCAAGAAGCTAGGCACCACGAGAATAACTACCATAGATCTCAACCATCCAAGAAGGTAGGCACCACAAGAATAACCACCTTAGGCATCAACCATCCACAAAGCAATACCCAAGAAGAACCACTATAGACATCAACCATCCAAGAAGCTAGACGCCAGGAGAATAACCACCATATAGAATAACTATCGACAAAGCAAGACCCTAGGAGAAGAACCACTATAGAGGCCAGACCCCAGGAGAACATTCAGATTTGGCCTACAGTAGAGCCTTGTGCGGTCATAGATAATATGGAGCTAAAGGAGGAGATAAAGATGGAAGAAAATCAGGACCAGGACAGTAAGAAGGTCGAGCATTGTGAACAACTAGTGGACATCACTGATTGCTCCGAGCTGGAGAATGACAGCAGTGATGAGTCCTTGGAAGGTGTGGCTGATCCTTCTGAGTATTTTGAGGACGGTAATGGAGAGATTCACTATGTTTGCTCCTTGTGTGGGAAGAACTTCAAGTTCATCGGCCATTTTAATAGACACAAGAAAAACCACTCCGGCCAGAATCTCTTCTCATGTCCTGAATGTTATAAGACGTTTCGCGACCAGAGCGAGCTGAAGATCCACCAGAGAGTCCACACTGGGGAGAAGCCCTATAAGTGTCCTGAGTGCGACAAGACCTTCGCCAACCAATCCCACCTGGCATCACATACGAGAAGCCACACGGGGGTAAAGCCCTACCTGTGTCCCGTCTGTTCGCGCAGTTTTACTTACCTGTCCAGTTTAAAGCGGCATCAGCAGACGCACACCGGGGACAGGCCTCACAAGTGCACTGAGTGCCCCAAAGCTTTCGGTCGAAGAACCCACCTAGTGCGGCACCTGAGGATACACACGGGCGAGAAACCATATAAATGTGACAAGTGCAGCAAAACATTCAATAGGAAGTTTGCTCTGGATTCCCATATTAGACTTCATACGAAGAAGAGACCCCAAGCGGACCCCGAGTCCTCTGGTACCACAGATGATTCAGACGATTGGTGAACATGTCCCGCCACGAAGATCAGTCAATAAAGAGTAGAGCCCCCTTGAGACATCTATCAAAACTTGTATGGCCACCATTACCTGGGACCCCACCTAAATTTACTATGTAAAGCAATGAGAAGTTTTGGCAGAAGCTTGACAGCACATCGCCTAGGGACATCCTGCCTAGAAACCAGTCTTTCCAATGGGGTTGCCAGGCAGCCAGTCCATAGCAACCAGTCCATCTCAGATTTCTGAATTCTTATTGAACTGAAAGCAGAGAAAGGACAAAGATAACAAGGGGGACGGGTAGTGTCCTCTCAATCCAGTGATCAGCAGGCGGTCCTAAGAAACTTTATTACCTGTAACTAGTACTGACTTAATAAAAGTAGAAGTAATTTAAAAGGATTGTATATGATTAGAAAACATGGCTTCTTACTTGAAGAAACAGCTGTCGTTGGGCCATGTCTTGTTTAACAGTCCGGCTCGTATGACTTGCAGTACCGCACACAACCTGTAGACAGGTGTGGTGCTGTTTTTGGAAGAGAGCAGCCATGTTTTTTCTTTAATCCTATAAATCCTTTAAAATCAAAGGTTCACATGTAGGTGTCCTGTAAAAAATAATATTTAGGGGGAGATGCAGCCCCCCTCAGCCCAGAAAGCAGCACAGATTCCCACCTGAGACCTCAACATATTTGCCATGAACTGGAAAAAAAAAAATGGGTGGGGTTTATGTAAACATCCCCCAGAGGTGGGCGTCTACTACTGCTCATGCTGGGATTGTCACCATGGTGACAGACTACAAACTATCCCTGTGTAGTCTGATTGTGCAGTCTGCCTCAATCTTCCTGCATTAAATATAGGTTTGCAAAAAGTAAGGGGAAGATGGAAGAGAGTGACTACACAGGGTGTTTTTTATAGTCTGTAACTATGGAGACACATAGGTCTGCATAGCTGCTCTATAAACAACGGTGTCATTTTAAATGTAATTTAAAGTATTTTAAATGCATTGAAGCAATAAAAAAATGGTTGCAATGTGTATATAGCTGGAGTGACGAGTGCTCCTGGAGGCCATATTGTCACCCAGATAACTAAAAACAATCATGGACTATTTACTGTAAACATTTTTTTTTATTATTATTATTTAAAGGGGAAATGTCAATAATATGAATGTGTCTTTATGATAAAAAAAAGCTGTATTTATTCACGGGGGAACTTTAAAGGGATGCTTCAGGTGACAGATGTAGCTAACCCAAAGGTAGGGAACCTTGGCCCTCCAGCCATAGCAAAACTACAAAAACTACAGCCAAAGCTGTCCCATCCTTCTATGGATACGAGATAACGCCTTTAAATGTGTGCTCTAATTGGTTGCTGGGAGACAGTTTCGATAATTCTCATGACAGTCATGCTTAGTAGGGGGCGGAGCATGACAAGGGATTCTCTTATTTGAAGCTCCGCCCCTCCCTGACGCAACGAATACACAATATACTGTATTAGATATACCTGGACTATTCCTTTAATTTATTCTCCTCCTTCGTACACAGATGATAGTATTATATAACATTATAATGCATGGCCGTGGTGGTGTTCTCTGTGGTCGGAGTTTTAACCGTTGGTGCTACCGCCATTCCGTTTACCGTCAAGTTGTCATTGTGTTAATAAAGTTTATTGTTGTTTCTGTCCTACACTCAGTATTAAAGTTACTCTGTTCTCAGAGTCGTTGTCTTTTGTTGTAGCGCAGTAACCATACTAATCTGTCTATAGGTCTATAGGTGTCTTGTTGCCCATAGCAACCAATTACATTGCAGCTTTCACTTTTTAACAGTATATAAAATGAAAGCTGTGCTGTGATCGGTTGCTTTAAAACAAATCTTCATATGGACAAATGAGTTTGTTGACCATAGCAACCGATCACAGAGTAGCTTTCACTTTTCGGCAGTATGTAAAATGAAAGCTGTGCTGTGATTGGTTGCTATTGGCAACAAAACTTCATGTAGACTTATATAGATTGGTTGCTATGAGCAACAACCCAATTTGTCTATATGCAGTTTTCTTACGGCCCATAGCAACAAATCACAGCACAGCTTTAATTTTATATACTGCTGAAAAGTGAAAGCTGCTCTGTGATTGGTTGCCATGGGTGACAAGCCGTTCTTCATAAATTTGTCCCTTAGGGTCCATGTGTTCTTTTAGACCCCTCCATTATGCTAATGTAAGTGTGGCTGTCGCTTGGCCCTACCATGGCCGCCTCATGTGTTGGCACAGCATAATTGGGTTGGGCTATCCAGTGATCAGGCCGCCATTTTTGGGCCCAATAAGGCCACCCTGCATTGGAGTGTGACTGTTCAGTGGCTTATACGTATACACTACGTTGGACAATCCATGGTGAGCGGCAGGACCAGCCTTGGGACCCCCGCCATGCTCCGCTATCTCCGGCACTGCAGATATCACGATCCAGCTAATGGACTGGCTGTCCAGCCAGTCAGTAACTGGGGTGGGACGCCGTTGAGGTCTCCGATTGGCTGTGCGGCTAGTCCATCAGCCAGGACAGGCCTTTCCCCCTGAATCGTGAAGTCATAACAACTCTGGGTGGGGAATGCCTTCAGGCAGGGGTCCTGTGGCCGGTTCCACTGCTCACCGCGAGCAGTAGACTGAACGTATCCACACAATATACCATAGATGAGTGATCCCCAATCTGTGCCTCTCCAGATGTTGGAAGACTACAACACCCAGCATGCCCTGCTACGCCAGGCTGTGACTCTATCAGATGCTGTTTCTGTAACTCCAAAGTACTTCTACCAAGGGAGTCCGTTTGGTAACCAAAGTCAAGGTGCTGTGACAGCTATGATGCCATTTGTGTTATAACACAACCGTATCTCATCTTGTATCCAGGCTAGAGGTGCCCAACTGTATCTCATCTTGTATCCAGGCTAGAGGTGCCCAACTGTATCTCATCTTGTATCCAGGCTAGAGGAACCCAACTGTATCTCATCTTGTATCCAGGCTAGAGGAACCCAACTGTATCTCATCTTGTATCCAGGCTAGAGGAACCCAACTGTATCTCATCTTGTATCCAGGCTAGAGGAACCCAACTGTATCTCATCTTGTATCCAGGCTGGAGGAGCCCAACTGTATCTCATCTTGTATCCAGGCTAGAGGTGCCCAACTGTATCTCATCTTGTATCCAGGCTAGAGGTGCCCAACTGTATCTCATCTTGTATCCAGGCTAGAGGTGCCCAACTGTATCTCATCTTGTATCCAGGCTAGAGGTGCCCAACTGTATCTCATCTTGTATCCAGGCTAGAGGTGCCCAACTGTATCTCATCTTGTATCCAGGCTAGAGGAACCCAACTGTATCTCATCTTGTATCCAGGCTAGAGGTGCCCAACTGTATCTCATCTTGTATCCAGGCTAGAGGAACCCAACTGTATCTCATCTTGTATCCAGGCTAGAGGAGCCCAACTGTATCTCATCTTGTATCCAGGCTAGAGGAACCCAACTGTATCTCATCTTGTATCCAGGCTAGAGGAACCCAACTGTATCTCATCTTGTATCCAGGCTAGAGGAACCCAACTGTATCTCATCTTGTATCCAGGCTAGAGGTGCCCAACTGTATCTCATCTTGTATCCAGGCTAGAGGTGCCCAACTGTATCTCATCTTGTATCCAGGCTAGAGGTGCCCAACTGTATCTCATCTTGTATCCAGGCTAGAGGAGCCCAACTGTATCTCATCTTGTATCCAGGCTAGAGGTGCCCAACTGTATCTCATCTTGTATCCAGGCTAGAGGTGACCAACTGTATCTCATCTTGTATCCAGGCTAGAGGTGCCCAACTGTATCTCATCTTGTATCCAGGCTAGAGGAGCCCAACTGTATCTCATCTTGTATCCAGGCTAGAGGTGCCCAACTGTATCTCATCTTGTATCCAGGCTAGAGGTGCCCAACTGTATCTCATCTTGTATCCAGGCTAGAGGTGCCCAACTGTATCTCATCTTGTATCCAGGCTAGAGGAACCCAACTGTATCTCATCTTGTATCCAGGCTAGAGGTGCCCAACTGTATCCCATCTTGTATCCAGGCTAGAGGAGCCCAACTGTATCTCATCTTGTATCCAGGCTAGAGGAACCCAACTGTATCTCATCTTGTATCCAGGCTAGAGGAACCCAACTGTATCTCATCTTGTATCCAGGCTAGAGGAACCCAACTGTATCTCATCTTGTATCCAGGCTAGAGGTGCCCAACTGTATCTCATCTTGTATCCAGGCTAGAGGTGCCCAACTGTATCTCATCTTGTATCCAGGCTAGAGGTGCCCAACTGTATCTCATCTTGTATCCAGGCTAGAGGAACCCAACTGTATCTCATCTTGTATCCAGGCTAGAGGTGCCCAACTGTATCCCATCTTGTATCCAGGCTAGAGGAGCCCAACTGTATCTCATCTTGTATCCAGGCTAGAGGACCCAAACTGTATCTCATCTTGTATCCAGGCTAGAGGTGCCCAACTGTATCTCATCTTGTATCCAGGCTAGAGGAACCCAACTGTATCTCATCTTGTATCCAGGCTAGAGGTGCCCAACTGTATCTCATCTTGTATCCAGGCTAGAGGTGCCCAACTGTATCTCATCTTGTATCCAGGCTAGAGGTGCCCAACTGTATCTCATCTTGTATCCAGGCTAGAGGAGCCCAACTGTATCTCATCTTGTATCCAGGCTAGAGGTGCCCAACTGTATCTCATCTTGTATCCAGGCTAGAGGTGCCCAACTGTATCTCATCTTGTATCCAGGCTAGAGGTGCCCAACTGTATCTCATCTTGTATCCAGGCTAGAGGAACCCAACTGTATCTCATCTTGTATCCAGGCTAGAGGTGCCCAACTGTATCCCATCTTGTATCCAGGCTAGAGGAGCCCAACTGTATCTCATCTTGTATCCAGGCTAGAGGAACCCAACTGTATCTCATCTTGTATCCAGGCTAGAGGAACCCAACTGTATCTCATCTTGTATCCAGGCTAGAGGTGCCCAACTGTATCCCATCTTGTATCCAGGCTAGAGGTGCCCAACTGTATCTCATCTTGTATCCAGGCTAGAGGAACCCAACTGTATCTCATCTTGTATCCAGGCTAGAGGAACCCAACTGTATCTCATCTTGTATCCAGGCTGAAGGAGCCCAACTGTATCTCATCTTGTATCCAGGCTAGAGGAACCCAACTGTATCTCATCTTGTATCCAGGCTAGAGGAACCCAACTGTATCTCATCTTGTATCCAGGCTAGAGGTGCCCAACCGGATCTCATCTTGTATCCAGGCTAGAGGTGCCCAACCGGATCTCATCTTGTATCCAGGCTAGAGGTGCCCAACAGGGTCCTAGAGCCTGTACAGTTTTCCCCAATAAAACTTTCCTCTAACATTGTAATCACTTCTATAGCATTACATCACATACATTATAATAACATCACACACACATCATCATTACATCACACACACACATCATTACATCACACACACACATCATTACATCACACAAACATCATTACATCACACACACACACATCATTACATCACACATACATCATTACATCACACACACACACACATCATTACATCACACATACATCATTACATCACACATACACATCATTACATCACACACACATCATCATTACATCACACACACCCATCATTACATCACACAAACATCATTACATCACACACACACACATCATTACATCACACACATCATTACATCACACATATCATCATTACATCACACACACACACATCATTACATCACACACACACACACCATTACATCACACATATATTATTGCATCACATACATACATCACACATATATCATTACATCACACATACACATCATTACATCACACACATCATTACATCACACATACCATTACAGCACACATATATCATTACATCACACATATATCATTACATCACACATATATCATTACATCACACATATATCATTACATCACACATACCATTACATCACACATATCATCATTACATCACACATATCATCATTACATCACACATATCATCATTACATCACACACACATCATTACATCACACATATCATCATTACATCACACACACACACATCATTACATCACACACACACACACCATTACATCACACATATATTATTGCATCACATACATACAGCACACATATATCATTACATCACACATATATCATTACATCACACATACACATCATTACATCACACACACACACATCATTACATCACACAAACATCATCATTACATCACACACACACACACATCATTACATCACACACACACATCATTACATCACACACACATCATTACATCACACATACATCATTACATCACACATATCATCATTACATCACACATATCATCATTACATCACACACACACATCATTACATCACACACACACCATTACATCACACATATATTATTGCATCACACATATATCATTACATCACACATACACATCATTACATCACACACATCATTACATCACACATACATCATTACATCACACATATCATCATTACATCACACACACACACACACACACCATTACATCACACATATATTATTGCATCACATACATACATCACACATATATCATTACATCACACATACACATCATTACATCACACACACACACATCATTACATCACACATACATCATTACATCACACACACACACATCATTACATCACACATACATCATTACATCACACATACACATCATTACATCACACACATCATTACATCAGACATAACATTACAGCACACATATATCATTACATCACACATATATCATTACATCACACATATATCATTACATCACACACACACACATCATTACATCACACATATATTATTGCATCACATACATACAGCACACATATATCATTACATCACACATACACATCATTACATCACACACATCATTACATCAGACATAACATTACAGCACACATATATCATTACATCACACATATATCATTACATCACACATACATCATTACATCACACATATCATCATTACATCACACATATCATCATTACATCACACACACACATCATTACATCACACACACACCATTACATCACACATATATTATTGCATCACACATATATCATTACATCACACATACACATCATTACATCACACACATCATTACATCACACATACATCATTACATCACACATATCATCATTACATCACACACACACACACACACCATTACATCACACATATATTATTGCATCACATACATACATCACACATATATCATTACATCACACACACATCATTACATCACACACACACACATCATTACATCACACATACACATCATTACATCACACATACATCATTACATCACACACACACACACCATTACATCACACATATATTATTGCATCACATACATACAGCACACATATATCATTACATCACACATACACATCATTACATCACACACATCATTACATCAGACATAACATTACAGCACACATATATCATTACATCACACATATATCATTACATCACACATATATCATTACATCACACACACACACACCATTACATCACACATATATTATTGCATCACACATATATCATTACATCACACATACACATCATTACATCACACACACACATCATTACATCACACACACACACATCATTACATCACACACACACCATTACATCACACATATATTATTGCATCACACATACACATCATTACATCACACATACCATTACATCACACATATCATCATTACATCACACACACACATCATTACATCACACACACCCATCATTACATCACACATACACATCATTACATCACACACACACACATTACATCACACATATATTATTGCATCACACATATCATCATTACATCACACACATCATTACATCACACACATCATTACATCACACATACACACCATTACATCACACATATATCATTACATCACACATACACATCATTACATCACACATACACATCATTACATCACACATATATCATTACATCACACATATATCATTACATCACATACATACAGCACACATATATCATTACATCACACATATATCATTACATCACACATATATCATTACATCACACACAGTATTATTCCAACAACTCTTTCAGCAATGAGTATATGTTCGCTAAAGGTATATTATAGTCTCTATAATAAGGAATTCTGGGAGTTTTAGTTCTAGAAAAGATGTAGGTTTTAATTATTTGGAACTACAAGTCCCAGCATACCTCCCCTAAGCTAGAGCCTGGCTGCTTTCACCCACAGTCACGAGACTGAATAATAGTAGCTGAGGCTGTACTACAAGTCCCAGCATGCCTCGCCCCACGTTCCTCACACATCACGTGCAAACACAATGGCACTTTGCCCAGCGGTTTTTGCAAAACTCTCTGCGATTGGCTCCCGGTTTTCACTACTTCCCCTAGCGCTGATTGGCTGAGAGAGGTCACTGGATGAGAAGCAGCCAATCAGGGCGCGGCTGGGCTGGAATCGGGGAGCAGCGCTGTGGTACGGGGCACATCTGCTGGGTGTCTGGGAGCTGGTGAGTGGTGCAGGGCATGTGCGAGGCGGGGGGCGGCACGTGGCACAGCTCAGCTGGGAGTTGTAGTGCATGTCGTGGTGATAATGTGCAGAAATAGGGATTGCACTATGGAATGCTGGGATGAAAAGTTGCAGAACCGTAGGGGGGGTCACACATTGCTCAACCTTTGCCTCTCCAGCTGCTGCAGAACTACAACTCCCAGCATGCCCTGTCAGGGCATGCTGGGCGTTGTAGTTCTGCAGCAGTTGGAGAGGTACAGGTTGGGGTACACTGCATTAGATATACACACACACCATGGTCACACATGTGTCCCATCCATCTCTACAGATCAGGCGTCCATGTGCTTCCCGCCAAAACCTCTCCATTCATATGAATGGGACTGATAGCCAATGAATATTTGCAACAAGTCAGCTGCATGTAAATTCGGTGTAAGGCTATGTTCACATTCTGCAGATTTAGACTAGGGAGATACGGTGACCCACAGATGGAATGCAACATAATGAGAGATGGGACCGTCACAACCCGGCCGATGGGCTGGCCGCTCCAGTCACTGATTGGCTGAGCAGCCATTCCATCAGTTCTCCCCCACCCAGTCGTGACATCATCACAAATTGGGGTAAAATGCCTTCTGGCGGGGGTCCCGCCTCGGCTGCTGACTGGCTGAGCTGCGCAGTGCACTGATTGGCTGAGCAGGACAAGCAAACGCTGAGAACCCCTGAAGCAAGCCATAGCACGCCGGCAGGGGGTTAACTTAAATACTCGCAACGGGATGTCAGGATGAACTGGCACTGGATCTGCAGCGAATTTCCCTGCAAATTCGCAGCGTGAAATCCGCTACGGATCCGGGCCTTAGGGTACGTTCACACTTACCGGATCCCCAGCATATTTTCTGCTGCAGATCCGCAGCAGATTTCATTTAAATAACTGAGCACCATCAAATCTGCTGCGGATCCTGTAGGTGTGAACGCACCCTTAAAGAAATTTTTAAAGTTTTTTTGGTAACATTTTTTCTAATTTTCCACTTTTCTATCTATACGATAAAATAATCCTGAGACTTCCTGTTGTGTCTGTGGGGATAAGAGGAGGCTGCTGTAAGGTGATCTGTGCCGCATTGCAGCGTCATGTGACACCAGTAGATAGAGGACACAATAGCAGCTCCCTGTGGAATGACCTCTTCACAGGTCACAGAGCGCGCTCAGTAATGTCTCACATTCATCTCAAGGGGACAGAGTCTGTGTATTGTCGTCTATGTCAGTGAGTCTCGCTGTAAAGCAAGTTAGTAAATGCTGTTAAAAACAGCTCAGGCAAGATGGCAGCCCCCATAACAATGTACAAAAAGTAAAATAAAATAAAAATCACAGTCAGAAAATAGAAACAGATTAGAATAAAAGAAGAGGTTTTAGTATCTGACTCTAATCCGTAACAGAAAATTTAGGTGACACATTCCCTTTTAACTTCTGCATTAAAGTTAACTCGGAAGTCTGCAACAAATCCACAGTTTGTAAATGCGCCCGTAGGGTTTCTGCACACGTTGCAGATCTTCTTCACCAGTTTCATGTGGATGAGGTTATAACATCTCTCACACTACAGAAGGTGCAGATATTAACCTGCAGATTCTAGAGCTGTCAGTGTTGTCGGCAGAGAACACAGCAGATATAGGTGGCCTTCATGTATGTAATACAGATGCAAGTCCTAGTCCAACCATGGGTCACCTGACTCATATGCTAATGAGGTGCTGATGACACCAGATTTGTACTGTAAGTTGTCAGATAGAGTTTCAGTGTACTCTGCCACACGGTGTAAGTAAATTGGCACCAAACTTAGGAAGTTTTGAATTGTTCCCTGATAAAGTACAGCACAGTGTGAAAACTGCCGGACAGTGCCCTGTTCGGAAAATATTTACACCCTGACCACATTGCCTATCATCAGCGACACACATCTATGACAGGCCGGAGGTCACCCAGATATCCACACATCTATGACAGCCCGGAGGTCACCCAGATACCCACACATCTATGACAGCCCGGAGGTCACCCAGATGTCCACACATCTATGACAGCCCGGAGGTCACCCAGATATCCACACATCTATGACAGCCCGGAGGTCACCCAGATATCCACACATCTATGACAGCCTGGAGGTCACCCAGATACCCACACATCTATGACAGCCCGGAGGTCACCCAGATACCCACACATCTATGACAGCCCGGAGGTCACCCAGATGTCCACACATCTATGACAGCCCAGAGGTCACCCAGATACCCACACATCTATGACAGCCGGTCACCCAGATACCCACACGTCTATGACAGCTTGATCTGGCCAACAAGACATCACTTATCTGTGACAGTCCGGTCTATGACACGATGGTCCTTGAACGTGCACCATAACTATGAAGCAGGCGTTTTCTGATATATCTCCGGGACTACAAACCCTCTTCCTCTCATTTTCACAATTGAATTGACAGAGAGTATCGAGCACCATAGTCACAAGCTAGAAGAGTCCCGGGTATAATGTAAGTAGTGATTCCTGTCACCGGAGGTATATGTGAACAGCAGGTAGGAGGACGTTCTCAGAAGGGAATATTCCTATAATCCGGCATAAACTGCCTGATAGGTGCCGGATTATCAAAATATAAAGTTCTCTCTCATCAAGTGGCGGATTAGCAGACCTCATTTATTATTATTATTTATTTATCGTGTCAAATTAAAGGTATATTTTGATCTTTTGATCGGTTATAGCTAAAACGATTGAAAAATCACGTGTAAAATTTTGTATTGGTTGGTTTTGCATAAAAATAATTTATAAAAATCAGACTAAAGCGAAACACAGTAAGTTGGACAATGTTTTTTTTTTTTTTCTGGTCAGAAAATCCCTTCTGAGAAGATGCTCTGATTTATTTCAAAAGACTTAAAGGGGAACTATCAGCAGGTTGGACAAATCTAACCTGCTGATAGGCCCCTGTAGCGCCCGGTACCCTGAGGAGGAAGGTATGTGTCTTGCCTTCCTCCTCGGTGTTGGTCCCACGCTGTTAGTCGGGTAAACTCTGATGCCGTGTCATCCCGTCCACCCCTTCTAATGATAAGTGGAGGGGGCCGGCCGGATGACGCAGCAGTGTTCCTAACAGTGCTCCAGAGCGAAGTTTATCCCAACTAACAGCGTAGGACCGGCGCCGAGGAGGAAGGTAAGACACATACCTTCCTCCTCAGCGTCCGTGGTGCTACAGGGGGCTATCAGTAGTTTAGATTCAGCTAACGTGCTGATAGTTCCCCTTTAGGTTTACAGTGTTCAGGAAAGAGTTAAGCTTTTCTAAGCACTGGGGGAGGAGCGACAGTGAGTTATAAGTCCTCCAGCTGATGAGCAGATTGCAGAGATAACAAAGTGATTTGCTTCATCATGATTGGAAATTCGCCCATCTCTACTTATAACTTTAAAAATCTAAATCAGCAGTAGCAGTAAAGTAGTGCTTTAAAATAAAGCTATACTTGCTTGTATCCAGGTCCAGTCTCCTATAAGCAGCTATACTTACTGTATCCAGGTCCAGTCCCCTGAAGGAAGCTATATAACAGCTATACATACTTGTATCCAAGTCCAGTCTCCTGAAAGCAGCTATACAACAACTATACTTACTGTATCCAGGTCCAGTCTCCTGAAGACAGCTATATAACAACTATACCTACTTGTATCCAGGTCCAGACTCCTGAAGGCAGCTATATAACAGCTATACTTACTGTATGCAGGTCCAGTCTCCTGAAGTCTTCCATATAACAGCTATACTTACTGTATCCAGGTCCAGTCTCCTGAAGGCAGCTATATAAGAGCTATACTTACTGTATCCAGGTCCAGTCTCCTGAAGGCAGCTATACAACAACTATACTTACTGTATCCAGGTCCAGTCTCCTGAAGACAGCTATATAACAACTATACCTACTTGTATCCAGGTCCAGACTCCTGAAGGCAGCTATATAACAGCTATACTTACTGTATCCAGGTCCAGTCTCCTGAAGGCAGCTATATAACAGCTATACTTACTGTATCCAGGTCCAGTCTCCTGAAGGCAGCTATATAACAGCTATACTAATTGTATCCAGGTCCAGTCTCCTGAAGGCAGCTATATAACAGCTATACTTACTGTATCCAGGTCCAGTCTCCTGAAGGCAGCTATATAACAGCTATACTTACTGTATCCAGGTCCAGTCTCCTGAAGGCAGCTATATAACAGCTATACTAATTGTATCCAGGTCCAGTCTCCTGAAGGCAGCTATATAACAGCTATACTTACTGTATCCAGGTCCAGTCTCCTGAAGGCAGCTATATAACAGCTATACTAATTGTATCCAGGTCCAGTCTCCTGAAGGCTGCTATATAACAGCTATACTTACTGTATCCAGGTCCAGTCTCCTGAAGGCAGCTATATAACAGCGATACTTACTTGTATCCAGGTCCAGTCTCCTGAAAGCAGCTATATAACAGCTATACTTACATGTATCCAGATCCAGTCTCCTGAAGCTTTTTAGACTTGTGCTGGTTGAAAAAAAGAGACTAAACATATGAAGTCCCAGCCTGTACAGAGAGTCACGGCTCTCATCAATCACATGACTGCTTTCTCTGTGTGCGCTCAGATGACCTGGGAAACTTTAAAAAAAAAAAAGAATTTAAACACAAAAAGCCCATGAGAAAAAAAAAAAGAAGTAAATTGCAAACTTGCTTTGTATCACATCTACTGTTGATTTAGATTTTTAAAAGTTATAATGACAGAGACACTTTAAAAGAATCGGGCTGTGTTCGCACATAGTATTTGGAGTTATACATTTACACCTGTTACGCTCAAAACATGTCGGGATTCGGGAACAGTTTTTGTTTCCAATGAATTTGAAAACGCTTCACAGTTCAATGTTAAATTATTACGGCTGTAAAACATAGTGCTCAGGACTTATCTCTGAGGTAATACAGCTGTTTTACAGACAATAAAGTGCGCTGTATTGAGTATTTTTACGTGTTTCAAAACACTTAAAAATTGGATTTGCTTAAAACTCATAGAAAAATGGCAAAAAAAAGTTTTATAAAACAAAAAAGCTAAAAAAAATTATATATAAACTTAAATAATACTGTGGGAACAAAGTTTTATATAGAAGCAGACCTGGTCACCAAGTGATCGTCAAAGGGGTATTCCCCTCAGGTAAAATTATGCTGAATCAACCCCCTACTGGAGACTAACAATTCATTCCATACTTTTGTTTTCAGTCTCCTTTCCCCAGTTCTGAGCTGCTGCTTTCTGCTGAAGACTCAGAAAACTGTGCATGAGCCTTTCTCTCTGGCTCCACTCTGATCTCCCTCCTCCTCCTTCCCTTCTGAGACGGCTGATGTAAACAAGTCCCTGACTGTCTGTTTCTGCACTCTGTATTGCAGGAAGGGATAATCATGGTTAGGTTACCAGCAGCTTGACCTCAGATTAACCCTCCCGGCCTTACAGAGTGCAGAGGTAGCTGGCCAGTGACGGTGTTTACATGAGCCGTCTCGGAAGGGGAGCGGGGGAGGAGATCAGAGCAGAGACGGAAATAACCGCTCACACGCCGTTTTCTGTGTCTTCATCAGAAAGCAGCAGCTGAGAACTGTGAGAATGGGATTGAAAAGATGATATTAATAATTATGGACTTATTTTATAGTCTCCAGAAGGGAAGATGATTCAACATGTATTTTACCTGAGCGAAATGCTCCTTTAAAGGGGTTTTCCACCTAAACATAACTTTTGATATGTTGCTGCCCATGGTAAAACTAACATTCCCTTCCATACTTGTTATTTTCTATTCAGTCTCCTTCCCTCCAGTTCTCAGCTGCTGCTTTCTGCTGAAGACACAAAAATCTGTGTGTGAGCTTTTCTTTCTGTCTCCCCCCCCCCTCCCTTCTGAGACAGATGATGTCCCTGGAAGGCTCTGTTTGCAACTTTGTAGTTTCTAATGCTGGTACGGTTATGCTAAGGTCAAGTTGGTGATGAAGTCACTGCTGGCATTACAAAGTTGCAGATAAAGCCAAGCAGGGACTTGCTTACATCAGCCATCTTGGAAGGGAGGGGGAGACGGAGAGATGCATTTTAATGCATTTTATCCAACAAACTTTAAAGAGGATGTACCATCAGGTACATTCTCTTTAATCTGACACAGGGATAGGCCCCGTTCCCACTGAGCGGAATTCCTTAGCCTCCCTCTCATAATGGGAGTCTATGGGAGGTGCGCGCTCCTGCTCTGTCTGCGCTGAAGAATGAACATGTTCCGCTAGTTTTGCTCAGTGGGAACAGGGCGATAGAACGGCGCCGTCACGGGCAAGCCGGTGCCGCGGTCCGTTCTTCGATCTGTTGCCCGGTTCCTGTGTACTATGCACGGGCACTGGGTTGGTGCTCAAGCACTGGAGACGGGCCGGCTGCCCCCACTGGGAAGGAATTCCCTCCCCTCTATGAGGCGGCTCCATTGATTCAAACAGAGCTGCGTCATAGAGGGGAGGGAATTCCCTCCCACTGGGGGCGGCCAGCCCGCCTCCAGTGCTTGAGCATCGGCCTGGTACCCGTGCATAGAACGGCGCCGTACACGGTAATCGGGCCGCGGGTCGAAAAATAGACCGCGGCACCGGCTTCCCCGTGACGGCGATGTTCTTTCCCTGTGTCAGATTAAAGAGGATGTACCTGGTGGTACATCCTCTTTAAGGTAATGTTCACACTGAGGAAAGTAGGTGAGGAATTTCAAGTGGAATCCGCTCTTAATTTTACACTTTTTTCCGCTTGAAATTCCGCTTGTAAAATATGTTAAGAGCAATGTCCCTTTGTGTTCAATGGGATTTCCGCTCCGTTGTTCACATGGTCGAATTTACACGTGGAATGTTCTGTCACAGTCCGCTTTCCGCCCAAAAATTGACAAATCAATTCTTTGAGCGGATTCTGCTAGAGAAATCCTAAAGAAGTCATTGGGGCTTGGCTTTGAATTTTCCACTTTCCGCTCGCATTCCCCACAAATTTTGTTCAAATTCCACGTCTATTCTGCCAGAGCTGAAGAAGAGGAAATTTCCAGCAGAAAACCTCTCCAATTCCTCACCTAGTCCTCAGTGTGAACATACCCTAACTTTAGAATGACTTACTGTGTGTTGGTGAATCTCCCCCTGTGTATCTCCCCTCCCGGCTGTATTTGAAACAAAGGAGCTGGGGTCCAATCTGGAGATCACCGGAGGGTACAGAGGTTGGACCCCATGCAATCTCTTACTTGTCGCCTATCTTGTGGATAGGGGACAAGTAAGTTTTAATTGGAGAACTCTTTTGAGGAGTCACGTCGAATGAAGAGGGAAGAGGGATGGGGGGGTGAATAAACCGGCGTCGGTCTATTAATATAAAATAACTTAAAGCTATGTACCTGATGGTACATCGCTTTAAAGTGCCTCTGAAAGATTGATGCTGTAATGTGATCGGGGGCTATGAATGATACCTCTGCTTATCTTCCATGCCAAAATGTAATGCTACATGAAAGAAAAAAATCTACACCCCTTGCTTTCTGGCTGCTGGGTCTTGTAGAGCTACAAAATATAACGCTTCTCCTCATGACTCCATATGAGCATGGAGATCTGGTGTAGTCATTCACCATCTGCATCTACTGTTGCTAAGGCTAGGTTCACACTGCGTTTTCAGCATCCGTTTAACGGATCCGTTTTTTTTAACGTCCAGAAAAATAGGGTCAGCAACGTTTTTTGGTCCGTTTTGGTCCGCCAAAAAAAACGGATCCGTTTTTTTTTATAATGGAAGTCAATGGAAAAACGGATGCACACAAATGAATCCGTTTTTTGCAATCCGTTTTTCATGCGTTTTTTTGAAAAAAAACGGATGCGTTAAACGGATGCTGAAAACGCAGTGTGAACCTAGCCTAAGCAACATATCAGACATGTTCATTGACTCCAAAGTCAACCATTACAATTTCTGAGTTTCCCCTTATAGACTTCTCTCTTTGTATGAGGTATCATCTGGCTAGCCTGATGATTTCACTTCATTTGGTGCTGCTTTATATGCTGGGTGTAGTAAGTGTAAGTGGTCATGCATACAACATGGCCGCCTATGTTCAGTGGGAGCCCGCCCAGAAAATGTAAACTGAGTGGCTACAGTGGCAGGGACACCTTCCTTTGAAAGGGGTCCCTGATCCTGTATGAGGCGCTCTACACTATTAATGGGATTCGCCTAAAATAAATCTGGAAACAATTTTTTTTTATTAAGACATATCCTATTTTTTTAGGTGATTTAAGCAAATTTGATTGGTTTAGAATCAGTCCTCTGATCACTCATAAGGATCTGCCTAGCCCATGGGCATCCTAGCTGTGGCCCTCCAGTTAGTACAAAACTACAATTCCCGCCATGCCTGGATAGCCTTTGGCTTAAACCGTTGAATAGCCCAAAGCAACCAATCGCAATGCAGCTTTCATTTTGTGTTCTGAGATTGGTTGCTATGGGCAACATGGCCTTCCTTTTATAAAGCTTTGATAAATTTCGAGGACGTAACTTTTCTGTCCACACATTATTTTCCAGCATGCCACGCTGCATCGTCAAAGGATGTTATAGCAACGGGAAAAAGAGCCAAGATGTCACTCTGCACCGTTTCCCCCTAAAAATAGAAATCATAAAATCATGGTTGCTCCGCATCCCCCAAGACTTTGGTGATATTGATGACTTTGCACAGAAAGTTTTGGAGGGAAGAAGATCTGCTTTGTATAGGATTTGTTCCAGGCATTTCTCCCCCAATAGTTACTATAACTGTAGTTTAAAGAGAATTCTCAGGAAGGATTCCGTGCCGACAATATTCGAGGCCGCGCCTTCAGGTGCTGCAAGTCCTCCGAAGAGAGCTGATGCGGAGAACATGGAGGAGAGCTCGGAAAAGAGAGATAAGGTTTCCACGGGGACGGATATCGACTACTTCATAAATAAGACGAACAACTGGACCATGACTGATGTGACTGCTAGTAAAAGAAGTGTCGGGACGCAAGTAGTTAAAGGGACAAGCAGAGGAGTTCAGTGTGACCTCGACAGGGAGTCTGATCCACTTATTGGCCTCTCATGCATGGATTCTCTTGGCTTCATGTTTGCCACCACAAGGCAGTAGACCGCCAATCCACCTATTGGCCTCTCATATGTGGACACTGTCAAATTCATGTTTGTTTTCACAGGGCAGTAGACCACCAAGCTACGTTTTGGCTTTTCGTTCTTGGATTTATGTTTGGCCCCACTAGGCAGTAGACCACTAAGCCACTTTTCATTCTGGAATTCTTGGAAGTTCTCAGATTCATGTTTGACACCATCAGGCAATAGACCTCTTCAGGTCTATCTTATGGTCTTATTATACTACCTCAACTTCAGGAGCACAGTTTGTTTTCGATGTGGAACCTCGGCCACTTATTGGCCTCTCATGCATGGACAGTCTTGGATTCATGTTTGGCACTCTGAGGCAGGAAACCACTTGAGGTCCATTTTATGGCCGTATTATACTACCTCAACTTCAAGAACACAGTTAGTTTTTGATGTGCAGCCTCAGCCACTTTTCGACCTCTCATACATTCTTGGATTCATGTTTGGTGCCTTAGGACAACTTTAGTTCTAACTCAAGGCCAGATTATACCTCCTTATCGTCTAGACAACCAGTTACCTCAGAGAAACCAACCTTCTGCCAGAACTGATCTTGGAGTGAAAACAACTTAGGTTGGAAAGTCCAAAAGCAACCTAATGGTGATCATCAGATATATAAGTGCTATGTCAGATGTCCCATTCTGAAAAAAAAATTGAAGTAATCTCAACACTCCAGAAAGTGCTAGGACCATGTTAAGAAGAGTTTCCAACTGGATACATGTAAGACCTATTGACTGGTTGTGCCATACATGTCTTATCAGTCGAAGGATGTTCAGCTGCTTGGACCACCATGATCACTCTATAATGCCATAAAGTATGGAAAAACTGTGAGTTGAGATTACTGAAGGTTCTGGACCCTTACCAGATTTAGATTTTCTAACAGCATGTTTTTTTTATATATTTTTTTAAAAGTTTGTACCAATAAGCTGGATTTTGCTTTGAAGAGTTCAACCACAGAGATTGTCTACCTCGCCACCAATGCTGCAGTGTTTAACCTCGAAAGGACATACTTTATATTTTACTGTTATTTATGTCAATTGTTGTTTGTTTAATTTTTTTGTTGCTGTTGAAACATCTGAAAAAAAAGTAAAAAATGTTCAACTTAAAAATTACTCATTGCTTTATTGCGTCTCAAAGATATCTCCAGAAACGTATCTCATTGCTTCAGGGAAGTGTAAGGGCAATTTTTTTTTTTAAATTAAATTGTTTGGAATAATAATTTACCTACCCGAGGCTTGAGGATGGTTGAATTTGTTGCTTTCCTAGATAACATACTTGAGTTCTTAGGAAAGCTTGGTGAATGCCAATCTGTCTTTAGAGTAGCCCTGCTGAAATTGTGTGACCTCGTGTGGTTCCAGAATTGTGTGACCGCACGCAGTTCCAGAATTGTTTGACCTCACGCAGTTCCGGAAGGCTTGACCTTACTTCCTACAGGATATTTAGCTGCTGATAAGTACTTGGCTTGAGATTTTTTAATAGTAATTTACAGATCTGTATAACTTTTTGGCACCGGTTGGTTTAAAAACAAAACACTAGTTTTAGATTTTTTTTCTCCGGAGTAACCCTTAAATGTGCTAAAATATAGACTTAGGTCCACATGGCTCCATAGACTCTAGTTGGGTTTACATGTTGGAATTACACCTTGGTAGATGATGAGTATAGATGGTAAACCTGTAGTGGTCCACCACAACTCTTAGCATGAGAGCTTTATACTACACGGAGAGCCATTGATACAGGCAATGACTTTATCATTAAATGTTTTTTTTTTTAAGTTTTTCAAAATAACAAATACTTGTAAAACATTAAACGGGCGATATCATATAATGTATATAAAACAAATATAAGCGCCATCAAAGGTATGAAACATCAGGTAAAAATCTATCAGTCACGTATGACTAATACCTTTAGAACTTACTGATGATGGTAATTTATGTACGTGTCCTTCTATCCAGCAGATTCTAATCACCCGCTCCAGTAAGAGAGTGGAGAAGAGCAAGTCCTGTGAGTGAGTGGACCATGGCACATACAAGGAAAAGAGCTTCTAAAGAGAAATCTTTAAGAGCATCCGATAAACAGAAGAAGTCGAAACCGAGTGATTGCTCAAATACAGCGGCTGGTGGCTCGAGTCCCAATGGGGACCATCTACGTAAGATAGACCAGGAAGCCATAAACAATGGGGAAACCAAATTAGATTCTAGTTTGGATATTGGAAAATTTATTAATACAAATGTTGTTGGAGAAGATCAGTCAACAGTGTTCCAAAAAGTTGACAATTCTAAAGGAAATCTGGTAAAATTAGATTCGTTGACTGAGCGGAACGATACACCCAGTCAGACTGGATTCCAAAAGACTATAAAAAAAGAGAGTGATGCCCCCGAAGAAAAATCTGAAGGTGCAAAACAATTGCAAAGCCATCGGTCCTATACGTGTTGTGTATGCGGCAAAAGCTACAGCAGCAGCTCCCATCTTCATAGACACCAGAAAACTCACGCAGCTGATAAAACGAGCAGTGGTGGTCCTGGAGAAGGACCTTGTGAAGTGAAGACCACAAGTGAAAAAGGTTTCCCATGCGTCTGTGGGAAAAGCTTTACCATCAATTCCAATCTACACAGACATCAGAAGACGTGCCAAGTGGGGACTGTGACTACTCCCGAGTCTGATGGGGATGAAAGTCGATTGAAGCCTTATGTGTGCGCTTGTGGGAAGCGGTATACAAGCAGCTCCCATCTCTACAGACACCAGAGAACTCATGTAGATGGATATAAGGAAAGCGCCCCGGCTAATATATGCCACTGTGGGAAGGTGTTTAGCTCTAGGTCGAATCTGAAGCGGCACCAGAAGACGCACACCCAAGAGAATGACCAAAACGAAGAACGTGGAGGTGACTCTGTAGAAGATACCGAGACAGAAGCCCCTGCGAAAATAAAACCGTACGTGTGTCACTGCGGGAAAAGCTACACTTGTAGTTCTCATCTCTACCGACACCAAAGGACTCACCAAGCGGGGAACGTCCCGGCGAGAACGAGGAATCGGGCTGAAGAAAGTCAAATAGAGAAACCTTATAAATGTGAGTGCGGTAAAAGTTACACCTCCACCTCACACCTCTACAGACACCAGAGGACTCACAGGATGCAAGATGTTCTTGTAGACGACCAGGACTGTGACAGCGACGTCCAGTACGAGGAGCCTGACGAAAAGCCTTACCAGTGTGAATGCGGCAAAAGCTTCATCTTATGGTTTTCTCTTATGGTGCATAAAAGGATTCACTGCAAAGCGAAGCTTCAGTCCTCGCCTGCCACTATGCAGGGCTCTTCTTGATTCCGTTCCCTACCACGTCCATGTATGTTCTGAGTATTATCATCGACAATATTTAGATTTATCCAGTATCTAATACTCACGAAGATGGTAGATGAATGGCACAGTAAGGACTAGATGTTTTACTGAGAACCAGAGAAGAACGAACCTCAAGCACTTTTGCCTTTGTCCGAACCCGAGCGGGTGGCATTTGATTACTGAAGAAGTTGGATGCAGCCCTAGGGAGTCCGGGAAAACATGGATACAACCTATGGCTCATGCCTGTATCCATTCTTTCCAGTTAGCCTTAGGGTCCTATTCCACTGGCCGATGGGGGCCCGATCAATAATGTAAACGAGCGCCGATCTGCCGATCTCGTTTACTGATCCTATTACACGGCCCGATAATCGTTTAGTGAGGGCTGCAGGTACATTGTTACCTTGTTTAAACACCATACATTACCTAAGCATGTTGCAGGTCTTCTCCTGCGCTCCTGGGCACGGCGGTCCTGGCCAGTGATTGGCTGAGCGGTCTGTCAGCTAAGACAGGCCACACCGAAGCTGCTGCTGCTGCATGCATGACCGGGAGGAAGAAGGAGCGCAGGAGAAGATCTGCAACATCCTATGTAATGTATGGTGTTTGTGAGATCGTCGGTCGCAAACCCCACATCGCTATTCCACGCAGTGATGTGCGGTCGGTGCCTGATGATTTTAGGTTTGAACCTAAATAAACGATTAGCCGATGACACGATCATCGGCTGATCTTTGTCTCTATTCCACGGAGCGATAATCAGCCGAATTTGGCCAATTATCTCTCTGTGGAATAGGCCCCTTAGGGTTGCATCCAACTTCTTAAGCCATTGATAATCAAATGGCGCATGCTTGGGATGAATCCGCGCATGCTTGACGTTCGCTCATCTCTACTGATGTAACTATGTACAGCGTAACCCTACTGCGGATTGGGTTTTATAATGGTTGTAGTAGACCATTCCTTTTTTAACTACAGGATTGTTTGTAGCGTGTTTTATATTTCCTGATTGACTTCCAAGTGTTTTTGAGGAATGCCTGAAAAAAAGAAAAACACTAAAAAAGTGATTTAAAAAAACTATGTGTAACACCGGGAGGACTCGGACTATGGAGGACCCAGCACATCTACGTTACCTACTGATATCAAAGAAAACTGTAATTCTTTGTGTCCCCTGTGGTGGCGCTGCAGGGATATTAATCAGGTTACACCTGATGGACGGAGGTCCCAGCGGCACGCGATGGACTGATCATTCTAATAATAATGGTGTAAAATGAAATAAAGTGTTAAAGGGGCACTCTGACGAATATCTTTTTCTTCCTGTCTTCCAGTACGTATCAGCTGCTGCATGTCCTGCAGGAAGTGGTGTATTCTCTCCAGTCTGACACAGTGCTCTCTGCTGCCCCCTTTGTCCATTTCATGAACTGTCCAGAGCAGGAGAGGTTTTCTGAAGGGATTTGCTGCTGCCCTGGACAGTTCCTGACATGGACAGAGGTGGCAGCAGAGAGCACTGTGTCAGACTGGAGAAAATACACCACTTCCTGCAGGACATACATCAGCTGGTAAGTACTGGAAGACGTAAGATTTTTAAATAGAAGTAAATTACAAATCTATATAACTTTCTGAAGCTGATTTGAAAGAAAAAGATTTTCTCCGGATTACCCCTTTCATTTTTTACATTGTATTCTTTATTTTTAACGTATTGCTGTGATTTACAGTCAGTTTCACCTAATACTACAAGGTGGTAGAAGGAGAAGGCCCTCATAGAGATGGAGGTGTATTCCTGATGGGATTGGGTTTACAGTAGTGTAATACGGTTGCATCCTCATCAGTTCAGGACGTCGGACCGGTGGTCGCTCCGGGACTTGTTGTTGCTGTAATGAACCGGTATTGCACTAGTGTGAACCATCCAGCTTTTGGCAAATAGACAAAGGGGCTGGATTATAGCGCGAGAATCTACTAAAGCAAATACTTGTATACTTATATGTTTTTGAGTTACGCAAAAACCTAAATTTAAAAAAAAAAAGTTCTTTAACTTCCATATGAATTAGGAAGTAGGTCCCATAGATGCCGATGCCTATGTATAGCCCTATAAATAATGCCAGGTATCAGACACAGTGAGAATCATAGTGACATGTGCTTCTGTGTGGAGATATTGCTGTCCCAGACTTATCATGTATTCTTTTGATTCCACCTCAGTATGTCCACCTTAAGTGTCAAGCGCTGGTGGTCACACATGCTCAGTAACTCAGTCTCATTGTCGAGTTCTTCTTACACATAATGGGGGAGATTTATCAAACATGGTGTAAAGTGAAACTGGCTCAGTTGCCCCTAGCAACAAATCAGATTCCACTTTTCATTCCTCACAGACTCTTGGGAAAATGAAAGGTGGAATCTGATTGGTTGCTAGGGGCAACTGAGCCTGTATTACTTTACACCATGTTTGATAAATCTCCCCCAGTTGGTGGAGTGATTCCTGCTGTTATAGAGAAGACAATAAAGCTCATGCAGTTGAAGCAGCGTCTTCTCACAAGATGGACAGGAGTAAAGAGGAACTCTTTTTTTAATTAACTTTTTTTTTAGAAAGTTATACAGATTTGTAATTTACTTCTATTTAAAATCTCCAGTCTTCAAGTACCTATCAGCTGCTGTATGTCCTGCAGGAAGTGGTGTATTCTTTCCAGTCTGACACAGTGCTCTCTGCTGCCACCTCTGTCCATGTCAGGAACTGTCCAGAGCAGGAGAGGTTTTCTATGGGGATTTGCTACTACTCTGGACAGTTCCTGACATGGACAGAGGTGGCAGCAGAGAGCACATACAGCAGTTGATAAGTACTGGAAGACTGGAGATTTTTAAACAGAAGCAATAAACAAATCGGTATAACTTTCTGACACCAGTTGATTTGCTAAAAATAAAAAATTGCAGGAGTCCCCCTTTAAGAATGTACTTTAGGGGGCGCCATAACAAGCAGGTAACCACAAGTCTGGACACAAAAGGATGGTTTTAAATTATTCTAATAAACCATGTTTGTGTCTCCTGACAATAACATTATGGAATCCTAGGAGACTCCCTGAAGTGGTGGCAGACAGACCAGGCACGGTCACTCGGAGTACATTTATATTTCCTTGTACATTGTATCCCAGTCATAGTAAATCCTAATAAAAATCACTTTCTAGGACTACAGCTTCTTTCTTTTTTTATAATAAAATGCAATACAATTCTGCATAGTCAGTGGATGTTCTGTGAATCTGTATACGGCTCGAGCCGGGCTGGGGTCACACATGGGCAGCCTCGGACCCCCTACCAGTCTAAACTTGTGACATGTTGAATTTTTTTTATGTATCTTTAAGGGTACGTTCACACGTACCTACTCGCAGCAAAAATCTCGCTGCGAGTTTGCAGCGAGATCCGCTACGAGTCAAGGTCCTGTATGTAATGCAACCGCCCCCTTAACCCGTTATTGACAGGGGCCTGCCAGGACCTTGACTCGTAGCGGATCTTCCTGCTAAAGTCGCATCGAGTCGGTATGTGTGAACCCACCCTTAAAGGGTTTTCAGGATTTTCCTAAAATTTTCTGCTGGCTGTGGAAAAAAACCTAAAACTTTAAACCCTGCACTGTCATGATGTCATGTACATTGAGCATGTGATTCTGCAGCCTATCACTGGTTGTAGCTGGTTGGTGATTGGCTGCAGCCTCCGTGAGCCGTGTATGTATGTGACATCATGAAAACAGGCCTGGCCGGAGACACCTGCTCTCAGGGCGGAGCGACTGTGAATTAAAAGGCGTCAGCTGATGAGCGGATTTTAGAGATAACAAAGGGTATTTGTTACTGTAAATTCCCTCATCTCTAATTACAGCCTGTCCTACACAAAACAAAACCAGCTGTGCTGACATACTATTACACGGACCCATAATTGGCCAATTCGGCCGATTATCGCTCTATGTAATAAATACAACGATCAGCTGATGACTACGGTCATCGGCTGATCGTTAATATAGGTTAGAACCTATAATTGTCGGGCGCCGACCGCGCATCACTACGTGTAATACCGGTTCTCGGCCGGTGACTGACGATATACATTACCTATCCATGGTCCAGGGCTCCTCCTGCGCTCCGCTTCTCCCCAGGTCCCGCCCGCTCTAGCTTCATAGCGGTCTGTCTGAGCTGACAGGCCGCTCAGCCAATCACTGGCCAGGGCTGCCGCGGCCAGTTCTTGACTGAGCAGTCTGTCAGCTCAGACAGACCGCTATGAAGCTAGAGCGGGCGGGACCTGGGGAGAAGCGGAGCGCAGGAGGAGCCCTGGACCATGAATAGGTAATGTATAGAGTTTAGCAAGGGCTGCAAGGACATCGGTAGCGATATCCATGCAGCCCTTGTTAAACGATTATCAGGCTGTGTAATAGGCCCAGTAAACGAGCGCCGATCTAGCAGATCAGCGCTCATTTACAGTTATGGGGCCCCCATCGGCCTGTGTAATACCACCCTAAGGCTATGTTCACACTACGTAAATTAACCGTTGTTTTCACCCGGCCGTACATGTGCGCCTGAAACCACAGCCGTAGAAATATGGCCATACGGGCTGGTCGTGCTTCCTAGCAGTTTCTAGCAATTTTTGTGTAAGGGTCCTATTACATAGAGCGATTTTTAATGATAAACGATCACAAACGAGATTGTTTATCGCTAACCTGAAATCTTTCACCATATTACACAGAACAATGGTCGTTAGTTACGATCGTTACCATGATCTTTTACTCCTTCTGATCCCAGCAAAACAAAGAACAATGTGCAATTACACTGAACGATTAGTGAAAAAATGAGGAACTTGAGCGAACGAATGTGGAATTACAGCGAACGATTAACGATAATTTTACATACGAATGATTTTTCAAATCGTTGCCTGCAATTGCACAGAACGATTATCATTTAAATTCGAACGATATAACGACTTTTTGCATGATAATCGTCCCGAGTAATAGGACCCTAACTGCAGCAAATTTGATTTGCTTTGAATCTGCACCATCAAATCTGCTGCAGATCCTGTACGTGTGAACGTACTCTTAGGGTGCCTTCACACCTACCGGATCCACAGCGGATCTTACTTCTGCGGATTTGATTCGGATTTGATGCCTATGTTAGCACATACTCGCAGCGGGATTGACATCCCGCTGTGAGTATGTGCTTTAACCCTCTGGCGCCCACAGCCCTGCCAGCGGAATGGAGGATGCGGGCGGCGGTGCTGATGGGGGGCCAGGATGGAGGATGCGGGCGGTGGGGAGGATGGAGGATGCGGGCGGTGGGGAGGATGCGGGCGGCGGTGCTCATGGGGGGCCGGAATGGAGGATGCGGGCGGCGGGGAGGATGTGGGCGGCAGTGCTGATGGGGGGCCGGGATGGAGGATGCGGGCGGCGGGGAGGATGGAGGATGCGGGTGGCAGTGCTGATGGGGGGCCGGGATGGAGGATGCGGGCAGCGGGGAGGAGGATGGAGGATGCGGGCGGCGGGGAGGATGGGGGTGCCTTCACACACACACACCGGATCTGCAGTGGATTTCACGATGCGGATTCACAGGTAGATCCGCTGCGGATCCAGTGTCAGTGCATCCCTATGAGAATACATACTGGCAGTGGGATTAACCTCCCGCTGTGAGTATGTAAGTTAACCCCCCAGCGGCCGGAGCATACATCCCACTCCAGCTTTCTTCCGGGGTTCTCGGCAGGACATCCCGGCAGGGCAGCGCACTGATTGGCTGAGCAGACGCTGGGAACCCCTAATCTCCTCACTGAGCTGTGGAGAGCACTTGGGAACCCTTGGTGGCAGTGACCCTTTAAGCCAGTGATGGGGAACCTCCCGCCCTCCAGCAGTTGCAAAACTACATTTCCCATCATGCCTGGACATCCAAAGCGCAAGCCATGGGAAATGTAGTTTTGCAACAGCTGGAGGGCGGGAGGTTCCCCATCACTGGCTTAAAGCTTTGGTTACACACCCCCTTGAATTTTACCTTTTGGGTAGCAGCTGATTTTCTGCTGTGGATTCGCAGCAGATTTGACTAAATGGATGGACACAGCATTAAATCCGCACTGTAAAATCCGCTGCGGATCCGTAGCAGAAAATACGGTACGTGTGAAATATCTCTGCCCCAGTTCCCCCTGATATCAGACAGCATTCACATGACTGCAGGACAGCAACACCCCAGGATACTGCTGGGACTACAGAACTACATATCCCGGCGTACATCGGTAGCTGTTCAGCGTCGGCAGCCAATGAAATCGCTGATACTACTGAGGATCCTTGGGAGTTGTAGTCCGGTATTCACTTCAACCTTGAGATCAACGCGTAACATGAACTACGCTTCCCGACGTGCACCGGGCGCTGGTAAATGTATTAATATTAGCGTCCACGCTCTAGACTCTCGGGAAATGTAGTCCAGCATCGTTATACCTTAATAATCATTGAACGTCCAAGAACTACATATCCCATGCTAGTAACTGTTACCTGTCAACGGTGCGCAGGCCGCGGTGGAATCTTGGGAATTGTAGTTTCGACCAGCACGTGATAGGCTGGTGGGTATTTAAGACGCAACTACGACTCCCGGCATGCTTTTCGAAAGCGTAAACTAGGAAGCCAATAAGAGTTGAGCGTTGGTTAGCCCGCCCACTCACATGGTCGCAGAAGGTAGGAGCTTTGTGTGGACTGTTTACATGTGCGCCCAGGCCGTGTGTGTTATATGGCGGCAGCGTGTTCTTATACACGGGGGAGGCGGGAGATCAGCACAGGCCTCAGAGCAGCTGCTGACACCAGTCTCTATACAAGTGTATCCGGAGAGACAACTTTGTTGCCCATAGCAACCAGTCTGCCTGCGGTGCAGGTGTGGGAGACGGAGCTGAGCGCTGATTGGTCTGTTTGGTTGCTATGGGCAACTTATGTTGTAATATATGCATATTAGGAATATACTCTGTACTTCTGTCTGTGTCAATAGAGCAGAGTTCCCCAGTGTGGGATTCTGAAAAACTACAACTCCCATCATGCGCGTAGAGCTGTGGTTTTGCAGCAGCTGTAAAGCAACAGGATGGGAAACATTACACAAGAGTGTGGCAGCTCACATGTCACCAGCTATATGTGTGTGCATAGTGACAACTACTGATGGTGTTATAACCGCTCTCGGGCAGGTTGTCGGGGGCTCTGACCGCTCCCGGGCAGGTTGTCGGGGGCTCTGACCGCTCCCGGGCAGGTTGTCGGGGGCTCTGATCGCTCCCGGGCAGGCTGTCGGGGGCTCTGACCGCTCCCGGGCAGGCTGTCGGGGGCTCTGACCGCTCCCGGGCAGGCTGTCGGGGGCTCTGACCGCTCCCGGGCAGGCTGTCGGGGGCTCTGACCGCTCCCGGGCAGGCTGTCGGGGGCTCTGACCGCTCCCGGGCAGGCTGTCGGGGGCTCTGACCGCTCCCGGGCAGGCTGTCGGGGGCTCTGACCGCTCCCGGGCAGGCTGTCGGTGGCTCTGACCGCTCCCGGGCAGGCTGTCGGTGGCTCTGACCGCTCCCGGGCAGGCTGTCGGTGGCTCTGACCGCTCCCGGGCAGGCTGTCGGTGGCTCTGACCGCTCCCGGGCAGGCTGTCGGTGGCTCTGACCGCTCCCGGGCAGGCTGTCGGTGGCTCTGACCGCTCCCGGGCAGGCTGTCGGTGGCTCTGACCGCTCCCGGGCAGGCTGTCGGTGGCTCTGACCGCTCCCGGGCAGGCTGTCGGTGGCTCTGACCGCTCCCGGGCAGGCTGTCGGTGGCTCTGACCGCTCCCGGGCAGGCTGTCGGGGGCTCTGACCGCTCCCGGGCAGGCTGTCATCCAGCCTTCTCTAAAACTGCCTTGAAAGGGGCATCCAGCAAAACTCCTTTCCTTCACATCAACTGGTGTCAGAACGTTATATAGATTGGTAATTTTATTCTATTTAAAAAATCTCCAGTCTTCTAGTACTTATCAGCTGCTGTATGTCCTGCAAGAAGTGGTGTATTCTCTCCAGTCTGACACAGTGCTCTCTGCTGCCACCTCTGTCCATGTCAGGAACTGTCCAGAGCAGCAGCAAATCCCCATAGAGACAGTTCCTGCCCTGGACAGAGGTGGCAGCAGAGAGCACTGTGTCAGACTGGGAAGAATAGTCTATACCAGGCTATTGGCTCCCATGGCTGTAGGGTGACCAGACATCTCTCTTATGCTAATGGTTTGGCACCTTTCCTTTTTTTGTTTGCTGTTTTCAGGCTTCTTTCTGCCCTTTTTCTAGCACTTTATACATGAATGTGTTTGCTTAGTGAGTTTGATAATTTGCTTTCACTAGGGTGTATAAATTGTCTGTCGTACTATTGTATTTATTGGTTTATTACAACTCTCCATTATACTTAATGCCAACCTTTTCTTGTTTGCATACTGTAATTCTGTATACTTATGTATTGGATCATGTGGAGTAAAATTATTATTGTCTAATACCCTGGTGTTGTGGCGGATTATTATATCCTATTTACATAGGCTACTATACACCCATGTGTGGTTTAATTTGTTTTTGTCTGTTTTGGTGTTTGTTTTTTGTTATTGGATCATGTTCAAATAAAAAAAAAAAATTGATCTTTTACATTTCATTGAGTGGTGTGCGCTTTAAACATAGGGGGAGATTTATCAAACATGGTGCAAAGTGAGACTGGCTCAGTCGCCCCCGGCAACCAATCAGATTCCACCTTTCATTTTCCGAAGAATCTGTGAGGAATGAAAGGTGGAATCTGATTGGTTGCTAGGGGCAACTGAGCCAGCTTCACTTTACACCATGTTTGATAAATTTTCCCCATAATGTTCAGCTGTCTTCTTCTTTTTGGTTGTGAAAACTGGAAAGAATATACCACTTCCTGCAGGACATACAGCAGCTGAGAAGTATGGGAAGACTTGAGATTTTTATGTAGAATTAAATGACAAATCTGTATAACTTTTCGCTACTTGAGAAGGATGATCCCAATAATAAGGGAAGCTGTCAGATTGTTAGATGCTGGTGATTCGAGGAGACACATGGTACCTTTCATATATCTGTCTGTGCTTCCATACAGTTTTTTTTTTTTTTTTTGCTATGGGGCCCCATGAATCCTAGCTACGCCCCTGTGTCAAAGAGGTGTTCCCAAGCAAGCAGGAAGACCTTCCCCCTCCCCTTCCTATCCCTACTTGATTGACAGTCATCTGGAATCTGAGCGAGGGATGGTAGGGGGAGTGAGGAAGCGTTCCAGTCCTCAGCACTTCAGGAGCTCCTCAGGAATAAAATCATTCTGTATGTTCTGGAAGTGCAGACAGATATGTGAGGAATACCAGGCGTCTCCTTGTCCTAACAGCATCGATCAGTGTCAGCAGTTTAGAATGTGAATTACAGCTGACAGATTCCCTTTAAGATTCATCCCCTTCCCACCAGATGGGAGACACAGAGCTGATCGGGGATTCTCACCATTGCGGAGATCTGATGAGTCCTGGATGAGCGGTGCAGCGTCTCCCCCATCATTGCCTGCTATAGTTCACTGCTTGCTCTGCATAGTATCACCCCACTCACCCAGACAACCAGTCCCCAGGGGGACTTCTAGTTCATGTAAAAAAAAAGTAAACAGCCGTTTCGCGCGCATGCGCAGCGCGCTTTCTCGAGGTCCTCAAGGAAGTGCGCTGCGCATGCTCGTGAAATGACTGTAGCCCAGTCACTTGTCAGCGTCTTCACCGAGCCGCTACAATAAAGGCTCTTTAACTGCTGCATGGGTGAGTGCCACAATTCTTCTATGGATATTATGGGACATGTTGTGCTTTTTGTTGAGCACCACCAGCAGCCGTACTGAGGGAATCCAATAGCGGGGAGACCTATATCTGAGCCAAGCCGGGAAGGTAGTGGTGTCGGGAGAGGTTATTCTTCCTTGATTGGACACGTGTAAAAGCGCTATAACCCTGGGAATGGAGCGATTTTATGGAACATATATTTGTTAACAATGGTTAAAATTTGTTACAGGCCGTCAGATACAATATAAGTTATACATGTTATATATCGTTGTAATCGTAACGACTTGAACATATATAACAAGTCAGTTTTACCATAGGGCGAACAGCGTAAATGCAAAACTCCCCGAAATCCAAACAAATTCCTTTTTTTTTTTTTTTCTATTTGACAGCGCAAATGACTTTTTTTTTCCAGTTTCGCAGCATATTTTATGGAAAAATAATGCCTGCCATTGCAAAGTGGTTTCACAAAAAATCAGGGCTCATCTGGGTCTCTTGGTGAAAAAATGCAAGTGCTATGGCCTTTTAAACATAAAGTGGAAAAACGAAAATTGGCTTTGACCTTAAGGGGTTAATGTCTATCTCCGTCTATCTATCCCCCCCCCCCCATCTCACTCTCTCTCCTATCTCTCTATATTTATATCTTTACCGCTGTAACCATGGCCTTTATTCAGTATAGAATCCGCATGTATCCAGAGATGGAGAGGGCAGAATCCATATTAAACCACACCTTGGAGATAATCTGCCTCCTGACTGAAGAGGTGAGGCTGTGTATGTGTGTGTGTGTATATATATATATTATTATTAGTGTGTGCGTGTGTGTATATATATATATATATAATTATTATTAGATACAGACATGGTGAAGTATAAATGCTCTGCACTTCAGGCTGGTCTGACACAGGTGTAAGATAGATGTAGTATGGCGGCAAGGCCCAGCCTGAACGAGGGCCACGTGTGTGTTTAGGTCTCCAGATCTGCAGGTAGATGGGCTTGTAGCCATAGTAGGGACACCAGTTTGCATCTGAGTTATGTCCTTAGGCTGCAGATATATAGTCTGTATGGCGGCCATGTGTCACAGACTGAACTTTTCACCTCTTAGAGGACTCCCTGTTTTCCTAATAAGCCCTCTAAACTTTTACCATATCTGATTATATAGTTGGCAGTAACACTAAGCGCCTTGCTCCAGCATCCATGATCTATTACCTCCACCTATGTACAGGGGAACGACAGAGTCAGAACTTTCCATGTCCTCCTGTACATGGGGGCACATGATATGAAGGACACTGGAGTAATGTCTCACCTGTTCCTTATGGATTTCTGTGATGTGTCTGGGATCCCCTCACTCGCGGCTGCCTCGGCTGACGCCTTCCCTTGTCTGCTGATTTGTCTCTTCCTTTAGGATTACATTGTGGTGAGGAGAGAGGCCGACGGGAACAAGTGCAGCTACAGCCTGTGCGCTGCCGAGGTTCAGGGACAGTCCTCACCGCTGCATCCGGATCTCTCCTTCACCCTCCTGGGAATACAGGACGGGAATCAGAAGAAGATCCTGGAGCTGGCCAATAGGATTATCCAGCTGCTGGCATGTGAGGTGGGGAACTGGGGGAAGGGAGGAGATGGCTTAAAGGGGAACTCCAGCAAATGTTTTTCTTTTTGATCAACTTGTGCCAGAAAGTGAAATAGATTGGTAATTTACTCTTATTTAAAAATCTCCAGTCTGCCATTATTTATCAGCTGCTGTATGTCCTGCAGGAAGTGGTGTATTCTTTCCAGTCTGACACGGTGCTCTCTGCTGCCACCTCTGTCCATGTCAGGAACTGTCCAGAGCAGCAGCAAACCCCCATAGAAAACCTCTCCTGCTCTGCACCGTTCCTGACATGGACAGAGGTGGCAGCAGAGAGCACTGTGTCAGACTGGAGAGAATACACCACTTACCGCAGGGCATAGAGCAGCTGATAAGTACTGGAAGACTAGACATTTTTAAATATAAGTAAACTACCAATCTCTGGCACTTTCTGATGCCAGTTGGTTTTTAAAGATTTTTTTCCTGCTGGAGTACCCCTTTAAAAAGACCATTATAAAGGGGGTGTAGTGTGAGTATTGCCCATACTGAAACCCAGCGGTCGTCTGTTACCACTCTGGTGAGCCTGTGTTACTGCTGATGTCACATGACATGTGCTCCTGTTGAGTCCCCTTCTCTTGCCAATAGTGTATATTATTTTAAGTGGACAACCCCTTTAAGTATCTGTTTTCACCTAAGATTCCACCTCCCGCTATGTAAACATTTTGTTGCCTTTATTTTAGGTTCCCTTAAAGTGTCAAGATGTTGCGGTTTATTTCTCCAAGGACGAATGGGAATATCTGGAAGGACATGGAGACCATTATGACTATAAGCAAATGGAAGAAGCCAAATGTAATGGAGATCTGATCTGTTCTGATATAGTGGCCTCACTGGCCACAGCGGAGAGTGATTCCAGCTTTACTACCTGTCCTGTTCCTTTTTCTCTCCCTGTAGACCCTCCGACCATAAACCGCCAGGACATGGAGCAGAGGAGCCCCGTCCAGCCCCGCATCAAAGAGGAGCCAGATACCGGAGGGTTCGAGGGTACGGATCAAACATTGGCCTTTATAAATGGTAAAATGATAAAGGATTTGTCTAACATCAGGAAAACACAGCACCACCCCTGTCTACAGGTTGTGTGAGGTATTACAGCACAGCTCTGCTGAAGTAAATGAGTCCATTGCAATACCGCACACGACCTGCAGACAAGTTCTGGAGCCAAATAACTGTGGTCTTTATAAGGTTTGTACCTTTGTGCAGGAGCCGCTAAAAGAGTGACTTTGCTCCAGAGGAACCAACATAGCAGTTTTTTTTGTTTGTTTTTTTCTCTTATTGTCTCCATAACATTTTTAGAGAACACACCTATATGAGGGCTTGTTTTTTGCAGGACAGGTTGTACTTTCTATTGGCGCCATTCTTGGCTACTGATTGCTTTGAGACAAATAAAAAGTTATACAGCAAGTTTGGCGTAGGTTTTTATTTTTTTTTTTTATTTTTATAGCGTTCACCATGTGGGCTGAATAATGAAATAATATTTTAGTTCAGGTCATTGTGGATGTGTTGATTATGTGTGTGTGTTTATTTAGTTGTATTTTTTTGTGGCGGGGGTGATTTTTTTTTTTTTTTATATATAATTTTTAAAACTTTACTTTTTTTTGAAGTGCAGTCTTTTGATTGCGAATATAATACACTGTACGTCTAGTATAGTTCAGAAAAAGACAAATTTGGTCAGCTCTCTTAGAACACTGTTCACACTAGGCAGGAGCACGTTGTTATGGCTGAAATTGCAAACGCACAAAAACACAGAAGTGCAACAGCTCACCGCAATGGCAAGATACAGACATGAGAATCACTCTGCATCCCAGAGATTATGCTACCGCGATGCTGTGGTATAAGTCGCCCCCTTTTCTGGCGTGATCCCAATGTTTACCTAAGTGTAATATTGCAGTCTTCTCTAATAGGGGATGAGTGTGGGCTGTACCGTATGTCTACTCGTATATAACACTGATCATCTTCTCTCTCTCCATTCCAGAGGGTCAGCCTGCAGTCACCAATGGTTGTATCCCCCTATGTCATGTGAAGTCTGAACCCAGAGACCCCTCCGATGAGGACACAGCGGACAGAAGCCGTACAGGTGACATCACATTATCGGCACTCTGCGCATATGGCAGGAACACTGGTGGTATAGTCTGATCCGGAGGCTAAGGGCCTCTACATGGTGTGATTATTGGTCAGGATCAGCGATCATCCAACAACTGATCCAGCTCATGTGATCCTTCCTGCACACTAGTCTAGCCATGTAATAGGCTCCTTAAAGGGGAAATCCAGGCTAAGTAAAACATGGCTGCTTTCTTCCACTCCATTGAAATGGTTGGAGCTGAATTTTAATACCACACACAACCTGAGGACGAGTGGAATGTTTTTTGCTTTAAAGTAGCTATTTTTTTTTTCCTAATCCTGCATAACCCCATTTAAAGGCTTTTCCCATCTTGCCAACATATCCCCTATCCACAGGAGGTCCAACTGCTTAATCTCAGCTGGATAGAGCGCTCCATTCACTGCTACTCCATTCATTCTCTATGGAGATAGCCTAACGCTGCATTCATCAATCGTCAGCCAATGGCTGTGTGGAGAATGAACGGCGCACACATGGCCCGCTGCTTGGATTTAACCTTCCCCTTTCTCAAGATCACAGGGGGTCTGACCACCATGGATACTGTGCATAGGGCATAGAGCGTCACCCTCTCTGAAGAAGCCATGTTATGTTTATGGTGACCGTATCTGTACTGGTTCCTCTTTCTGCTTTCTTATCGCTGTATTTACTTTCAGATTCTCCTCCGTTTCTGTCTTCTACTGTAAGTCACATCTCGGAGAGGCCCAATGAAGCCAATGACATTCGGCTTTCAGCATTAGGTTTGTGTTTGTATGAGGTCAAATGTTCTCTGTATATAAATAGCAAAGTCATCTGACAGTAAGATTGCCATAGTATAAACCTGTGACTGGTTGTAATCTATGAGGGAACCTGGCAGCAAGCACTCAGTTTCCCTACAGCACCCCCGCAGGGGAAATAAGGTATTACACTATATTAATAATATAATGCATGGACTGGCACGGTCCTCTACTCCTCATCTGCCCCTTTAATCTGTTAGACCAATGCTTCTCAATTCCAGTCCTCTGGCCTCACCAACAGGTCATGTTTTGAGGCTATCCCATACAAAGGACACCTGTGCTAATACCTGATGCACTGAGTACAATTATATCACCTGTGAAATGCTAAGAAAATTCTCAAAACATGACCTGTTGGTGAGGCCTGAGGACTGGAATTGAGAAGCACTGTGGTAGACTGTTCCCCTCATACCCATTCAGCAGACGTCTTCTCACCAGTGTTTTATGTTCATTTTTGCGTTCACTCCCAGATGACAGCCTCATGGATGACCAGACTATAAAGTCAGAAATCATCTACGAAATTACAGTCACCAATAAAAGAGGTCGAAAATCCCAGTCCAAAGGGAGGATGTGTCCGTACGAGCAGTGCGGGAAAAGTTTCAGCAACAAGGCCTCTCTGACCCGTCACGTTAAACTCCATACGGGGGAGAAAGCATTGTCGTGCGACGTGTGCGGGAAGAGGTTCTCCTGCAGGAATCACGTGGAAGCCCACCAACGTATCCACACCGGGGAGAGACCCTTCTCCTGCGGAGAGTGCGGCCGGAGATTCATTAACCATTCCCATCTGGTGCTGCACAAGGTGGTCCACACCAGGGAGAAGCCCTTCACCTGTCCCGTCTGCGGCAAAGGCTTCACCAGGAAATCCAGCGTGATCAAGCACTCCGGTATCCATGCCGAGAAGAAGCCGCACGTGTGCAAGGATTGCGGCAAGAGTTACTGCCAGTACGCCAACCTGGTGGTCCACCAGCGGCTGCACTCAGGAGAGAAGCCGTTCACCTGCAGACATTGCAACAAAGGTTTTATATTGAAAGCGGCCATGCTAAGACATGAAGTGTCACACACCGGGGAGAAGCCGTTCGCCTGTCCCCTGTGCGATAAATGCTTCTTCGACAACTCTTCTCTCAACAAGCACAAACGCGGCGTCCATGCCAAGGAGTCAAAGAAGTCCTAGTAGGGGTGGTGGGATCGGACAGAGCAGCTGATGGAAATCATTTATGGCCTCTATGCATATAAAATGACCGCTCATTGCAAAGGCCATAGAGGACAACGCCAGAGATGGAGGACCATCCATAGACTAGAACGTCTGGTTAGAGAGAACAGCTTTATGGATCTTCTCGGCAAATAATGGCGCTCATCAGTCTACAGGCCCAATACTGGGTGCCGGGATGATACACAGATCAATGTATCCAAGGACTGAGATACAGAAACACTTCTGGAGAAGCATCCGGGAACATGACGAAGACCCTTGAAGGAAGGTCACTATGGGGGAGGTTTATCAAACATGGTGTAAAGTGAAACTGGCTCAGTTGCCGCTAGCAACCAATCAGATTCCACCTTTTATTTCCCAAAGAGTCTTTGGAAAATGAAAGGTGGAATCTGATTGGTTGCTAGCGGCAACTGAGCCAGTTTCATTTACACCATGTTTGATAAATCTCCTCCCGTGTCTTTAAAATAAAAATAAAAAATCTATCAATCATTGTAAAAATAAAAAATCTATCAATCATTGTTCTACAATCTTCTTTCTGATTCTGTTCCAATGGTATAAAATTAAAAAAAACTTGCATTACTTTCTGTTGAAATCCATGATGTTCTAGAGCCCCGGGCTATGAAGAGAGCTGCTTGGGCGTCCAGATGCTCAGGTTTGTTGTTCTGAGGTTAATAGGTAGAGGCCATTTGGATTGTAATGACTTTAACCCTTAGACGACCCAGGGCGTAGAGTTACGCCATGGAAGTCTCTCCCCCAGACGACCTAGGGCGTAACTGTACGCCCTGGGTGTTTCTCCGGCTATGAAGCGTGCTCCGGAGCGGAGCACGCTTCATAGCAGGTGGGGGCCGGCCGATTGCAGCCGGGACCTCACCGGTAATGACACGCTGCAGCGATCGCGCTGCCGCGTGTCATTAACCCCTTAAATGCCGGCGCGACCGCGGCGTGTAAGTGACAGGGGGAGTCCCCTGTCACTTACCGATCGGGACCCCCACAGTGTGACTGCAGGGGTCCCGATCTGTAAAACGGACTGCTGGAGGTCTCTCACCTTCCTCCGTGCGGTCAGATCGGCGATCTGCTGCACTAAGCCTGCACAGGCAGGCTCAATGAGCAGATCGCCGATGACACTGATCAATGCTATACTTGTGGCATAGCAATCATCAGTGTGTGTAATCACACTAGTGTATGTAAAAGTCCCCCAAAGGGACTTCAAATGTGTAAAAAAAAAAAAAGTTCAAAACACTAATACACTACCCCAAAGCCCCTCCCCAATAAAAGTTGAAATCACCCCCTTTCCTATTATATCAATAAAACATATAAAAATAAATAAACATATAATATACCGTAGCGTGTGTAATTGTCCAATCTATTAAAATATTACAAGCGTCATTGCGAACGGAGAACGGCGTAAACGAAAATAGGGGAAAATGCGCGGATTACCGATTTAATGTTACATTATATATATAAAAAAAAATTATAAAAAGTGGTCAAAACGTCCGATCTTCACAAATATTATTAAATAAAAACTAGAGATCATGGCGGAAAAAGACACCCCATACAGCCCCGTAGGTGAAAAACTAAAACCGTTATAAGCGTCACAATAAGCCCATTTTATTTATAATTAATTGCCAAAAAAAAGGATTTCATTTTAAAAAAATATATATAACATTAGAGAATCTGTGTAACCTGCATATGGTTGTGTTCGGACTGACCTATAGCATAATGGTATCATGTCGCTTTTACCATATAGTGCATTACGTAGACACAGGAACCCCCCAAACGTTACCATATTGCATTCTTTTTTACGATTTCACCTATTTATATCTTCATAAATAATATATTTGGGATTCCATCATACATGTTATGGGAGAATGAAAGACGCCATTACACAGTACAACTATTCCTGTAACAAATAAGCACTTACATGGCCTGTAGATAGAAAACTGAGAGTGCTAGAGCTCCTAGAAGGGGAGGAGGGAAAAACGGAAACACTAAGATCAAAATTTGCGCGGTCCACTGGGTCATTTTGGGCCTGGTCCTCAAAGGGTTAAAGTGTACCTGTTTAATTTAGTTTTTTTGCAGAAATCAATAGTACAGGCGATCTTAAGAAACTTTAATTGGGTTTATTAGCTGAAAAATGCATTTTTATCATGAGAAAGCATTTTGAAGCTCTCCCCCCGTCTTCATGGTTCTCTTATGGAGAGGGGAGGGGTGGGGGGGGGGAGATGAGGCACCAAAACAGGACAACAAAGAGTTAATTTACAGCTACATCACCAGGCTCTCTCCTCTGAGGTCAGCACTGACCTCTGAATAGGGTCTTTCACACAGGTCCCACTGTGTAATCCTTTAGTCGCCAGCAGAGAGCAGAGAACAATCTCCCCCCTCCCCTCTCCATAAATTATACAGGGCCCGACTAATGTAAAAGAGTCGAGATTTCCTGATAATGAGCAGTGAATGAGAGAGAGGAGGGGGGGGGGGGGGACCTGGGAAAAGGCTTTGTGAATGCAGATAATGACATATTCGCCTAATAAACCCAACTACAAAGTTTCCTGGCGGCTTTACCTTACCCGATCTCTCTTTACCAATCCTTCCCTAGATTTATTACTGGGAACATCTGTGTCACTAAGAGGCAATGAACAGTGATAGTTGCTGTACAGCGATGGGCTCTCTTCTGTTGGTATAACTGGCACCAGTTCCATAGGAGTGTACTATGTGCATCACAGGCTTTAGTGACATCATCACCATGGTCTGTTAGGTAGAGATGGACATGGCTAATCTCCAGTACTTACCAGCTGCTGTATGTCTTGCAGGAAGTGGTGTATTCTTTCCAGTCTGACAGTGCTCTCTGCTGCCACCTGTGTCCATGTCATGCACACAAAGGCATCTGGTTTTTGCAAAAAAACAGATGGAAAAAAAAGATTGCAAAAACATAGTGTGAACCCAGCCTTATACTTGTTGCAGCTTGTCTACCGCACACCAGTTTGTATTCCACATTACTATACCTCTTCGTTCAAGATGTCATATACACGGGGGGGGACTTCTACATATGTTTTGGCGCTGTCCCAAGCTATTCCGATATTGTAGTATGTAGATGACGTGACGAGACTCCTCCAACAGTTGCAGAGTTCATAGGAAAGGTGACTGGTTGATGGGCAGAAAAGAAAAGCAACTAATAAATTCAATAAAAAAATGGATGGCTTGCAGTTAACAAGATTGCAAAGGGGGGTGATATATAAAATATTTTTTGCTGCACGATTGGTGGTCATTAGGAATTGGATATCCCCAAAAGCTCCGTCTATAGCAGAGTGGAAAGAAGTGGTCAGAAATATAATGAGATGTGAGGAAAGGAAAAACAAGGATAAAAAAGACTACGCCAGGTTGAAGGAGTATAATAATAAGTGGGTACAATATTGGAGCAACATAGGCACCTAGGTGTATTTTTGTTTATGTAAGTGCGCCTTTTTTTTTTTTTGTCAGTTCTCTCTTCTTGCCAGGGGCAACTGGGGGGGGGGGGGGAGGGGATGGGTGGGTAATAAGGTTAGAAATGGTTATTATGATAGGATTAGGGAAGGTGGAATAGGAGGATATGGGGGATGAAGAGGGGTAAAATTGTACAAAGATTGAGATGTGAATGGGGGGGGGTATACTCCGGGATTGCTGGAGGGTGCCCAAGATTGTAGAATTGGGGCGGAGAGACTGCCAATCCCTGTCCATGCATAGAAGTAATGAATATTAATTAGGGTTTTATGGCGAAATGAAGGTTAAGTAGTAAAAGTAGGTTAGGTGGAGATATAGTAATAGATAATGGATAGCAGGGTGCTGGTTGGGGCATTGTGGTCAGTGGCCTCTTAGGGTGAATGGGTTGAGTAATTGTGGTTAAGCAGGTCAATTGAAATAAAATGAAAATAGAGGTGGGCGCCCCACAGAATGAGTGGTATAATCTGGTTGGTGGTGGGGATTCTTGGCAGGGGTCCTCAGATGCCACAGAAGGGTGTAAGATTTGGGGCATCTGACTCTCAGCCCTTGTGGTTCATGAGGGTGTGGGAGTTGGAAAGCTCGGCAGTTTGAAGATTCAGCAGGTGGAGTGGATAAGGTCCCTAATATAGGGACATTCGCTGTACCAAGTCGGACTTCAGTGGAAGTGTGGAAGGGGCACCCACAAAAATAAGACCTTGACCGCTTAATTTGTTGGATGAATGTGGTTAGGGATTGTAAGGTGTTGGGGGCCGCTGGGTGCACTGCTCCAGCTAGCACAATAGATAAATGGTCTGAGTCACTCCTCTCCAGGAGTGCTAGTAGGTAATATCAAAGATTGTTAAGAACTAATTCGTTTTGTAGTGGTAGGCTTTGGATGCATAAGACGCGAAAAAAAATCATGGACAAGGGAGAAGCAGTATCTTTTGCAAGGGGCTAAATTTTAGCGGGTCCAGTGTAAGCATCATTAGATGACCTAGAAGCATTCTCGGGGATACCCCCTCTTGAATTTTGGTATAAATGTATTCTTCTTGGATACACCCCTCTGTTTGGAATAATTCAAAAGTACTGTTCTTGATCCTACATGATTTTAAACATGAATCTTTTTTTTTCTATTAAAAAAAATATATATAAATAAATAAATTCAATAAAACATGGAGTAATTGGCTGAATATCCCTAATCTTACCCCTCAGGCTCCCGCACATCAGCTATACTTTCATTGTCTATATCGTGTGATAGAGGTCTGCTTGCCTGTATAGATGTTAGTAGGCCGGTACCATTGCTGATCGGGCGCTGAAGGTACCCTGTCCGTATTGAACAAGGTATCGGTGCAGTAGGAGTTGTATTTACTGGTTATAATTGTTTGATACAAGGACATTTATGTACAGTGTTAGAGGAGGGAAGGGATGAGTGGGTATGCTCTCTCAGGTTTTGTTTGTATTAAAAAGCATTTTTCTTTATGAAAAGTCTTAAAAGAGTTGATTTAAAAAAAAAGAAAAGAATAAATGAAATGAAAAGAATACACCACTTCCTGCAAGACATACAGCAGCTGATAAGTACTGGAAGACTGAAGATTTTTTTTTTAAAGAAGTAAATTACAAGTCTGTATAACTTTATAAAGTATTTTTGTATTGTTTTCTGGAGTTCCCCTTTAACAAGGTGCAAATATATCACTAGTGTAGTACCAGTAGTAAGCCTAGTGTGTATGAGATGGCTGTGGGTGCCCGGTGTGATATCTGGAGAATAGGTCATCCAACCCCCCCCCCCCCTCCATGATGCCTCTTGTCACGTAAGATACAAATAGTCTAAAATACAATAATAATGGGCTAAGATTCCACAACAGCTCCCAGGTCACATGACCTTAGATTGCTGGATCTTCCTATAGTCACGCTGCACTGTTCTTACAGGGGCTGTATATGGTTTTACAGCTCTATTCTGGTAGACGTGATGGAGCTTTGACACCAGGAGGATGGAGAAGCAGAGACCCCCGGGTTTGCAGCACATTCGCTTTCTTATTTATTAGACATTCGCATACAAAAAAAATCAACTAGAAGTTTTACAAAAATTTTTTTTTACAGTGATTTTCATACAATTACAAAATAAAACAAAAACACCAAGTCTTCCTTCTATATGCCCCCCCCCCCTTCATCCAGTATATAAGGCTGGGGTTACATGGTGACATTACAGCGTCCTGCTTTACAGCTAATGACATGATCATCTCCGATTGTTGCAAAACCACAATTCCCATCATGCCTGCTTTGGCTGTCCAGTTATGATGGGAACTGTAGTTTTGCAGCAGCCGGAGATTGCAGGTTCCCCATCCCTGGACTTAGTCTAGTATAGCAGTGATGGGGAACCTTCGACCCTACAGCTGTTGCAAAACTACAATTCCCATCATACCTGGACAGTCCAGGCATGACGGGAATTGTAGTTTTGCTACAGCTGGTGGGCCGAAGGTTCCCCATCCCTGTAGTATAGCATGTAACTCACAAGCTGGTCACATCATCATATCTGTCCAATCCACAGCTGGAACATTAGACACCTCCAAATGTCTCATGTAACAGACAGAGCTGTAGTCACGTGACAACTGCTGCAAAACTACAACTCCCAGCATGCCCTGGCTCCAGGTTCCATAAGTGGCCACATTCTGGGAGTACTCCATGCAAACAAACACTTAATTCAGTGAGGGTGGGTTCACACTACGGAATTCTTGCGGGTAAACTCCACGGAATTCCATTGTGTGTCCGCGCGCCTTTCTGCCGGCTCCATAGACACCATTCTATAGGCCGGCGGACACACGACGGAATTCTGCTGAGTTTATCCGTAAGAATTCCGTAGTGTGAACCCACCCTAATACAGGATATACAGTGAGCGCCCCCTAGTGACAGACATCCAACACCTTTCCACGCTCTCTATGTACTGTGAGGGATCGGCACAGGTTTCGGATCTTGGTTTTTGTATCAAGTTTGAACATAATTTGGAAAATAAAAATAAAAATCAACCCTATATCATGTCCGCTGCAGCAGATTCCACCTTTCATTTTCCAAAGAGTCTGTGAGGAATGAAAGGTGGAATCTGATTGGTTGCTAGGGGCAACTGATCCAGTCTCACTTTACACCATGTTTGATAAATCTCGCCCATTGTGTCCATCCCATAATGCAGTGCATGGAGGTGGATACAGCATCTATATCTATACACACTCACTGCTGGGAGATAGAATTATGCTGCGTTGACATGATCTGTAGCCCTTATCCCCATTCACATCACAATAATCCGCCCCCATCTCTTATTCTTTACAAATCCAACATCTAAAAAGTCTAAATCTAAAGCAGTGATTTCCAACCTGCTGCAAAACTACCACTCCCAGCATGGAGGGGGAACGCTGGAGCGGGGGCAGCTGGAGAACCACAGGTTAAAGATCGCTGATGAAAGATAACATGTAGTACATATACATCTGCCATTACACATCTCACAAGGGTTGTCACCCAGCTTTCCCAGGATCCTGACTGACCAATCTGCACAGTGATACAGTATTGGAGGACAGATCCTTGGATGTCTGGCGCTCTTAGGGAGGTATCAGCCAGCTTTCCCAGAAACAAATCTATAATGTTTGGAGGTCGGGCAGCAGCACCATTGCCATTCCTTGTCAAGGAAGCGTAGCCTAGAACATCGGCTGGTCTTCCATCATCCATACAATCCACAGGCTGTGCTCTCCCACCTGTCACATCATATATCTGCCCCCCACCCTCTCTCTTCCCACAAGCACAAACGTGAAGAAAAGGCTGTGAAAGGTGATTACAATAAGAGCTCTTTATACATCTTCACCCCTTCAAATCAGGCCTTATCCTAAAGGGGTTATCGGGTGTTAGAAAAAGCACACATTACTTTATTGCACAAACATCGCCACCCCTGTCCTCAGGTTGTGTGCGGTATTACAATTCAGCTCCATTCACTTCAATGGAACAGAGATGCAAAACCCCACACCTAAACTGAAGAAAGGAGAGGCGCGGTTTCTGAAAGAAAGCAGCCATGTTTTCTAAGCCTGGAGAACCCCTTTAAGGGGAACTAGTCATCGCATTCATGCTGCTCCAACCATGAGCCAATCCCTCGTAGCTTCTCCCTGTTGCACCAGCTTTGATTAATAAAGAATGTTGCCGGACTTCTCCTTTTAAGTATTGTATTGCCCCCAAAAATTATACAAATCTCCAATATACACTTATTACGGGAAATGCTTATAAAGAGCTTTTTTCCCTGCACTTACTACTGCATCAAGGCTTCACTTCCTGGATAACATGGTGATGTCACTTCCTGGATAACATGGTGATGTCACGACCCGACTCCCAGAGCTGTGCGGGCTGTGGCTGCTGGAGAGGATGATGGCAGAGGGATGCTCAGTGTCCCCTGTCATCATCCTCTCCAGCAGCCACAGCCCACACAGCTCTGGGAGTCGGGTCGTGACATCACCATGTTATCCAGGAAGTGACATCACCATGTTATCCAGGAAGTGACATCACCATGTTATCCAGGAAGTGAAGCCTTGATGCAGTAGTAAGTGCAGGGAAAAAAGCTCTTTATAAGCATTTCCCGTAATAAGTGTATATTGGGGATTTCTATAACTTTTTTTTTTTGTGGGGGGGGGGGGGGGCGGCGGCAATCTCCTTTAATAGATCTTTCTTTATACCCAGCAGGGATAGATATATCAATCCAGGCAGGCGGGGTGGTGAGCAGCATAAAAGCGATGACAAGTTGCCTTCAAAAGACTAAACATGCAAGCCCTTCATTCACTATGATTTTCTCTGGGTAATAAATGAACATAATTTCTTGATCATATCTGCACCTGGGAAAGCTGGGTGCCCACCATTACACCCACAGGGGTCCTGTATAACACACACAGAGCTACATCCCATGTGTCTCATATATTGTCAGATTTGCAATTAAGGAAAGTCTAGAAAGCTTAAAGGGGCCTATCCCTGCCACCCCTGTCCTCAGGTTGTATGTGGGATTACAATTCAGCTTTATTCACTTTAGTGGAACGGAGCTGGAAAACCCCCACACCCACAGTGAAGACAAGACTGTTTGTGGGGGGTGGGGGTGGGGGGGGAAGTGGCCATGTTTTTTTAAGCCTGGCCTTTAAAGGAGTTATCCTAAGGTTAAAACTTATCATCACATGATAGGTGATCAGTACTTGATTATGAGGGGGGGGGGGGGGGGGGGGGGGGGCAGACCGCTATTCAAGAGAACAAAGCTCCACTGTCTCAGACCTGAGTGTAGCAGGTCACATGTCCCTTTACTTGCTATGGCACTGCCAGGGTATAGCACTCTGCTAACCTTAGATGTATTATAGATAGTGGGGAGAAGTGGCTGAGTATGTGACTTCATTTACTTAAGGGAGGGGGGGGGGGGTCTTAAAGAGGTCAACTCGGCGAACCTCTTTCTGTGTGACAACCGGTGAGAAGCCATTATAGCAGCCATACAGGTTGTCACCCAGCTTTCCCAAGAACAGATAGAACTGAGAAACAGCCGTAGAGAATGGAGAACAAGTTGACAGACAACAAGGATGTGGGAATACACAGAGGAGAAGGCTCATTTCTCTACATTCACGCCCTTCTGGTCATCCCAGAAATCCCTGGAGTTTTTGCGCGCCTTGCACTTGTGAACGACGGAGTTGAATTTGGTGGAGAATCTGCGGCCGCACTCGCTGCACTGGTGAGGCTTCACGCCGTGCACCACACTGTAATGTCTCATGGCGCTGGATTTGTACTTAAACATCTGTCCGCAAGCGATGCATCGGAACGGCTTCTCCTCTAAGGCCACCTGGTTCATGAACTGCAGGCGAGACGGGTCGGCGGGCTTCTCCTCGGGGGTAGTCTTTATGCCCGCGTACGGCTCATAGGTTCGATTACTGCCGCTGCATATGAAGCGCTCGCTGATGCTCCAGATGTTGGGATGCCAGCGATAATGGGGGGCGCTGGCACTGTCCGGGGCTGATAACTTGTCAGCGTAAGTCCCATCTTCTTTAATCTCTTCGATAATCTCCTCCTTGATTTCCTGTTCAGTCAATAAATGGGCGGTGACAGGATAAGGGTCCTCCATGATGGGCCTGAATGGAGGGGCTGAAGAGAACAAAAAGAAAACCAATAAAATACCAGAAAAGACATATTCCTACTCCCTCACCACATAAACCAATCTGCTGCGGTCACCACATGACCCAAGCCAGTGTACAGCTGGGGGCTATAATAGGTGTATGGCCAGCATCACACCCTAGCATGGCTCTCCAAACTGTGGCCCTCCAGCTGTTGAAATACTACATTTCCCATCATGCCCGGACAGCCAAATCCAAAGCTTTAGCTCTCCGGCCATAATGGGAATTGTGGTTTTGCAACAGCTGGAGGGACGCAGTTTGGAGACCAATGCCCTAAAGCAGGGATGGTGAACCTTCGGCCCTCCAGCTGTTGCAAAACTACAATTCCCATCATGCCTGGGCAGCCGAAGCTAAAGCTTCGGCTGCCCAGGCATGATGGGAATTGTAGTTTTGCAACAACTGGAGGGCCGAAGGTTCCACACCCCTGCCCTAAAGGCTTCAGAGCTGAAATCGACTATCATCCCCCCTTATATGATGATTGCTGTGCTGATTTGCATTTTAGGGAGTGTACAGTCATCTGATGCCAAGGAAAAACGGACTGTCCCCCTACATTATAGGGGTTCAGCTAAGCTATTCGATTTGTCAGGAGAGTATGGATTTGTTAATCTGCAATCACATATGTCACCCTCTAGATACCACTCGAGGGGCAGGTGTATTATCATTAGTATTGTCAGTACTTGCCACTTATAGATGATACACCTGCAGAGATGGCCGAGGTCCCGGGTAATCCACTGCTCTGCTCATATTTGCTTTTCTCCTTGTTTTCTTCCTCATCGTCTTCATCATCCTTACCGCTGGTAGACTCGTACTCGATTTCTTCTACCTGAAAGTCTTCTAACTCTGAATAAAGATTATACAGAGACACCATGAGCAAAAGAGCAGACATAGGCAGCAAGACAGGACACCAACACAGGTTACTTCTGCTATAAGAGGGATAAACACCCGTCCCCAAGAGATTCTGGCAGGGAAGTGTATTACCCGATTCTCTGAACTGCAGATAGGGAACCAGAATGACTCCCTCATCCCCTGACTGGACACGGTACTAATCTCAGTCTGCTCCTGGCTGACCTCCATCTCCACCTCATGCTGTTACCTGGGGAGCTGCCTTCATCCACATCATCATCCTTTGTTACGCCTACGTCTGTAGAGTCCATCTTCTCGGGTTCAATTCCTGTTATAATGCTGTGGTATTGCTGCTTGTGTCCTTTGACATAATCCCACTCCTCCATGGAGAAATAGACGGCTACGTCCTCGCATTTCACAGGCACCTGCAACAGAGCGATGGTTAGATGAGGCTGCCGTCCCATGTACCACAATGAGACCTACAGGGTCTGTATTATCCCTCTTTTTCCTTTTAAAGGGGTTCTCTGATTAAAACGTAGTTGTAACTAGTAAGAGATTCCGGGGGAGAGGGGGGTGGTCCGACCTCCATACCCCCTGGTACCTTTGTTTTGAATACAGCTGTAGGTACAGCATGTGACATATTTACAGTGAATACTGTGGCGTCATCTGCATGAAGCAAGTTCTCCAGCATTTACCACAATCTAGACCACTGTGTTTCCTATAAATCTCCAGTCTGTCTGTGATGGAAAGTCCTGTGCAAATCAACCCAAGAGGTAGTGATGGAAAAAACACAATATAATGGATGAAATATGATGTAATGGATTCTCACCGTCCCAGACTGCGGGTGAATGCAGCAATGAGGAGACGACTTCTTCACAAGGACGTATTTCTACAGGGCAGAAAAATACAGAGAGAAGATTCTGTGGCAGCAGTAGTAATGATGGTGGAATATACTAGAAATGGATCATATACAGCGATCAGCCATATACCGCCCCTACGAGCACCCATCCAGCCCCGGATCAACCCCCCCCCCCCCCCCCCCCCCCCCAAATGAACGGCCCTGAGGATAAAGGGAAGAGACATAGCTTCCTCCTCAGCGCCCCGTGCCCACTAGGGAGCTATCAGCAGGTTACATTAGTCTAATCTGCTAATAGTTCCCATTTAATGTTATGGCTGCTCGGTGTATACCCCTAATCCCCCCCACAGCTGAGTGTCTTCTCACCTCTCCTGTCAGCAGGTAGATGATCTCCAGGGCATGATTGAGGATCTTCTCAGATATCTTCTCCTTAGAGAGGGCCATATTCATCACAGAGGATGCAATGTGATCCAGCATTGCTGCTTATGACTGCAAGAAGAGAAGAAGTTATACATGGAGGCCAGGCGGCATATGAATATACAGGTCAGAAGTTACACATGGAGACTATGGGGTATGTATTCAGGTCAGAGGTTATACATGGAGACTATGGGGTATGTATACAGGTCAGAGGTTACACATGGAGACTATGGGGTATGTATACAGGTCAGAGGTTACACATGGAGACTAAGGGGTATGTATTCAGGTCAGAGGTTACACATGGGGTATACGAGCATACAGGTCAGAGGTTACACATGATGTATACGAGCATACAGGTCAGAGGTTACACATGTGGTATAAGAGCATACAGGTCAGAGGTTACACATGTGGTATAAGAGTATACAGGTCAGAGGTTACACATGGGGTATACGAGTATACAGGTCAGAGGTTACACATGGGGTATACGAGTATACAGGTCAGAGGTTACACATGGGGTATACGAGTATACAGGTCAGAGGTTACACATGGGGTATACGAGTATACAGGTCAGAGGTTACACATGGGGTATGAGCATACAGGTCAGAGGTTACACATGGGGTATACGAGCATACAGGTCAGAGGTTACACATGGGGTATACGAGTATACAGGTCAGAGATTACACATGGGGTATACGAGTATACAGGTCAGAGGTTACACATGTGGTATATGAGTATACAGGTCAGAGGTTACACATGGGGTATGAGCATACAGGTCAGAGGTTACACATGGGGTATACGAGCATACAGGTCAGAGGTTACACATGGGGTATACGAGTATACAGGTCAGAGGTAACACATGGGGTATGAGCATACAGGTCAGAGGTAACACATGGGGTATGAGCATACAGGTCAGAGGTAACACATGGGGTATGAGCATACAGGTCAGAGGTTACACATGGGGTATACGAGTATACAGGTCAGAGGTTACACATGGGGTATACGAGTATACAGGTCAGAGGTTACACATGGGGTATACGAGTATACAGGTCAGAGGTTACACATGGGGTATACGAGCATACAGGTCAGAGGTTACACATGGGGTATACTAGTATACAGGTCAGAGGTTACACATGGGATATACGAGTATTCAGGTCAGAGGTTACACATGTGGTATAAGAGTATACAGGTCAGAGGTTACACATGGAGACTATGGGGTATGTATTCAGGTGAGAGGTTACACATGTGGTATACGAGCATACAGGTCAGAGGTTACACATGGGGTATACGAGTATACAGGTCAGAGGTTACACATGGGGTATACGAGTATACAGGTCAGAGGTTACACATGGGGTATACGAGTATACAGGTCAGAGGTTACACATGGGGTATACGAGTATACAGGTCAGAGGTTACACATGGGGTATACGAGCATACAGGTCAGAGGTTACACATGGGGTATACTAGTATACAGGTCAGAGGTTACACATGGGATATACGAGTATTCAGGTCAGAGGTTACACATGTGGTATCAGAGTATACAGGTCAGAGGTTACACATGGAGACTATGGGGTATGTATTCAGGTGAGAGGTTACACATGTGGTATACGAGCATACAGGTCAGAGGTTACACATGGGGTATACGAGTATACAGGTCAGAGGTTACACATGGGGTATATGAGTATACAGGTCAGAGGTTAGGTCAGGAAGTAGTGTATTCTTTCCAGTGTGACACTCTTATCCTCAGTTTGGATGTGATATTGCACCTCAGTACCACTGAAGTAAATGGAGCTGAATTGTAATACCACACAAAACCTGAGGACAGGGGCGGCGTTGTTTTTGCAACCAAAAAAAAAAAAAAAAGAATCTGTGTTTTTTTCTAATCCTGGATAACCCCCTTAACATCCCATAATATAACGTGTGTAAGTGAGTCCATAAAGCTTATAACTAGGATTCCCTTCGCACAGGTTACCTGACTGAGAACGCGCTGATTCTATACGACCACAGTGACTTCTCACAGCTGAGGGTCTGTTACAGTTGTATCCGGCCTGGACGACCCCCTGAGCGATAACCGGTGTGACCGCCGGTCCGATACACTGAAACAAACCATCTATACGAGACAGATGTGCACTGCCGGATTATTCTCTACTGTAACAAACCCCCAGCTGTGACAACTACCAGGTCTGTACACAGGGGGCGCTCCGGATCACCGCAAGGAAGCAGAAACCATGGAAACAATGAAGAATTCTTCATATTGAGTTGTTTTGTCGCTAAGGACACTTGGTTGCCATGGACACACACGCCTGAGGGTGTGAATACCGTTATATGAGCCTCTGGGGTCCATACAATACACAGTATGAGGGAGGGGAGACGGTATAGGGCAGAGTTATTCAGTATATGTGGGATTTGTAGTATAGAAGAAGTCAGTGACAAGTTCTCCATGTTTTATATAGAGAAATAGACGAGGAGGACAGAACCGCAGTGATAGAAGCCGCACAATAAGGGCCGATGCGGCAACCAGCTACAATATGGCCACGGAGCCCCGACAGCCAATCAGCGATCAGCTTACAACCGCTACGTGCAATCCGCAGCTTACAAGCCAGTCGCTGATTGGCTGCCGCCGCGCAAGGACGAGTCTGGATCTGAACACACTGAAAACGCCCGTCATGAAAGGAATGTCGCGGGTAGCAGAGGGATAACCGTGCACGCTGGCACTTATAGTCCCCCTCATCCAGTCAGAGGGACGCAGGACGCGGTAATACACTTACACTGCCACAACAAACACAGATACAGCCAGTCCTCACCTTCCCTAGAAACGGGCTCCGCTTCGATTGGTTACTTCCGTATCACGTGACCGTAGAAGCAATGATTGCATGGAGATGTAGTCAAAGTCACTGACGAGCTGTAGGGATTGGCCAATGGGAGAAGAGAACGGTCGGGGCCAATCAGAGCAAGAGTCCGGAAATGATGTGGTGGAAATAGTACCGCCTATTTTTATTATTATCCAATCACGACGGCGGATTGTGAGACGAGTGACAGGTCCCGGCGCCTCTCTTGTGACCAATAGACACTAAGGCATAGACACAGAGGGTGACGGGTCCTGTAACCCCGCCCTTTGTGTTTTTGTCAGCCAATCAGCGGGCTGGCAGTTGATGCCGGGAGTAGCGGCAGATTTGAACCGGGGGATGTCGGAGGAGAGCAGCGCACAGCGGCGGTCACAGCCCGGGCTCCTACCCCCCAGCCCGCCACCGGAGCGCCGCCGCTCATCCCGAGGAACCATGGGAACGGCCGCCAATGGCAAAGGGGGCAGACAGGTCAGCGGGGGAGAGATGCTTCATGGTGCACAGTGTATGGGCTGAGAGGAGGGGGAATGCTGGTAACACCGCCCCCTAGCGACCGCAACTAGTATCACACTGCACCCTGTCTACAGGACTGCAACTACTATAACACCGCCCACTAGCGACTGCAACTAGTATCACACTGCACCCTGTCTACAGGACTGCAACTGCTATAACACCGCCCCCTAGTGACTGCAACTAGTATCACACTGCACCCTGTCTACAGGACTGCAACTGCTATAACACCGCCCCCTAGCGACTGCAACTAGTATTACACTGCACCCTGTCTACAGGACTGCAACTACTATAACACCGCCCCCTAGTGACTGCAACTAGTATTACACTGCACCCTGTCTACAGGACTGCAACTACTATAACACCGCCCCCTAGGGACTGCAACTAGTATCACACTGCACCCTGTCTACAGGACTGCAACTACTATAACACCGCCCCCTAGCGGCTGCAACTAGTATCACACTGCACCCTGTCTACAGGACTGCAACTACTATAACACCGCCCACTAGCGACTGCAACTTGTATCACACTGCACCCTGTCTACAGGACTGCAACTGCTATAACACCGCCCCCTAGCGACTGCAACTAGTATCACACTGCACCCTGTCTACAGGACTGCAACTGCTATAACACCGCCCCCTAGTGACTGCAACTAGTATCACACTGCACCCTGTCTACAGGACTGCAACTGCTATAACACCGCCCCCTAGCGACTGCAACTAGTATAACACTGCACCCTGTCTACAGGACTGCAACTACTATAACACCGCCCCCTAGTGACTGCAACTAGTATCACACTGCACCCTGTCTACAGGACTGCAACTACTATAACACCGCCCCCTAGCGACTGCAACTAGTATTACACTGCACCCTGTCTACAGGACTGCAACTACTATAACACCGCCCCCTAGCGACTGCAACTAGTATCACACTGCACCCTGTCTACAGGACTGCAACTACTATAACACCGCCCCCTAGTGACTGCAACTAGTATCACACTGCACCCTGTCTACAGGACTGCAACTACTATAACACCGCCCCCTAGTGACTGCAACTAGTATCACACTGCACCCTGTCTACAGGACTGCAACTACTATAACACCGCCCACTAGCGACTGCAACTAGTATCACACTGCACCCTGTCTACAGGACTGCAACTGCTATAACACCGCCCCCTAGCGACTGCAACTAGTATCACACTGCACCCTGTCTACAGGACTGCAACTGCTATAACACCGCCCCCTAGCGACTGCTATCACACTGCACCCTGTCTACAGGACTGCAACTGCTATAACACCGCCCCCTAGCGACTGCTATCACACTGCACCCTGTCTACAGGACTGCAACTGCTATAACACCGCCTCCTAGTGACTGCAACTAGTATCACACTGCACCCTGTCTACAGGACTGCAACTGCTATAACACCGCCCCCTAGCGGCTGCAACTAGTATCACACTGCACCCTGTCTACAGGACTGCAACTACTATAACACCGCCCCCTAGCGACTGCAACTAGTATTACACTGCACCCTGTCTACAGGACTGCAACTACTATAACACCGCCCCCTAGCGGCTGCAACTAGTATCACACTGCACCCTGTCTACAGGACTGCAACTACTATAACACCGCCCCCTAGTGACTGCAACTAGTATTACACTGCACCCTGTCTACAGGACTGCAACTACTATAACACCGCCCCCTAGTGACTGCTATCACACTGCACCCTGTCTACAGAACTGCAACTACTATAACACCGCCCCCTAGTGACTGCAACTAGTATTACACTGCACCCTGTCTACAGGACTGCAACTGCTATAACACCGCCCCCTAGTGACTGCAACTAGTATTACACTGCACCCTGTCTACAGGACAGCAACTGCTATAACACCGCCCCCTAGTGACTGCAACTAGTATTACACTGCGCCCTGTCTACAGGACTGCAACTACTATAACACCGCCCCCTAGCGACTGCTATCACACTGCACCCTGTCTACAGGACTGCAACTGCTATAACACCGCCCCCTAGCGACTGCAACTAGTATCACACTGCAACCTGCTCCTAGATACAAGAGTATACCTACTATAACACCGCCCCTATATACAGGAATATAACTACTATAATACTGCTCCTATATACAGGAATATAACCACTATAATGCTGCCCCCTATATACAGGAATATAACTACTATAATACTGCTCCTATATACAGGAATATAACTACTATAATACTGCTCCTATATACAGGAATATAACTACTATAATAATGCTCCTATATACAGGAATATAACTACTATAATACTGCTCCTATATACAAGAATATAACTACTATAATACTGCTCCTATATACAAAAACATCACTACTATAATACTGCTCCTATATACAAGAATATAACTACTATAATACACGGAAACTGGAGAGAATGGAACCGCTGCACATCCCATCTATGGCTGATACTAATGCCGCTAGGCCTATATTAAAAATCAACACCAGAGTGTCTGTATGTGAATTGATCAAGCCATATTGCCCCGTGTACCACCGCGCAGGTCCTCTGGTCCACACGGGTCCCTACGCTAACTCCACACCGTGTCGGTCAGCGACCGCCAACCCCGCAAAGCGTGCACGTGCAGGGTAGGGAGGCCATGGAACGGCCCTGCAACCCCAATGTCACAGGACCAGACCCAAAAAGCCCCACCAAAACCCAGCCAGCACCACCGGCGGGGAAGGCTGCCCCCAAACGACACAAGTATGGATATGGTATCCGGATATGGCGGTCGCTGACCGACACGGTGTGGAGTTAGCGTAGGGACCCGTGTGGACCAGAGGACCTGCGCGGTGGTACACGGGGCAATATGGCTTGATCAATTCATATACAGACACTCTGGTGTTGATTTTTAATATAGGCCTAGCGGCATTTGTGTCAGCCATAGATGGGATGTGCAGCGGTTCCATTCTCTCCAGTTTCCGCATAACTACTATAATACTGCTCCTATATACAGGAATATAACCACTATAATGCTGCCCCCTATATACAAGAATATATCTACTATAATACTGCTCCTATATACAGGAATATAACTACTATAATACTGCTCCTATATACAGGAATATAACTACTATAATACTGCTCCTATATACAGGGATATAACTACTATAATACTGCTCCTATATACAGGAATATAACCACTATAATGCTGCCCCCTATATACAAGAATATATCTACCATAATACTGCTTCTATATACAGGAATATAACTACTATAATACTGCTCCTATATACAGGAATATAACTACTATAATACTGCTCCTATATACAGGGATATAACTACTATAATACTGCTCCTATATACAGGAATATAACTACTATAATACTGCCCCTTATATACAAGAATATAACTACTATAATACTGCCCCTTATATACAAGAATATAACTACTATAATACTCCCCCCTATATACAAGAATATAACTACTATAATACTGCTCCTATATACAAGAATATAACTACTATAATACTGCCCCCTATATACAAGAATATAACTACTATAATACTGCTCCTATATACAAGAATATACCTACTATAATACTGCTCCCTATATACAAGAATATAACTACTATAATACTGCTCCTATATACAAGAATATAACAGCTATAATACTGCTCCTATATACAAGAATATAAATACTATAATACTGCTCCTATATACAAGAATATAACTACTATAATACTGCTTCTATATACAGGAATATAACTACTATAATACTGCTCATATATACAGGGATATAACTACTATAATACTGCTCCTATATACAGGGATATAACTACTATAATACTGCCCCTATATACAAGAATATAACTACTATAATACTGCTCCTATATACAAAAACATCACTACTATAATACTGCTCCTTATATACAGGAATATAACTACTATAATACTGCTCCTATATACAAGAATATAACTACTATAATACTGCTCCTATATACAGGAATATAACTACTATAATACTGCTCCTATATACAAGAATATAACTACTATAATACTGCTCCTATATACAGGAATATAACTACTATAATACTGCTCCTATATACAGGAATATAACTACTATAATACTGCTCCTATATACAGGAATATAACTACTATAATACTGCTCCTATATACAAGAATATAACTACTATAATACTGCTCCTATATACAGGAATATAACTACTATAATATGCACAAGCCAAAAAGACAGAAATGGCAGCACATCGCACCCATGGCTGACACGAAAGCTTATTCAGCTACATTTAAAACCAACATCAGAAGTTAGTATATAATTTGGCCAAACTACTATAATACTGTCCCTATGTAAGGGATTCCCTGTACTGGAGACTAGACTATGGATACAGGGTGTCAGGTATACATTATGCATCATCCAATCAGATCCCAGCTCTCATTATGAGTGGAGGTAAGCTGCCATCTGATTGGTTGCTGTGGGACACCCCTGTATTACTCTGTATGATAACCATATTGGGATATATGATATAATACGCTGTTATCCATTATAGGTGGAGCTGGAGAAGGTTCTGGGGGTCACTGTGTCCAGCAGCAGCGGTCTGACATGTGACCCCGGCTCGGGGCTGGTTGCGTACCCCGCAGGGTAAGTGTGTATACTTTATGCTGTTTATGGTCTCCCTCCTTGTTGGTGAATAGATCATCCGGGTATTATACAGCAGTCATTGCCGAATGATAGGGGGGACCCGCTCTATAGCGCCCCCCCCCACTCCAGTACTACTGCACATTGTATGTAAATGGTAGAACACCATCATAGTGCCACGGTTACACATGACCCCCGCCCGTGCTGTGTTGTATATGACGCACCCAGTAGGTGTCATTGATTTTCTCCTCCTCTCCCCAGATGCGTCATTGTTCTCTTGTGTCCGAGGAAGAACAAGCAGTCCCATATATTCAACACATCCAGGTGAGTTATGGGCAATTCTTAAAGGGGTTATACAGGGCCAGAGAAACTAAGCTGCTTCATTCCACTCCTGTCCACAGGTTGGGTGGAGTTTTGCAGCTCAGTTTCATTGAAGTGAGTGGAACTTAATTGCAAAACCACATATAACCTGATGTCAGAGGTGGCGCTGTTTTTGCAAGAAATTAGCTATGGCGCTTTTTTTTTTTTTTTTTTATGCTGGATAACACCTTAAAGATATTCACAACATCATACAAATATACTAGAGACTATGTGGTACTCTGGATTATTAAAGGGGTATTCCGCTCAAACATAACTTGTGATACGTTGCTGCCCATGGTAAGACTAACAATTCCTTCCATACTTGTTATTATCTATTCAGTCTCCTTCCCCCAAGACACAATAATCTGTGTGTGAGCTTTTCTCCTCCCCCTTTCCCTCCGCCTCCCCCTCCCTTCTGTGTCCCTGGCAGGCTTTATCAGCAACTTTGTAGCTTCTTTGTAATGCTGGGAGGGAGTTCATTAGCAACTTTGTGGTGTTTCTGTTTGGAACACCCCTCGCAAAAGCTTCAAAAGTAAAGTGGTGATGAAGTATTGAATAAGTTTTGACACTAGCTGTGACTATGTCTGTTTATGTGTATATGTGTTGCACAACTGTAGTCACCTAAGGGTTACTGTTAGAGATGAGCGAATCGGGTTCAAGTCGATCCGAACCCGAACGTTCGGTATTTGATTAGCGGCGGCTGCTGAACTTGGATAAAGCTCTAAGGTTGTCTGGAAAACATGGATACAGCCAATAACTATATCCATGTTTTCCACATAGCCTTAGGTAGGGCTGGGCGATAATGGCCTAAATTAATATCGCGGTTTATCATACATATTGCCGCGGTAACGATAAATTGAGCGATAATAATGACACGCCCCCTTTTGAAAACCACACCCATTTGAAACACAACGTTTCTGCGTCTCCTAAACCAGATGCCAAAACCCTGTGGTTTACTTATGAATTTGCTGCACATCATTTTATGGAATAAATCCACATTTTCACATTTGTACTACAATCAGAGTGCTGCAGAGTATTTTTTACTAGCCGATTTGATCCAAGGTCTAGGATTTGTCTGCTGGTACCCACAGTGCTGCCTAGATTGTTTGCTATAGCTATCTATCGATCAACCTCTCTATCTAAGATAGATAGATAATATATAGATATTAGAGAGAGGAGATATATTATAGATAGGAGTCCTATCTATCTATCTTGTATCTATCTACGATCTGTATATCATCTAGCTATAATATATCTCCTCTCTCATATCTATCTATATATCATCTATCTCCTATCTATAGATCATCTATCGATCTAATATAGATAGATTTTATATAGATAGGAGATAGATGATAGATAGGAGATAGATGATATAGATATATATAGATAATAGGAGATAGGAGATAGTTGGATGGATAGATGGATGGATGGATAGGGAGATAGATAGATAGGGAGATAGATGATAGATAGATAGGAGATAGATAGATAGGAGATAGATAGATAGGAGATAGATAGGGAGATAGATAGATAGATAGATAGGGAGATAGATGGGAGATAGATAGATAGGAGATAGATAGATAGGAGATAGATAGATAGGAGATAGATAGATAGGAGATAGATAGATAGGAGATAGATAGATAGATAGATAGATAGGGAGATAGATGGGAGATAGATAGATAGGAGATAGATAGATAGGAGATAGATAGGAGATAGATAGATAGGAGATAGATGGGAGATAGATAGATAGGGAGATAGATAGATAGATAGATAGATAGGAGATAGATGGGAGATAGATAGATAGGAGATAGATAGATAGGAGATAGATAGATAGGGAGATAGATGGGAGATAGATAGATAGGGAGATAGATGGGAGATAGATAGGGAGATAGATGGGAGATAGATATCTATGTCTCATTTATCTATCTATAATCTATCTAATTTCTCTCATATCAATCTATCTATTTTACCTGCTGTTCTGCCCTGACCCCTCCCCCCTCCCGCACATACAATTGGGGTCAGGTATAGGGTCGGCACCTCCTTGCTCTCCTGGGCACTGCTCTCTCCCGCACAGGAATCCTCCCTGTCACATATATCTGCTGTCAGTGTCCCGGGCAGAGCATCACACACGGCTGCTTCCAACACAGACAAATGATAACGGGCGCCGAGGATTCCTGCGCGGGACAGAGTGCGGTGCCCGGTGGAGGGAGGATGTGCTGACCTATACCTGACCCCCTGCAGCCACTGTATGTGAGGGAGAGGGGGGGCCACGGCTCACTGTGAGTGCAGCCGTCCGGCAGCAGCAGCGATGAGCACACACTGGAGGGGGAGCTGCTACCTGGAAACAGCCTGTCAGATCTCCAGCCTTCTTCCATACCCCCAGCAGCACTGTTAACAGTGTCCTGAGCCGAGCGTCACACATGGCGCACGCCCCCCCCCCAGACAGCAGAATAGTTTTACCCAGGCAGCGGAGGAAGAGGGACGCGAGGAAGCCTGAGGGGAGCAGAGCAAGCGGCTGCTGGGTGAGGGGAGGAAAAATACCGCAGATACCGTACTGGCAGAGTTGAGGTCGCTTAACCGACGCCAGTGACGGTATTTGTATTTTTGCGGTATACCGCCCAGCCCTAGCCTTAGGGCTTTATCCAACTTCAGCAGCCACCGCTAATCAAATGCCGAACGTTTGGGTTCGGATCGACTCGAGCATGCTCCTGGTTCGCTCATCTCTAGTTACTGTATTGTATTTTGGTATCCTGTACACAAATGAGAGATGCTGTTCTTTCTCTGCCTATCCCTGTCCTTTTCTCTTCTATGCACTTCTCTTCTTCACCACTCACAGAGGTTGTTACATACACACTGTAGGAAGTAGTCACATGGGGAGAGGAAGTGTAGTTCATTACTTCTCTGATTCTCTGAGTAGTAGCACGCACAGATCAGGCATCCCTGCTGAACTTAGCCAGGAGCCTGGCTCTGCCAGGTTCTCTGTCCGGACAGACCAGCTGTAGTGTCCAGACACGTATGGAGACTCTCTTTCTTAAAGCAACACTTCCACTAACGATGCAGTGCAAAACACTAAAGAGAGGTTCCCCTTGGTCTCTGATCTTGGTGTGGGTGTATCCGTTTTAGCTGGAGTGTCGCTTTGTTCTGGATTAGGGGACGTTAGTGATGTCCTGATCTGTTAGGGTCCAGGTATGATATCCGGCTGTAACCATGTCATCTCTCTCCATAGCAAACAGCTGAGCGCGCTGTCCTTCTCTCCGGATGGGAGGTTTATCGTCAGTGGAGAGGTAGGGGCTTATCCCCGCGTCCCCCCTTCTTTCTCTTCTCTCTTTCTCTGTATTGATCATCTTCCACTTTCAGAGCGGTCACAAACCAGCAGTGCGGGTCTGGGACGTTGCTGAGAAAGTCCAAGTGTCTGAGATGCTCGGCCACAAATATGGCGTCTCCTGCGTGTGCTTCTCCCCCAACGCTAAGTACGTGGTCTCTGTGGGCTATCAGCACGACATGGTGGTCAATGTGTGGGACTGGAAGGTAAAGGCTCATTTCTGGCATTTTTTCGAACCTTGAATGTTTAGAGCTTAGCCATAAATGTCTGAGATGTCGGGAGGCCCCTGCCCCACTGTTTGCAGTCCTCAGTGGCAATGTACGCAAGGATGGCGGAAACTCCCTTTTTTAGGATTGTTCAGGATTGGAAAAAATGGCTGCTTTAAAAAAAACAAAAAACAAAACAGCACTACCTCTGTCTTCAGTTTGGGTGAGGTATTGCAGGTCAGTTTCTTTAAAGGAGTACTTTTTTTCAAATCAACTGGTGTCAGAGAGAGTTCCCCTTTAAAGTAAATGGAGCTTAGTTGTAGGTGAGGACAGAAGTGACACTCTTTTTAGAAGAAAGTAGCCATGTTTTTCCATTCCTGGACAGGGGAGGGGTTCTAAAATTGTGACTCCATGGAGAATATAAGTAAGGGGACTTCCTGGACTGTCCAGGAATGGAAAAACATGGCTGATTTCTTTTAAAAACAGCGCCACCTCTGTCCTCGCGTTACAGCAAAGCTCCGTTCATTTTAAAGGGGAACTCTCGCAAAAGAAATCTTTCAAATGAACAGAGGTGGCAGCAGGTGTCAGGCTGTAAAGAATACATCACTTCCTTCAGGACATACAGCAGCTGATAAGTACTGGAAAACTGAATTTTTATTTATTTTTTTTAAATAGAAGTAATTTACAAATCTGTATAACTTTCTGACACCAGTTCATTTGAAAGAATTTTTTTTGCCAGAGTTCCCCTTTAAAGTGAATGGAGTTTTTAGAAGAAAGCAGCCATGTTTTTCCATTTCTGGACAGTCCCTTTAAGCGATTACTTATATTCCCCAGGCAGTCACAATGTTAGAACCCATCAATACTGTGTTCCTCAGTATTTCTCACCCTGTTTAGGCCCAGAATGCCCCAAGGTTTTTTAAAGCGTAACTGTCATTTTTAGGGTCATTTTTCTGAAAACAATAAATATCTATAGTACATGCGATTTTAAGAAACTCTGTAGTTATATTTACCAATAGTTTCCTTCTGTACTGAAAAATCTGTTCTCCTAGCTCCCCTGTCACTTCAGAAGAAGCAGGATTTCTGTGTCCATTATGTTCTATGGAGAGGGGAGGGGCTGAGAGGAGTGAGTGAGCACAGAGAAGTCCTGAACAGCACAACACCCTGCAATCTTCTCCAGCAAGTTCCTAGATAAGCACTGACCTTTCTGACCTCTGAATCCAGCGTTTTAGGTGCCCAGACAGTCTACAAACAGCTGACCTTCATGTCACCTCTTCCTGCTCCCTCATCTCCCTCGGCCCCTCCCCCCTCCATGGGATATAATGGACACAGCAGAACCCGTCTTCACTGGCTTTTCTGTAATGAAGACGGCTTTGCCTGATAATGCACAGATAAGAAGTCAGGGGGGGAGGCTAGGAAATAGCTTTTTGAGTACAGAAAGAGGCTTTTTTTGCCTAATAAAACCTATTATAGAGTTTCTTAAAATCGTTTATACTACTGATTTCTGGGGGGGGGGGGGGGATGACAGTTACGCTTTACTGTAAAAGACCCCTTTCGTCTTCCCAGAACAATAACATTGTGGCCAAGAACAAAGTCTCCAGTAAGGTGAGCGCCGTCTCCTTCTCGGAGGACAGCAGCTACTTTGTGACCGCCGGCCATCGCCACGTCAAGTTCTGGTATATGGAGAATTCTAGAAAGTCTCAGGTACGTGGATATGAGCGAGGAGTATGGGGGCAGGAAAGTAAGTGCCTTCCCTCCTAGTGATATGTGCTCTATGTATCGTCCCTCTCCCACCATGTCTGCATCTCCAGGTGAATGGGACCGTTCCTCTGGTGGGCCGATCGGGGCTCCTGGGTGACCTCCATAATAATGTATTTGGTGGAGTGGCGTGCGGGAAAGGGAAGAACGCGGGGAGCACCTACTGCGTGTCCTACTCCGGGATCCTCTGCCAGTTCAATGAGAAGAGAGTCCTGGAGAAGTGGCTGAAGCTGAAGGTGAGAGGGCTGTGGGCCACAGGTGTCAAACTCAGGCCCTCCAGTTGTTGCAAAACTACAACTCCCATCATGCCTGGACAGCCAAAGCTTCAGCGTAGGCTGAGGGACTCCATTTATTGTTGTCCCCCACCCCCCCTTGTGGTGGTGCTCATTGGAGTCACCTTGTTCCCATTACTCTCAGGTCTCTTCATCCACCTGTCTGTGCGTCACCGAGGAGTTTGTGTTCTGCGGCTGCGAGGAAGGAGTGGTGAGGATATTCAACGCCCACAACCTCCAGTACCTGAGCGACCTCCCCAAACCTCACAACCTTGGCGTAGATGTCGCTCTGGGTCTTAATGCAAGGTAAATTTGTTTGTCTTAAAGAGGATGTACTACCTGGTACATCCTCTTTAACCTAAACCCACTGATCGAACGGCGCCGGCACGGCGAAGCCGGTGCCGCGGTCCGTTTTTCGGACTGAGGCCCGGTTCCCGTGCACGGCGCCGTTCTATGCACCGGAACTTGCCGGTGCTCAAGCAAGGGAATTCCCTCCCCTGTATGACGCGGCTCCCTTAGAATGAATGGAGCCGCGTCATACAGGGGAGGGAATTCCCTCCCACTGGGGGCGGCCCGGCCCGCCTCCGGTGCATAGAACGGCGCCGTGCGCGGGAACGGGGCCTTGGTCCGATAAAAACGGACCACTGCACCGGCTTCCCCGTGCCGGCGCCGTTCGATCAGTGGGTTTAGGTTAAAGAGGTTGTACCAGGTGGTCTCTTTAAAGGAGAAGTGTGGCCATTTTTAAAATCTGGCAGGGTGGAATTTGATAAGTACAAACTAACCTGTCCTCGTGCCTGCAGTGAGCGGCAGTACAGGCCTTGAAACTCCCTCCGGGCTCCAGAATCTCCAGTGTTGACACGTCCCGACAGCTGAAGGACTGGCTGCTCAGCCAATCAGTGACCTGGGGTGGGACACAGCTCCAGTCACTGATTGGCCGACCGTCCAGTCCATCACCCGGGAAAGGCCTGAGGCCAGTTCCGCCTCTCAACACAGGCACTGGAATAGGTAAGTTTGTACTTGTGATCAATTACCCCCTGCCCCTTCCGGATTTTAAAAATGGGCGGACTTTTCCTTTTAAATGGGACACTGTCACTTTAAAAAAAAAACTTTTGCCATCTCCTGGAGCAGGGATGTCAAACTCAGGCCCTCCAGCTGTTGCAACACTACAATTCACAACATGCCTGGACAGCTAAAGCATGATGGGAATTATAGTTTTGTAACCGCTGGAGAGCCTGAGTTTGACACCTCTGTCCTAGAAACATGTCAAAAGTCTGGATTGGGTCAGGGTCTGAGTGCTTAGACCCCCTCCAATCCTTTGATCTTGGCTTGCCTTGCTGCTTTTCCCGTCCTGAGGCATAGTCAATGGAGATTGTTGTATTTTAATTTTTGCTTAATTTTCTCTTAAGCGCGCTCTTCACGAAACAAGGGGATCGCAGCTACCCGGACACCTGCGCCCTGGTGTATGACGGAGGCAACCAGTGGCTCTGCTGTGTGTACAATGACCACAGCGTCTACGTCTGGGACGTCAGCAACACCCGCAAGGTGGGGAAGGTCTACTCAGCCCTATACCACAGCTCCTACGTGTGGAACATAGAGGTGAGCGGAGATTCCAGATGATGTCACATGATACGACCCTGTATGTAATAGAACAGCGGGGATTATCCAGGCTTAGAAAAACATGGCTGCTTTCTTTCAGAAACTGCGCCTCAACTGTCCTCAGATTGGGTAAAGTATTGCAGCTCAGTTTCATTTAAAGTGTCACGGTCGTTTAGTTTTATTTACTTATTTTTTGCAGAAATCAATAGTCCAGGCGTTTTTAGAAACTTTGTAATTGAGTTTATTATCGGAAAAATGCATTTTTATCATGAAAAAGCAGTTTAAAGCTCTCCCCCCTGTCTTCATTGTTCTCTTATGGAGGGGGGGGGGGTGGAGGTGGAGGGAGATGAGGCACCAAAACAGGACAACAAAAAGTTAATTTACAGCTTTATCACCGGGCTATCTCCTCTGAAGTCAGCTCTGACCTCTCTGACCTGTGAATACCGACTTTCACACAGGTCCCACTGTGTAATCCTTTGTTCGCTGCTCTCTGCTGGCGACTAATCTCCCTCCTCCCCCTCTCCTCTCCATAGGTTACACAGGGCCCGACTGATGTAAAAGAGTCAAGATTTACTGATAATGAGCAGTGAATAAGAGGGAGGGGAGACCTGGGGAAAGTCTATTTGAATGCAGATAATGGCATATTTGCCTAATAAACCAATTACAAAGTTTCTTAAAATCACCTGGACTATTGATTTCTGCAAAAAAAAAATTAAACTACAGTGACACTTTAAGGGTACGTTCACACTTACTGGATCCACAGCAGATTTCATTTAAATAACTGAACACAGCATCAAATCTGCACCATCAAATCTGCTGCGGATCCTGTAGGTGTGAACACACCCTACAGGATTGGAGCTGAATTGTAAAACCACACACAACCTGAGGACAGGGGTGGCACTGATTTCATAAGAAAGTAGCTGTGATTTATTATTTTTTTTTTTTCTGATCCTGGAGAACCCCTTTAATGGTTTCTAAGTAGCAGTAGGATATTCTTACTTTCTAATCACTATAGATTTGATATTTAAAGGGGAATTCCACTCAAACATAGCTTTTCATATATTTCTTCTGTTTTTTGTCTATTTAGACTCCTTCCCCCAGTTCAGAGCTGCTACTTTCTGCTGAAAAAAAACAAAATTCTGTGTGTGAGCTTTTCTCTCTGTCTCCCCCTCTGTTCTGAGACAGCTGATGTAAACATGTCCCTGGCAGGCTTTCTCTGCAACATTGTAGCTTCATTGTAATACAGGGAGGGATATTCACAGTTCATCAGCAACTTGACCTCAGAATAACCCTCCTAGCATTTCAAAGAAACTGCAATGTTGCAGAGAAAGCCTGCCAGGGACTTGTGTACATCAGCTGTCTCAGAAGGAAGGGGGGGGGGGAGATGGAGAACAGCTCACACACAGCTGAAAGCAGCAGCCCAGAACTGGGGGAAGGAGACTAAAAAGATAATAAGTATGGAAGGAAGGAATTGTTAATCTCACCATGGGCAGCAACATATGAAAAGTTATGTTTAAGTGGAAAACATTTTAATGACTGTATATATTGACTATAGAGCCAGTGTTAATCCAAGGTTACATAGATGATTTACCTTCCTCTTGTATCTATTCTTACCCTGCAGGTTTACCCAGAGAACGGACAGACGCGAGGTGTGACCCATGGCTCGTTCTTCACCTGTTCTTCTGATAACACCATCCGCCTGTGGAGCCTGGAGAGGAGCTCGGAGCCCGAGATGAGGAGGAACATCTACAGCAATGTAATTATAGAACCAGCCCCGCGTCCCATCTATACACAGCCTGATCCCATTATTATGGGTACATGTAGATACATATAGAGCTCCAGTGCTTCTCTCTTCATGATCACAATCCTAATCCTCTGCTCCCACATCTAGCCCAAGACAACTACCCTGAAGGAGTCACTGTAGCCAGACATTACCTCACCTATCTAGGCATTAAGATTGGCCATTCTTCCTCTTCTATCTATTCTCTTAACTACTTCCCTCTCTTTAAGAAAATAGAAAATGAATTAAAAAAATGGAAAGATCTGCCCCTATCTATTCTAGGATGCATACAATTAATTAAGATGATGTCTTTCGCTAAACTGCTCTACCCAATGCAAATGATCCCACTCCTCATTACACATAAAGACGTCACAAAACTCAGATCCCTCTTTACTAACTTCATCTGGAGATCTAAGAGGCCCCGTATAGCCTATGATACCCTATGTATGTCATCAATCAAGGGTGGCGCCCAATTACCTAATATACGTCTGTATAACCTAGCTGCCATGTGCAGACACATCAGAGACTGGCTCCATCACACCTCCTACTTCTCTAACTACACCTTAGAATCCTCCCTGGTCCGTCCCTGGTCCCTATCCGCACTCTTACACTCTACAATCTCTGAACTACCTCCTCTCCTGAAACAAAACATCCTCCTCCGAGACACTATAGCATCCTGGAAACATATACGTAAATTATACAATCTACCTTTCCGCTTATCTAAGTTCTTCCCTTTATGGTCTTCCCCTTCTTTTCCACAAGGATCCATCACCTCTGACTTCTCCATATGGAAACATAAACAGATCCACGATCTCGGCCATTTATTAGACCTAGAAAACGGAACATTTCTGTCTTGGCCTGAGACCCAGATAAAATACGACCTGCCCTCAGACCAACTTAGAAATTACACCTGGATACGAAAATTCATTCTGAATCGCGCTTCCTCTATTGCATCCGCCGAAAAACCTGGACAATTCCATAACCTTAGTATTTCCCTACCTGCACCCTTACCCCTATCACAACTCTACCACCTCCTCTGCTCGGTTTCCATTAATAAGTCTTCTCCTCCTTTTCTGAAGAAATGGTAGTCTGTCCTGGCCTCGGAAAATTTAGAAAATAAACTGCTTAAAGGGATTCATTCAGTCCGTACAGCAACTCCCAGTGTGAAGCTAAGGGAACTTTATTTCCGAATCCTCCATAAAGCAGTATACGCCTTTGACCGTTCCTTTACCTACTCTCTGGAACATTATCTCAAAAAATGTCCTAAATATGATGAGCCGCGGGCGGACCTCTTCCATTGTTTATGGCTTTGTAACTCAGTACAATCCTATTGGCTCCTAGTAAAATCCTTTATACATGACGTGTGGTCGCTTACAGTTCCTTTAGATCCAATCACTTATATATTTCATGGTGACACTGGACCTGTGGCTGATCCCATGTCGCACCACCCTATCCCCCCCGCGGTACATCTCACCCTATTACTAGCCCTTCAATGTTTATTAAACCATTGGCTACAGCCTAGCCTACCGACTATTTCGGAATTGACCTCTATTCTAAAGGAAACCTTGCACTGGGAGATGCTGGACACTGTACGCAATAAGGAGGCCTTTACAGCTTCCTTCTTTAAGAAGTGGAAACTATTCCTTATCCATGGCTTCTCGCAGGCAGAAAGACGTCCCATCATGTCTCACTTTACCACAGCCACCTGGTATTATAAGATGTCGGCTGCCGGCACCCTAGATCCATTCTTGTAGGCTTTACTTTGTATTTGTACACTATATTCTTGTAATAAATAGCACCATATATCTACTATCTACACTCTATGTATAAGTGGAGTAAGAATTAATTATTGTTGTCGGCCTTGTTTTATTAGTTATGTATATTTGTGAATTTATACTGCTACTGATACTTTTCTTCAGTACCAATGTTATATTATGTGAAACTCAATAAAATATTTGAACAATAAAACAATCCTAATCCTCCTGGTGTATAGGTATATACTGTGAATGACCGCTGTACTGGAGCCCTCTCTGCTTTCATGATTGGAGTTTCCCTGTATGTAGATTAGATACATGACCCTGGAGTACAGCCTATCATAGAGAAACATGGTCTGGTCAGATAGACCCAGACCCCCTGTAGGGAAACATGGCAGAAGAGCTCGTGCTCAGGAGTAATATAATTCTGTGTTATCCCTCCAGGATTTATATAAAGTCATCTATGTGAATGACAATGTGCTGTACCTGAAGGACATCTCCGCCACTGCAGACAAGCCTGAGCCCAAAGACTCCAAAAGTGGCATCCGCGTGCTGAAAGTCCGCCATGATGGTCGCCAGCTCGCCTCCGGAGACCGGACAGGAAACATCCAGTAATTCCATCCCGTCCTTATATATCTGCTCTCTGTAGCTTTGTAACTATCAGAGACCCTCGGGATGGGAAAGGGAAGAGATTATATAACATGGATTCTCTGTTTGGTCTCTTTAGAATCTATGATCTGCGGAGCTTCGAGGAGCTGGTAACCATTGAAGCCCATGATGGCGAGGTTCTGTGTCTGGAATACTCCAGGCCCTGGAACGGTAGGTGTTAAAGAACGATCTTGTCTAGTCTGTATTTGTCACTGCCATTTTTCAGCTTTAATGGTGCGTTCACACCTACAGGATCTGCAGCAGATTTCATTTAAATAACTGAACACAGCATCAAATCTGCTGCAGATCCTGTAGGTGTGAACGCACCCTAAGGCTGGCTTCACACTATGTATATTTGAGGCTGTATTTGTGAGGCTGTATAGCAACCAAAACCAGGAGTGGATTGAAAACACAGAAAGGCTATGTTCACATAATGTTGTAATTGAGTGGATGGCCGCCATATAATGGCAAATTTTTGCTGTTATTTCAAAACAACGGCCGTTATATTGAAATAATGGCCGTTATTTACTGTTATATGGCGGCCATCCACTCAATTTCAACATTGTGTGAACATATCCTTTCTGTGTTTTCAATCCACTCCTGGTTTTGGTTGCTATGAGGACCTGACTTGAGGACCAAATACTGCCTGAAATATACGTAGTGTGAACCCAGCCTAAAGGTGTTTTCCCATCACCTAAAGAACGCAATTTTGCAAATGCCTATTAGTTGACTCGATAAGTGTGTGGCCGGGGCTGGAACATGGGTTAGTTTTTCCCTTTAATCCGCTGTCAGCCGCGCTCCTCCTATTACACTGAGTGATGCACAGTGAATGACTGCTCACTCCCTGGCTGATTGTCGTCCTTTTAACTCGGCCGGCAATATCTACCTGATTAGGCAGATAATACTTCCATGTAGTGGGGCCTTATACACTCGGTGTTGTCGTTTTACAGACCTGTTTTCTATTAGATCCGATCTGTCTTGCAGAGAAGTCACACATGGTGTCTCTCTCTCTCTCTCTCTCTCTCTCTCTCTCTCTCAGGTGTGACTCTCTTAGCCTCAGCCAGCAGGGACCGGCTAATCCACATCCTGAATGTGGACCAGGACTATACCTTACTACAGACCCTGGATGATCACTCGTCCTCCATCACGGCAGTGAAGTTTGCAGGTACGATTTATTCCCGTATGTGCCCAGAACTTGGGTAATGCTACTATCTGAGTGATGATTTTTCCAGAATGTTAGACGTGTTTCTCAGTAATACATATTATTGGGTGACATTGCCTGCAGTGTTATATGCATTGAGCACACAGCAGTGTATGGGGGCGCTATGGTCTCCGGTATACATGTTATTATTGGGTGACATTGGCTGTAGTGTTATACAGGGAGCACACAGCAGTGTATGGGGGCGCTATGGTCTCTGGTATACATGTTATTATTGGGTGACATTGGCTGTAGTGTTATACAGGGAGCACACAGCAGTGTATGGGGGCGCTATGGTCTCCGGTATACATGTTATTATTGGGTGACATTGGCTGTAGTGTTATACATTGAGCACCCAGCAGTGTATGGGGGCGCTGTTTCCTCAGTAATATAATCAGTTGACATTGCCTATAGTGTTGTGCAGTGTATGAGGGCGCTGTGGTCTCCAGTATACATGTTATTATTGGGTGACATTACCTGTAGTGTTATACAGTGAGTACACAGCAGTGTATGGGGGCGCTATGGTCTCTGGTATACATGTTATTATTGGGTTACATTGCCTGTAGTGTTATACAGTGAGTACACAGCAGTGTATGGGGGCGCTATGGTCTCCGGTATACATGTTATTATTGGGTTACATTGCCTGTAGTGTTATACAGTGAGTACACAGCAGTGTATGGGGGCGCTATGGTCTCCGGTATACATATTATGAGGTGACACTGCCTGTAGTGTTGTACAGTGAGTACACAGCAGTGTATGGGGGCGCTATGGTCTCCGGTATACATATTATGGGGTGACACTGCCTGTAGTGTTGTACAGTGAGTACACAGCAGTGTATGGGGGCGCTATGGTCTCCGGTATACATATTATGGGGTGACACTGCCTGTAGTGTTGTACAGTGAGTACACAGCAGTGTATGGGGGCGCTATGGTCTCCGGTATACATTTTCCCTTTGTATCTTGCAGGTGATGAGGAGCAGATGCACATGATCAGCTGCGGAGCGGATAAGAGCATTTACTTCCGTCCGGCTCAGATGGTGATTCCCTTATATTCAGTCTTATCTATCACTGCCGACCACCTGGGATCCTGTATCCTCCAGTATATTCAGTTCTCTTCCTCTCTTCATTTTTAGCTCCCGGATGGGCTCAGTTTTGTGCGTCTGCACCATGTTGTAGAGAAGACCACCCTGTATGACCTGGACGTAGATGTCACCCAGAAAACGGCAGCAGTCGCCTGTCAGGATAAGAACGTCAGGTAAGTATTGTTTTTATAATGTGACGTTGTTCTCGGCTCAGCAAATGCTGTCTGCCCGGTTTTGGGTGCGTCTTTCCTGCGTTCTTTTTTTCTATCTTCCCGTCTTCCTATTGTGCGGCAGACATCTTTGATATGTATTACAGTAGTTCTTTAATTTACAGGCTGTATAATATCTCATCCGGGAAGCTGGAGAAGGCTCTGAAGGGCTCCGCTAGTGGAGGAGCGCTGCTAAAGGTGGGTACATACTGTCCTGTATGAAGGGTCCCAAAATTATCATATCTTATAGCCTGTGATGCCTCTGCGACAATGTTATTAGACCGAAGGTCATATGCATATACCCCATAATATGTCATAAGATTAACTAGACAGTTTCAACAAACCTTGCATAGATCATTAGTAGGAAAAGAAATTTAAGAAATCTTTCCTCACAGGGTCTAGGCCATGGATAAAAAACCTTCGGCCCTCCGGCTGTTGCAAAAGTATTAATTCCATCATGCCTGGAAGGCCAAAGCTTTAGCTATCCAAGCATGATGAGAATTGGAGCTTTGCAATTGCTGGAGAGCCAAAGGTTCTCTATTTATGGCCTAGACCCTGCACATATATGCACACAGAGAGGGAAGATTCTAAAAAACAGGAGAAGGAAGCATTTTTGTCTGATAAGATATATTATGATACATTTCTGGTCTAGGGTCTAAATCTTCTAGCCTCGAGCTGTTACACTCTAAACAGTGTATGTGTAAAATAATAAGGCATACCCTCCTGTTCTAACTGCGCTTTCTTTCTTCAACCTCTTACCAGGTGCAAATGGATCCATCAGGAAGGTTCTTTGCCACAAGCTGCTCCAACAAGAACATCTCAATCTTCGATTTACAAACTGGAGAATGCGTCGCCGTGATGTTTGGACACTCGGGTATGCCATAGGCTTCCACATAGTCCATTACAGCCCATATGCAGAATACAAGCTGCTGTATAGATGTGTTTGCATCCTGCTGACATGTTCACCATTGCTGACCTTTCTCTCTTACTCATAAAGGAGAAGATGGCGGTATTCAGCAGTATCCGTCATTGAGGGCCTACCCTAAAGATGCCCAAACCCATTAGATTTGTTTGCTGAAGTCACACGATCGTCTGACTATCTATGTCAAAGCTAAAGTTTTGGCTTTTCAGGCATGATGGGAATTGTAGTTTTGCAACAACTGGAGGGGCCTGATTTTGACACCTATGGATCAGACATGTTCTCTCTCAGCCTGCCTGATCCCTATGTATCATGAGCCAGTGCCAATAGCATCCGGTAGAACTTCCTCTCCTCTCCCCATGTGTTTATGGTGGGCAGAGGATTAGCTGAAGGCCATGTCAGGTATATGGCTACATACATAGCCATACACTCAAGCTCAGAGTTATCTTCTGCCTATAATTCCTATATTATCTGAATTCCAGGACTATGAAGGGTGGTTATATTCTCCATTTTCTTACAGATATTGTGACTGACATGAAGTTCACCTATGACTGTAGAAGACTGATCACGGTATCTGGAGACAGGTCTGGTGCCCTCGCAAGGGGTTTTATACTTGGTATTATATGATACCTTGGGAAGATGGTTATTACAGGGAAAGCAGATGGTGCAATGTTTACTAGTGTCTCCTGTATAACAGATGGTGGGCAAATAAGGTGGAATAGCTTAAAGGGATGGGGAACCTTCAACCCTCTGGCTGTTGCAAAACTACAATTCCCATCATGCCTGGGCAGCCAAAGCTTTAGCTTTGGCTGCCCAGACATGATGGGAATTGTAGTTTTGCAAAAGCTAAAGGTTTCCCATCCCTGGTCTAAAACAATGTAAATGATGAGTGGGAGGAGGGGGATGTAGCTGCAGATTCTGAACACTTTGTAATGTCCTCTTATGTTGGTTTGCAGCTGCATATTCGTCTGGCAGCTAGACCCGGTCATGACCGCTTGTATGAGGCACCAGTTGGCTGAGATGGCTGCAGAGGGGAAGAGCAACATTACTGAAGATGTGAGACCCCATATTAATACCAGGTGAGGCCATGGTATCAGTCTTTTCAGTGTACCTGTCATATCAAGAAAATCCCCTGACAAGTCAAAGTTTTGATGGGCGGATTTCTTACCGATGGCTAGAATGATGGAGGAGAAGCTTGTGGACGAGTGATGCTTCTTTCTACTCTTTGTACCTCAAATCTTTAAGGATGAACCCATTACGCATAAATGAAAGCAATGATGTCTCTTATTTCCAGGAGAGAGACCTTCATAGTGTGCCCCCTGGACGAGAGCTCCCAGGATGACTTGTTCTTTGAGAGAAGCAGTGATGTGGATGAGCCCTCCCTGGATACCCCAACAAAAGACTGCTATGAAGCAGGTAAGATTCATATCCTTCTCCTCCTATACTATATCATGTCATGGTCACCTCTCAGCAGCTTGTAGCCCTCCTTTCGCTGCATCTCCTCCTATACTATTTCATGTCATGGTCACCTCTCAGAAGCTTGTAGTCCCCCTCTCGCTGCATCTCTTCCTATACTATATCATGTCATGGTCACCTCTCAGCACCTTGTAGCCCCCTTCTCACTGCCGAGTCCTCCAAAGAACCCTGTAAAGGATTCTCTGCACCCCTCCATAAGAGATGACTACTCTCCCGACCTGTGTTCTTAGAAGTGCGTTTACACAGATTTATCTGACAGATTTTTTTAAACCAAAGCCAGGAATGGATTTGAAAAGAGGAAAAATCTCAGTCTTTCCTCTTATGAAGTGTTCCCTGTTTATAGGCTGTTCCTGGCTTTGGCTTCAATAATCTGTCAGATAAATCTGTGTAAATGCACCATAATCCTTAATATAAAGATCATTATTGAACCTATTTTTTTTCCCCCTAGAATTTTCTGAATAAATTGACAACTGAGTGTTACCAGTTTGGTAACACTAGTGGGAAAGGCTTTTAGGACCCCACTTCCATCCATAGCCCAAGCATTACATAGACGTGACAAAATGGTAAAGCTCCACTTTGACCTTTGTCTTTTAATTCATCCTAGATCCCACATCCCTACAGACTAATGGGAAACTACCACTGTGGGCGAGGAAGCTGGTAAGCCGTATGTCATGCCTGATCTGCATTGTAATGTCCTATATATTATATAGTATAATGTAACAATGGGAATATGGTGCTAGGTCACTGCATCCTCACCTCTATGGGCAGGGACCCTTCTTTACGAATTTAGTCTGTGCCATGTTACCATTATCCTATAGGTTAGTTCCTGATGTATTGGGATCCACCATCTACCCCACTTATAGACAATTTGAAGGAGATTTATCAAACACTGGGCAAAGGGACAGTGAAAATGTTGTCCAAAGCAACCAATCAGATCGCTTCTTTCATTTTTGAAAAGGCCTCTGTAAAATAAAAGCTTAAATTTGATTGGTTGGCAACTGCTCCTCTGCATAATGTTTGGGAATATTTGGGGAGATTTATCAGAGTCCTGAGTTCCTGTGTCTGGGTATGTTCACACTGAGAAAAAGAGATGGAAATTCCGAGTGGAATCCCTGCCGCGGACTCTGCTCAGAATCCTGCCTGCCTCAGTGTCTCTGATAAATATAGGATGCCTCTGCTCTCCTATACTTATCATTGAGACACTAAGGCAGGTGGAGTCCGCGGCAGGGATTCCGATTGGAATTTCCGCCTCTTTTTTCCTCAGTGTGAACGTATTCTCTTTCTGAGTAGCAGAAATGCCCATTTATGTTCCCCTCCTTACTCCCCACATCTCTAACAATTCTGCTCTTATAACAATGCCTATTGGTTTGGCCTGATAGGTTAAAGACCAGAATGAACCACTGGTTGTTCTATCCCAAAATCATTACCGGCCTCAGGGACGATGGGCCCAAAGCGACAGCACCGTCCTCATCCGAAATTTCTTGAACAGCAATGACCTGAGCTACTGCGGCACCCCAGAGCCAGGGCAGCACTCTTTCCTGGACGAGACGGCGGACATGGAGGGTGTGGAACCAAAAAGTCTGCAGGAATTACTTGAGGTGAGTGACTGCTCTGGCTGCTGACCCTAAACACCCCTACCCTGCATCCACTCATAACCTCTCTATTCTGTGCAGTCAGAGGATGGGAATGACTTACTGGACAATAGGACGTTCATCACTGAGGCTTCTTCAGCTTTAGAGGACACAGATATCCAGTCACAGTCTTCAGAATCCATTGGCATCTTCTACCCTTCATCTCTGCAGTCGTCCCACCAGGAGGAGAGGTATCTATATACTGTATTTGGCAGTCAGGTGGTGTTAGCTAGGGCAGCTGTAGGTTTACCTCTTCAGCTCTTGCCACAGGACCTGAGTAGTATGTGCCCTCCCTGGGTCCTAGACACTCGTCCGTTAAAGTTGAGGTGCAGTGTAGTGCAGAGGAACTACACTTGTGCCTGTATCTACGGCTATGAAGATCCGCCTAATGCTGTCCATGGGCACAGAGTGACACAGGCCCCACTTAGTTGGTCAAGCTAGCTATTAGGGTGACCCGTAAGGAAACCTAGCACGTTTGCAGTAGCTCTTACCTAACTGCTGACTGTTTAGCTCCTGTCTCAGTTATCAGAGCTTGAAATAGAAGAAAGATAGCCACCCCCCACCACCATGTGTATATGGTCTTTGCTCTCTGTCCACAGTAGCCCCACAGTAGGTGTTACTAGGTGAGCATGGCTAGTGTAGAAACACTTCAAAGAAGTAAACAGGAATCAGCTTGGAACCCTACAGATGGGTCCTGGCCTCCAGGTCCTAAAAGTCTTTCAGCAGGGACACACTATTGTACCCTCTCTTGACTCTGACTTGACTTGACTAGACTGATCTGCCCAAAACCTGCTCTACCACACCATAAATATGACTAATTGATTGGGGGAAACATATTAGAAGACATAAGCTCTAACTTGGGATAAGTGGCACATGAGCAGAGAATACATATGATATAGTGAGACATCTAGTGGTGGGAGTACAGAATGCATCCTTCAGCCCAGAGCATATACACCTAATAGTACTAACCTACATACATGCTAGACAGCAGTGGAACACCCGCTTTGGGACACTGCATATCACAGCCAAGTTTACAGGCAGTACTCCTAGTAGTATTCCTCTAGTGTCATAAATTGTCTGCCATTTGTGTCAGCATGTCCCCCTCATAGTGATCCCACCATACCAATCCTTCCTCATAGAAATCACATACTGTATGTAATATTCATCATCTGTACTTTCTTGGCTATTTTTTTTAGTGATTTTTCTGTTGAAGAAAGGACTTTCGACAAGGGCAATGACTCGCATGGTAATGGACAGCTGTGCGGCTGTGACCCAGGTAAGTGTCATCGCTTATAACATTGTCACACACCTCATCTTATGTTCTAGCTTACTATTTCTGTTTTTTACCACTTATTGCACAATACACAGGGATCACCTTGCATCCATGTCTGGATACAGCTCTGTATATATAGTAGCAGCTGTGCCCTACAGACCGCCGCAGCCTGGCCAGCCAGTTCTCATTCTCACCCCTAGTCCTAAAACTAAGCTGAGACTTTCTGTTGTGTCAGTAATGATAAGGAGGAGGCTGCTGGAAAGTGATCTAGACAGAATTACAGTAAAGGTGGCACCAGTAGAGAAGACAATAAATGAAGTTCAATGCTCAGCCGCCTCTACCTGTGGCAAGACCTCATAAAAAGTCACAGAATATGCACAGGTTATGTATATTTACTGTTATTTACTGTTTTACGTCCATGGAGCTTGATGTAAAGCATATCTATAAATGCTGTTAAAACAGGAGAGATGGCAGCCCACCAATATTAAAAATAATTACAATCAGAAAATGCAAACAGATTACAAAAAAAAAAAAAACATGATTCAGTATCCGCTCTAATCAGTGAAAAAATAAATCTAGGTTTCTTTAAAGCTGCACTACCAAACGCAGCCACTGCTAAAAGAATGGCGCTGTGCCTGGTAACCAGTGAAGGAGACACATGGGAGATGCAGTATGCGATAAGCACTTCAGCTCCCCCTAGAGGTGACTTCATACAACTTGAATTATATGATTTAACTTAATGTGACTTGGATTTGGGGATTTGGAGCTCTGTAACACAAAGTTAGGCCTGACATCTCTGTATCAGCAATGTGTCCTAATCTGCAGCTCATGACTGGATTGACACTAACCTAACTGCAAAGAGGAGACTATAAAATCTGCAGAACGGACACTGCTCCTTCTCGGTCTCTTACTGACTTATTGGTCATATATTTGTAAGAAGAAAAAAAAGTGATCCCCTCTATTGGGACAGTCTGCTCTGCTAATGTCTGCATTTGTCTATAATTTTTTTCTTGGGTATTTTTTAATTTTTGGGTTTTTATTTGCAGATGAAGATTCATTGACGTCAGATTCTTTGGCTTCAGACGATAATGACGCGGAGGAGAATGGCCGCTCAGAGACACCAGAACAGGAGAGGTTTCTGAAGGAACACTTTGATACGTTGGCTGATGCTCTCGCTGAAGGTGACTATGGGATGGGATCTAGTATAGATGACATTGTATATATTGGTATATAGGACAGCTGAAGCCTCGCACTCTATCCGCATCCTTATGGTATATGAGCCTCCACAATAGCTTATAGTTGCCGGGCCCATAAGTCTGCTGTAAGGTGGCATTTTATATATATACAGTGGTACCTTGGTTTAAGAGTAACTTGGATTGAGAACATTGTGCAAGAAGAGCTCACAGTTTTTCAAAATTGTAACTTTGATTAAGAGCATTATTTTGGTTTAAAGCCTCCCTGTACTGGGTGGGAGGGTGAGTGGGGGGAGGGGCACGGTCTGCATAGCGGGGTCTACATCCCTGACTCTGACCCAGGAAGTCTCCCTCACCTTCCAAATAATAGCAGACCCACTTCTGCTCGTTCCTTCATGCTCCCTGCAGTCTGTCTGCCCATGTGTTTGCCATCCTCTCCATATAATGTGCCTGCACTCCCGCTCAGCTATACACACTGCTGCTAAAATGTGCCTGCACTTACACTCAGTCATTCACACTGCTTTATAGAAAGGTTTCTGTCACTGTCCTCCTGCACAGCTCTGTGATTCTCACTTCCTGATTGGTCCATGCTGAACACACTCCTCTTTCCCATTGCAGTCATGTGACCACACAGACCTCTGACAGCAGCCCTGCTTCTCTATTCTAGCCTGTTGTACTACACTACTGCATTATAGGGATCTGCAGCTCCATCCTGTATCTACAAACTGCTGCAGTGTTATCAGGGTTATACAGTTACTATACATTATACACCACATGCTGATTGCTATACTGTACAGTAACTTATATATCACATATCCAGCTGCTGTGTTATCAGGGTTATACAGTTACTATACATTATATACCACGTGCTGATTGCTATACTGTACAGTAACTTGTATATCACATATCCAGCTGCTGTGTTATCAGGGTTATACAGTTACTATACACTATACTCCACATGCTGAGCGCTATACTGTACAGTAACTTATAATATCACATATTCAGCTGTTTCTAAATGTTTGTTTTATTTGTGTTACATGTTGTTCAGTATAAAAAAAATCATCATTTTAGGGTGTGGAACCAATTGTCTGAATTTTAATTATTTCTTATGGGAAAATTTGCTTTGGTTTAAGAGTGATTTGGAACAAATTATGCTCATAATCCAAGGCACCACTGTAATCCTTAATCCTTACCATATTCCTTTAAGGATCAGTTTTCATGTCTTTTGCTATTGATGGTGACGTGTCCTAACTCTGTTCCTGCCTTGTCTCCTATAGAAAAGTTTGACAACTCATTGACTGATCTGCAGCCGGAGGAGGATGATGAGATGCTGAACCTGCGCCTGAGCTTCTCTTCTAGGTTCCTGTCTCGGAGCCTGAGGATGAACCGGTAACCTGTCATTTCCTTCTGCCGTAACAGCAGCCGGTCCTGGCTCCTCATCCACTTATACCATGCTATCTCTTCCTTCATCCTCAAGGACTGTATGCGGCTGTCTACATGGCAGCCAGCAGATGTCGGCAGCCGTCAGTACAGAACCTAAACTGGAGAGTGACAGACCGCAGAGAAGACTTCCTGAAGTAAGAGGAATACTAGCGTGATCTTAGTCATTTGGCTTTGTTAGTATAGGTTGTCACAATCTTTTAGTTTCCCATTAAAGGAGTAGTGCGGCGCTAAAAAATTATTCACAGAATAACACACATTACAAAGTTATACAACTTTGTAATGTATGTTATGTCTGTGAATGGCCCCCTTCCCCGTGTCCCACCACCCCCGCCCGTGTACCCGGAAGTGTTGGTGCATTATACATTACCTGATCTGTGTCGAGGGCCGTCCGCCATCTTGTGCCAAACGTCATCTTCAGACGGACGGCCGAGTCGCTGCCGCCCGCCCCCCCTCCACCGCGTCACAACTGTGCTCAGCAGGGATTGGCTGAGCACAGTTATGCTCAGCCAATCGCGGCTGAGCATCGGATGACTCTGCAGAGGGCGGCCGGCATTCGGAACAGTCGGAGCTGTTCGCCAGCCGCCCGACGTCACTGAATGAAGATCGGAGACTGGTGTTGGCACGTGACAGGTGAGTATAACTTTGTAATGTGTGTTATTCTTTGAATAATTTTTTAGCGCCGCACTACCCCTTTAAAGCGAATGTACCACTTCAATCCATAAATTAATCTTTTCATAAGACCTAATGGGTGCCGTCACACCGATTCTGCAACTGTGGTCCTTTTTTCAATCCGACGCCCGATTCTTGAGATCTTTGCTGTTTTCTAAATATGCAAATGAGGTCTGAGGGACTGAGAGAACAGAGAAGGCTGGCATCACCTGGGGGAGGAGACATGGGGGCCCCAGGACCGCCTCCAGTGCACTAAAATGCCTAATTTGCATATTTAGTTGGGAATCGGGTGGCGGTTTGAAAAAAGAATCACGCTAACAGAATCTGGTTGTGCCTATTAAGGTTGTGTGAAAAGATTAAAGGGGTTATCCAGCGCTACAAAAACATGGCCACTTTGTTCCAGAGACAAGAAGAAAGTCGCCATGTTTTTGTAGCGCTGGATAACCCCTTTAATTTGTGTATTGAAGCGCTAGTATAGAAATCTTGCAGAAAATCTCCAGTGCCAGGGCAGAGAGTAACCACAGAGCTATGGGCTCCTTGTAACCCTATATGTCCCCTGTTCAGAACTGACTAAGGACCTTTTTATATAGGCTGACTACTGGGGGGGGGGACTTGTAATATTCCAGAGCTGTCTGGACCCCACTGATCCTCAGTCCCATTATATCAGAGCCACGATCCAAAGATCCAACCAATCACAATCCAGCAACCTATTCTAACACTTTACCATAACCTTCTACAGAGCACCTGCCCTAGACAGACAACACATCATGTAACCTTAGCGGTCTCCCGCAGTCAGTTTATTGCTTTAATTTGTGTATGGGGGCCTCCCCATTCTCCACCCTCAAAAGATGTTGGTGGAGATGTGATGGATTTTCACTGCCTGACCCCTTTGTTCTTGGAGAGATAAGCCACCACCTCATGTGGTTGCTCATTATCCCTCTCCTTCCTACAGACAACACAGAGACGGTTGTCCATGCCGAATTCTCATGTGTATGAGGAGAACAGTAAAGATTCTTCTGCTGAGAGTTATGGATGGGCAGTTTAGGACACCTCTTTGGATCCTCATTCTGGCCATTTTTAATTCATCGATCTCCTCTTTCTGTTTTGTTTTCAGAGACCGACAGAAAAGGCACCTGACAAAATGGAAGCAAAGAAGTGTGAAAAGAGCGTCGGTAAGTGCTGCTATGGGTGTGCCCCCCTGCTAGACTACAGGTGTGCTCCCTTTAAGGGGTTATCCAGCGCTACAAAAACATGGCCCCTTTCTTCCAGAGACAGCCCCACTCTTGTCTCCAGCTTGGGCGGGTTTTTGCTGCTCGGTTCCATTGAAGTGAATGGAGCTTAATTGCAAACCGCACCTGAACTGGAGACAAGAGTCGTGTTGTCTCTGAAAGAAAGTGGCCATGTTTTTGTAGCGCTGGATAACCCCTTTCAGCTATCACTAAACTACTAGGCTTTAGCAGTCCAGACATGATGGGAGTTGTACTTTGGAACAGCTGGAGGGCTGTGACTTTGACACATCCCTGGGCTAGACCAACACATAGCCTCTTTTTTTTTTCCTCCGTTGTTAAAGGGCTTGACTATGAAAAACTATGAATCCACCCTGCAGCAAGAGACCTGACAGTGCCGTATACTTACCTGTCCTGCTCCACTGCCAGTTCCTAGGCCGCCTTCTCCGCTGCTGTCAGTGTTCTGATTCCCATAGGAAATGGACACTCAGCAAAAGACTTCATACTGTGTATGCTAAACGGCCATTTCCAGGGGAGCGGCATGTCCTGATCTCAGCAATAATTGTTTTTTTTTTCTTTCAAATCAACTGGTGTCAGAAAGTTATATAGATTTGTAATTTACCTCTATTTTAAAATCTCAGGTCGTCCAGTACTTATCAGCTGCTGTATGTCCTGCAGGAAGTGGTGTATTCTCTCCAGTCTAACACAGTGCTCTCTGCTGCCACCTCTGTCCATGTCAGGAACTGTCCAGAGCAGCAGCAAATCCTCATAGAAAACCTCTCCTGCTCTGGACAGTTCCTGACATGGACAGAGGTGGCAGCAGAGAGCACTGTCAGCAGTGTCAAGTAATGGAAGACTGGAGTTTTTTAAATAGAAGTAAATTACAAATCTATATAACCTTTTGAAACCAGTTGATTTTAAAGAACTATGTTTGGCTGGATAACTTCTTTAATTTTATTCCCGGAGTAACAGAGTTTTTAGTTGTCCATTTTATGTCCTTTTTATCTATTAATAAATAAATAAATATATTTATGTGTGTGTGTATGTATATATATGTATATATATATATATATATATATATATATATATATATATATATATATATATATATATATATATATATATATATATATATTTGTTAGCTATTTCTTGTTCTGTTACTTTTTAGAAATCTCAAAATCGTTGAGTTTACAAAAACTTCAACAGGACGAGAAGGAGTCATCTGCAAGGTTCTCATTCCCTCCTTGTTGGCCAAATAAGAACAAATCCAATAAAGGGAGATCTTACATGGACGCCACTGCTAGCTTCAAGGCAAAAATATTCCGTAGTGTATCGATGGGTGAGAACATTGATGGCGCCCAGGCAGACGAGTACAAGAGGCTGTCCCATATGTCCCGGCCACTCTCCAGCATAGACTTGTCTTCCATAGAGCAGAGTAAGCTGCCTCCTGGAGAGGAGAAGTCCTATAAGTCCACCTCCTGTGAACAGCTCTTCTCCTCCTCCTCCTCCTCTTCCTCCTCTCACCAAGAGAAAGCAAAACCTTCAGTCAGCTCCTCGAACGTGTTATCCGATAAGCTTCTAATGCCGCCGCCATCAACCTGTGGAGTTATTCCACGTCTGAAGAAGAAAGCCAAATCCGTCAATAACCTCTCAAAGACGTCTAAGAAGGAAGAGGCGAGCGAAGCAAAGCCCAAGGGTGACGTCCCGAAGAAAGCGCCTGGCGCCAAAACCCCAAAGAGGAGAAGCTCTTCCTCAGCCGGTCAGCCACCAGATGGTCAGGATATCCAGAGAAGAGCATCGATAGCGGATATTCCCACAAGTGTCAATACTGGCAGCCAGGTCAGGGAAGAACTTCAGAACCCATCGTCTCTTCAAGCGTCTTCATGCAGCAGTCCTGGAGAGCCAAGTAAGTCAAATCAATGGTATAAAGTAGGATTCCACCAAATCCTGTACAGTTAGGTGTGATTACCGAGGGGGCTAAGGTCACATGGTTTGGCTGGAGTGGGCTGGTTGAGATTTATATAATGGGAATTGGAGTGAAGCTGCAATGTGCATATTGGTCAAACTCCTCAATGCAAGCCCACCGAACACTTAGGGTATGTTCACACTGAGTAAAATAGGCATAATTCCGCAGCGGAACTTTCCGCCGCGGAATTATGCCTGCCTCATTGTGTCATATCATCTCAATGGGAGAGCGCGAGCTCCTCCGCAGCTGATGCTCTCTGCTCAAAGAAGTGACATGTCACTGCTTTGAGCAGAGAGTGGAGGAGCGCGCGCCCTCTCATTCACTCACAGCGGGACACCGAGCACAGCGGGATTCTGCCATATTTGCTCAGTGTGAACATGCTCTTATACTGAAGTATAATATACTGGTGTGTACAGATCACTCTGCTCATCTCTCTATGGCTTCTCTGTCAGATGTGGAAGCAATGACCAGCCGGTGTGAGCGGGTAGTAGAGGAGCTTCACAGCGCCTTCCAAAAGACACTACAGACCTACAAAGAGGTAAGAGATGATGAATGGTGGGACTCTAAGGGTCCTATTAGACCAAGCGATTTTTAACGATTAACAACTGACAGTAAACGATCGCAAACGAGATTGTTTATCGTTAACCTGAAATCGTTTACCATATTACACTTAACGATGGTCGTTAGTTATGATCGTTACTATGATCTTTTACTCCATCTGATCCCAGCGAAACAATGAGCAATGTGCAATTACACTGGATGATTAGTGAACAAATGCGGAACTTGAGCGAACGAATGTGGAATAACAGCGAACGATTAGCGATGATTTTAGGTTCAGATCTAAATCAATGATCAATGACACACGAACTGTTTTTCAATCATTGCCTGCAATTACACAGAACGATTATCGCTTAAATTAGAACGATATAACAATTTTTTGCACGATAATCGCACTTATTCACCTGATAGCCTACGAGCGTGTCGGCTGATTTGATCTATTATGCATCTGGTCTAAAAAGGGAATGTGCAGCCGATAGCAATGTATTAATGGCCGCACAAATGATATAACTATTGTTCATGTGGCCTGGCTGCTCAATTAGTCTTGCCTCGTAAAGGCACGGCGATAAATACTGATCGAGAGACCCCAGCCTGTTTCTGTGCAACAAAATGGAAACAAGGGACTTTCAAGTGATTAGTAACAGAAGTGATTTTACAGAAATTAATAGTACAGTCAATTTTAAGAAACCTTGTAATTGGGTTTATTAGCCAAAAAATACATTTTTATCATGAAAAAGCAGTGTGAAGCTCTCCCCCCTGTCTTCATGGTTATCTATGAAGAGGGGAGGGGTGGAGGGAGATGAGGCACCAAAACAGGACAGCAAAGAGTTAATTTACAGCTACATCACCGGGCTATCTCCTCTGAAGTCACTGTCCTCTCTGACCTCTGAATTCCGGCTTTCACACAGCTCCCACTGTGTAATCCTTTGTTCTCTGCTGACGACTAATCTCCCCCCTCCCCTCTCCATAGGCTACAAAGGGCACGACTCATGTAAAAGAGTTGTGATTTCCTGATAATGAGCAGAAAATGAGAGGGGGGGGGGGAGTCTTTGTGAATGCAGATAATGGCATATTTGTCTAATAAACCCAATTACAAAGTTTCCTAAAATCACCTGATCTCTGAAAAAAAACAACAAAAAAACAACAGTGACTCTTTATAATTTGAGGGTTGAGAGTTGATCTCACATTCCAGCGTTTATGAAAGCCCCTACATATATGTATGCTGAGAACCCCGACCCTTCATTCTTATTGATTTTATTGACAGATTGAGAGCTGTGGCAGTTCCCATGAAGAGAAGTCCCATCTCCGATCATTATTCATTGACGCCTTTGATCACATTCAGCGTGAAATAGACTTGGTGGGAGTCGGGCAGAGAAACTCTCTTACCAAAGAGCCATTGGCCCATGAGAGGAGCTCAACCCCGACCCTGCGGTTACTGGAGCATTATTCGGACATGATGCTGCAGCTCATGAGGGAGAAGATCAATGGTCAGTGAATGGGGACACAGTCTTGTTAACATCATCGGTGTCTTCTAGAAGAAAAGCCCATCATGCCCACTGTCACCTTGTCCATCCATGACACCTCTTTGGTAGAAGATTTGCTGTATCTAACAGTATTTAGTTACATTGCACTTTGTCTTGGTTATGAATGTATTGTATCTGTCTTTGTAACATAACCTATTTACATAGTGACCCAAAAGCTTTCCCCTACTCCCATAGTAATCGTGGTCCACTATCCAAAACTTAGACTTGATGTGTCTAGGAAAGGGATGTCAAACTCGCGTCCCTCAAGCTATTGCAAAACTACAATTCCCATCATGCCTGGACAGCCAAAGCTTTAGTGGTCCAAACATGATGGGAAATGTAGTTTTGCAAGAGCCCTGGCATTGGATGTTTTTCTGCTATTCACTTGCTGTGGCAGGCCTGCTGGTTGCAGTAGATGCTTGATAACCCAGTTTTCAGCAGGATCTTATGATTCCGCTTGAGTTTCTTCAGGTCAGCAAGGTCGCAACCGATCGGCAAATAATGTTTTTGCTATAAGCAGTCACTACAACAATGATGGCTGATTGTACTGTACAGTGTTTGTATGTTTATTCAGTGTCTGCTGATCTCTACGCTCTGCACATGTTAGCACCGCTGCTCCCGCTTCTGTGTTTTTCTGCTTTTCTGTATGTAAAATATATCAAAGATTTTATTTGGAGTAAAATTTCTTTGTGGAAATGTTCTGTCTTATAGTTGTCACTCCAGAGAGAGGCGGGAAGCTTGTGACTGTACGTTGTCCTCTTGTCGTGTCTGTGTGGTGCTGGTGATAATAAATCACAGGTCATAAAGCTGAATTCTTGTATCTCTAATTATTGGACTCCATATCGTGCACTGCCCCGTGTAAGGGTATGTGCACACTGAGGAATTCTCGAGGAAGGTTTTTTGCTTGAAATTCCTCGCCCATTCAGCTCTGGCAGAATAGGAGTAGAATTTGTGCAGAATTCAAGCCCCCATTGACTTCTATAGGATTCCTCCAGCAGAATCTGCCCTGTAGGCCCCGTTCACACAGAGGAAGAACAGCGGAATTGTCTGCCGCGTAATGCCGCCAGCCTCCGTGTCTTAATCTATGGGAGACGCACGCGCAGCTCCTCTCCATGTTCATTCTTCAGAGCCGAGAGATGCAGCGCGTGCGCCTCCCATAGATTAAGACACGCAGGCTGGTGGCATTACACCGCAGACAATTCCGCCGTTCTTCCTCTGTGTGAACGGAGCCATACTGGGTGATCCTTGTATATGTACATAATGTTATGTCTATACTACCTGTACTTGACCTGAGGATGCCATCAGATCAGTCTAGAAATGCTAAATTAAATTTCCCAGAACACAAATCAATAGTATCCTATCAACCTTAGGCCACGTTCACACATCAGTATATTTTCCTGGATGAAAATCTGGATCCTCTATTTTTCATCTGCAATCCGCAAAAAAATCATCCGTTTTGCATCCGTATTGTGTTCAGTTTTTTAATCCGGATCCTCAAAAAAAGGTGTAGTAAAGAAAAAAGAGGGGATGGCAAAAATGATGTCATTAGCTGTCCCAACCCCCCCCCAAAAAAGGTCACATGGTCGTCTGGGGGCCATTTTACATTTCTATCATATAATAATCAGTCCTTACTTACTTCTCCCCTGTCTGCCATCTGCAGCGGGTCCCAGCTGATGGACAGCTCGCTCAGCCAATCAGTGACTGCAGTTGCGTCCCACCCCAATCGATGAGATCGTCTTTTATGTTCCCCCCTGCCCCTGTCTTTAAAAAAAAAAAAATACTTGTCTGGACTTGGCCACAGGGAGATAAATCCCTTAGTTCCACCAGATTGATGTTGTCTGCTTCCAAGGAAAATAGTAAGCAGTCCTGGCCAAAAATGGGATTATTTTGCCTAAAGAAAATGGCAATTGGTCACTACCCCAAACTCGTACATGTTGAAGTTTGGAAGCCGAGTAATACAACCATGGGATGGGCATCACCAATCCCTCATCCTCTCTGGTTCCATGAATGGTCTAACAACTAGTTTTTCACCCAGGATGGACTGTAGGATTACCGAGTAGACATCAGCAATTTTGGTGTTCGAAGTTCTTTAAGTTTACGCTGTATACTTTGCGAGGTTAATAACGTTATATCCTACTTAGTCTTAGTTCAGACATGTCCGCACATGGCGGTACAAAATATGTTTATTCATGTTTTTATTTACTTGTTTATTTAAAAATTGTGAAAAGCCAGTGATTTGCACTTTTTAAGGGGAGTATGTTTTTTTTTTTTTTCATATTTAAAAAAAATGTTATTAATTTTTTTTACACTAAGTTTGCCTTGGGGACTTCTATTACCAATCTTTACATTGCTTATACCGATCAATACTATGAAATTGATCCATAGTATTGATCAATTAGATTGGTGCTCTGCTGGTAGAGCCTGCCTGAGGCATACTTAATTGGTAGAGATAAAATTGCAGCCATGGAGGCCTAGTAATGGACCCTAGCTGCCATTGTGACTGATCGGCAGCCCGGCGATCACATTGCAGACAGACAATTGTAAGGCCTGTGCGGCATTTATTGATCATCGCATTAAAGTAGCTAAATGGCTGACATCAATGTGGATTTTGGACGCTGATAGAATGCCTGGGCATGACAAGGGCTTCATAGCGCCCAACTGCTTGCATGACGCAGAGCTTTAAGGCGTTAAGCTTTCTTCGTAGGGCGGATGTGACATCTTTATTTTTCAGGCTGTAGATCAGCGGGTTCACCATGGGGACAATAGCCGTGTTAAGCAGAGAGAAGAATTTGTTGGACCCCGTGTTGCTGCCAGAAACTGTTACCATGTATTGTAATATGACAGAAGAATAAAAGATCAAAACCACCGTGATGTGTGAGGAACACGTGTAGAAGGCTTTACGTCTGCCGGCACTGGAGCTTATCCTTAATATACATGAAATAATGAAAACCTAGGGAATTATTGTCAGGAAAAGTAAAATGACTGCACACATGTTGCCAAAAATTAGAATAAAAAGGTCCAAAAGTGAAGTGTCACTACAGGTAATGTCCCGGATGGGCAAAATGTCACAAAAATAGTGGTCGATTTCCTTGGAAATGTAACAGGTGAACAATATAATGAAAAAAACAAAAGGAATCATCTCTATGAACCCAAAACCCCAGCAGACTGAGGCCAGATGGCCACATACCGGTCATAACTCATGGCCGCCAGTATTAAGAACTCAATACTGGATAACGTAGAGAAAATATACAACTGGGTCATACAGGCCGAGGTGGAGACCATGTGGTTCTGTGTTGTGGCGATAACAAAAATCTTATGTAGAGTTGTGGTGGAGCCAGATATGTCTATGGCAGACAAGTTGGAGAGGAAGAAGTACATGGGAGTGTGCAGGTGGACATCAAGGCCGACCAGGAGGAGAATGGTGAGATTTCCAACAAGAGAGATGAGATAAATGAGAAGAACCAGGAGAAAGATGAGAACTTGTAGCTCAGGAACATCGGAGAACCCTTTAATTCTAAAGCCTTCTATTGTGGTCTGGTTTATTGAATTCATTATATTTTTTTTATTGCTGTAAAAATATGTAGACATGAAGATCAGCTCACCTCTATGTACTGATGGTAATAGAATACAATCTTATGGTAAAACTCCTCATCGACTGTCAGCGGAACATAGCTTAATGGCAGTGCTATTGAACTTTGGGCACACACTGTACTTTGAAACTCATTTTGACCCTCAAAATAAGAAAAACTAGTAATTTTACAGGCAAAATGAGAGTTAAACTTTTTTTCATTTAGTTTTTTTTTTTTTAAAACCTGGACCATTTACTGATGCTTTATGCTTTTTGCACAGTTTTTGTAGGAGGAGAATGGGTACTGATGCTCTGGCTTTGCAAAGTGCTATTAGCAGAAAAGGAAAAAAAGAAGCAGCGATGTAAGGAAAGGGTTACCATATGCACTGCTGCTGAGAGGGAAGCCTTGATTTACCTTGAGTGGACAGAGATACTCATTTGCAAATACAGTGGTCCCTCAACATACAATATTAATTTTTCCAGGACGACCATTATATGTTGAGACCAAAATTCTATGGAAAACTGGTAATTGGTTCTAAATCCCCCAAAATGAGAAAAACATTAACATTTAAAGGAAAATAAGCAGCTAACTAATAGAGATAAAGCAAGTCCTTACATACAGCAGTCAGAAAGAGCTACTGGAAGCTGTAAATTACTTTCTATGTAGAAGATGGGAGCGTTTTTAGGGTCCTGTAAAGATCACACAGGGTCCCAGAAAAATAAAATGGTGCCCAAAAGAGCAGCTCATTATGGTACAGTTAGAGAGCAGTACAGGACATGTATCATCACACTGTACTGTAGAGAGGAGATACTTGACACCCAGTCACTGCATTCACTTCAGTAATACTGGGATTTTATTGGTCGATCATCTAGTTTTTTACATGTGCCGCAGATCCTGACTGTCTGTAGCATTGTATGTTGTATGTTGAGTCAAGTCTCAAGTTACGATGGTCCAAAAAGGACCATTGTATGTTGAAAATATTGTACCTTGAGGCCATTGTAATTTGAGGGATCACTGTACTTTCTCTCTCTCTCTTCTCCCCTGCACACAGTACATGTTAAGCCCCACCTCAACTTTCCATGAATTTTCTTGCTGAGACTTTTACTAAATATTTGTTTAACCTAACAGGTGATGGACAGCAAAATGCATGGAAGGAAAACATCTAGTGACCAAGACTTTGGAGCTTTGAATGGAAGTTGTTTGACCATTTAAATGGGTATTTTCTTAAACATAACTTTTGATATGTTGCTGCCCATGGCGAGCCTATCCATTCCTTCCATACTTGTTACCATCGTAGACAAGGATTTCCAGTAGGCAAACCAATGTCAGAAACGTACCTGTCCGTGCTTCAGTGTCACGGCCGTCTGCTCAGAGATGGCAATGGGAAGCGTCCTGACATCTCTTTGGATCCTGGCACTATCAGTGACCGGGGCACAGTAAGCCAATCGGTGAGTGTCTGGCTTGTGTCCTGGTACTCTATAGAAAGTCTTTGTTTCTCCGCTATGGTGCCTGTGATTGGTCTTTATATCGCATTAGGGTTCTTTCTGTGAATTTAGCTTTCCTGCAGCCCTGATGGTTTGCCTTGTCTTCTGACCTAGCTCTGCATTCTGGTTTTGGACCTTACGATCTTTCCTGGTTTGACCCTGGATTGTTTTAACTGGCTTGTTGGATCCTGATGTTGTATGGTGCTATTATCTAGGTTTAGACCTATGGCTAGCCTGCTTATGTTTTATTTTGTTCTGGGAATCTTGTTTTTCTGTATCCATCCAGACCTGCACAGAGTTTAGTGTAGGCATTATTGCCCAGTTGGGGACCACCACAGCGGATTGTCCAAGTAGGTTACATGGACAGGGCTAATGGGTGAGAGCAGGGCTGCACCGATCCCCACCTACCCATGACAACTGTGCTGAAAGTGTGTTCTTTTGGCATACTGTACATTTAAGTTGGGATATTTGTGGGTATAACTTTCCTATAAAATAGAAGCTGGTCATAGCTGCCAATCATACCTGGTCACTTGGTGGGCTTGCAGTGAGAAGACAACCCCTTTAAGAGGAATGTTAATAAATACCATCATACAGGACAATATGTAACTCTAAGAAGCAATCAATGTCCAGTAACAGTAAGTATAAGTGTAAGTATATGACATAAGGGAACTACATAACAAGATACCACCATTTACCTTATATAATATTATAAAGGAGGATGTAAAAGAAATAGCAAAGTAAAGTAATCACAACAATATACAATACTGTACATGAGTCACATCCTGGTGGAACATGGATGGTAGGTGCTTCTATGTCACACATAAGACGCCAGTAGTTATACGTGTAGCTTAGCCATGGGATAAAACCTCTAAGGGTTTGAGTAAGAACATCTTATACAATGGAGAATACAAATACTGTTCAGAATAATTTTCTATTTCATTATCTATATTATAAATAAACCTGAAGTTTAGCAGTTTCCATTCTGTCCACTAAGCTTAAAGTGTCAATGTCGTTATGACTTTCAAAATCTAAATCAACAGTAGAGGTAATATAAAGCAAGTTTGCAATTTACATTCATTATTTTTTTGTTGTTGTTATCCTGCTGTAAAACAAAGCTGAACTTACCAGAAATCCAGGTCCAGTCCCCTGAAGGCATCCATATAACAACTATACTTACTGTATCCAGGTCCTGAAGGTAGCTATATAACAACTATACTTACTGTATCCAGGTCCAGTCTCCTGAAGGCAGCTATATAACAGCTATACTTACTGTTTCCAGGTCCAGTCTCCTGAAGGCAGCTTTACTTACTTGTATCCAGGTCCAGTCTCCTGAAGGCTGCTATATAACAGCTATACTTACTGTATTCAGGTCTAGTCTCCTGAAGGCAGCTATATAACAACTATACTTACTTGTATCCAGGTCCAGTCTCTTAAAGGCAGCTATATAACAGCTATACTTACTGTATGCAGGTCCAGTCTTCTGAAGGCAGCTATATAACAGCTATGCTTACTGTATCCAGGTCCAGTCTCCTGAAGGCAGCTATATAACAGCTACACTTGTCTCCAGGTCCAGTCTCCTGAAGGCAGCTATATAACAGCTACACTTGTCTCCAGGTCCAGTCTCCTGAAGGCAGCTATATAACAGCTATACTTTCTGTATCCAGGTCCAGTTTCCTGAAGGCAGCTATATAACAGCTATACTTGCTGTATCCAGGCCCAGTCTCCTGAAGGCTGCTATATAACAGCTATACTTACTGTATCCAGGTCCAGTGCGGTGGGGGTGTTACAGGGGGCATGGAATCTAGGTCCGCTTAACATAACTTTTTTCTCGCAGAAAAATGATCAGGAAACCTATGCCAGCTCTGAGCTGGTGTAGGTTTCTTTGGCACACACAGTGGTGCGCACAGGATTTATGTAGAGGCAGTATGCTTCTACATACATCAGTGTACTGTTGGAGCTGCGGGGGAATTTTTAAGCCCAGCGCACAAAACGCCAGACTTAATAAATGTTCCCCATAGTATACGCACCAACTGGGATCCCTAGGGGCCACAGTAAAAAGAAAACATGTCAGTTTTGTATGGCTGCTATTCATTGCAATAGAAATGAAATTTATCCGGCCGGTACTAAACTTCACAGACACCGCCAGCTATGTCAACATGGCCTTACAGTGAAAAATTACACCAGTAAAGAAAGGAGACAGTAGATGATGATCACAACTCTGCCTGCCCCTTTCTGTGAAATCACCTGTGCACAGCTTACAGAGGTTACTGAGCATTCTTACAATTGTGCCCCATGCAAATAATAGGGTGTGGAAATGTTGTGTTAGCAATTGACACCTGCTGGCATGCAGGGGTTCCAGGCTACTCACTGCTGCCAGGTCGTGCTCTCTGCTCCACCTTCCCACCTCTGCTGGTGGCTCTCCTGCTGCTTCCACTATGGCTGTAGTTTCTGGTCTGCCCTCTAGGGGCCATGTGCATGTGTCGTATCCCACCATGTGTGTTTCTAGTCTTTACACCCCTCGCAAAGGTCTGTACTTCAAATTAAAAGTGGTAATGAAGTAGTACCTAAGTTTTACCACTAGATGTTGCTAGTATGTATATCGTGTACCTAAGTATTGCACAGCTGGGTGTAACTAAAGGGTTATTGTTTTGGGATCTGTGCACCAATGGGAGTTCTTTCTCTTTTCTACCTATCTCTACCCTTCTCTTTCGCTTGCACTCTCTTCTCACCCACTCACAGCACACCTTACAAATGATGTAGAAGGAAGTCACATGGGGAGAAGTGTAGCCACACCTTATTAAATCTTACTTTTGTTGTAGAGGAAGGACGCAAGCCAGAATGGTCTCTGTAGTAGCCAAGGAGGGCCTGGGCCATGCCAGGTCCCCTGTGGACAGTTGTTGGTTGCTCTCCACATCCTCCTCTCCACTTCTCTGAACCTCTTCTACCTCTCCGCATGCAACTCAGTCAGCACAACTATACCTCTCTCTAAAATTCCATAGATTGGGTCGCTAGAGATTCAAGGATATTATCAAGTCAAGATCCTACTGTATATCACTGTATTAAGCCTTCCTGCAGTAAAGAAGAAGTTTATTCTAATTGGACTCAGTGGTTATTCTCTAAGCACCTACATAGCCATTGCATCCTCCTTGGGTTATCTCCCCTTTCTTGGGTGGCGGTACCGATAGTCCCCAAGGGACCCGCTCGCATCCCGGCAGGTTACTGACCACAGGGGGAAGGGTATAGACAGCTTATCTAAAATAAAAGCAGGTGTGCCTCCATACCTGTGTGCCCAACCGGCACTGGCGTCACGACAACATAACTGGCTGAGCTATTCCCTGACTAACCACCACAGTAGTGGAGTCACACGTTACAATCTAGCAAGTGACCGGTCGAGCGTACACCACACATGCACTGGCTAGAACTTAAAGGGCAAGTGTTTGCCTCTCTAATGTGTCCTCCACCTACCCCTTTCTGGCTTCAGCCTTCTGGCTTCTGGCTTCAGCCTCCCCCCCACTCACCTGTGCCTGAGCAACATTTTGGGTTTGCCATAGTGAGGGTGTGTGTTCCTGTACTGTTACTTACAATTGACCTGTGCCTGTTTCCTGATGTTGCCTGATCTGCTGTACCTCACTTACTCTCCTGTACATGACCCCGACACTTATTTGAATCCTGTAAGTCAGAAAGCTAAAACTGCCACCGCACCCGCTCCCTCACTCTAGTTCTGTGTCCCTTCCCAGCAGAAGATGTGCAAGGTCCCACCGCTGCTGTGTCTTTGGCCCTCCCGGGCACCCCACCTGCTCCAGTTCTCTGTGTCCCTGTCCAGCATGCGCGTCCCCGCCTCCTAGGGCATGCGCTGGGTACTTCACACTTAAAGGGCCAGTGCACCCTTAATTGGCTGCAGGCTGCAGCCAAATTCCTATTTAAGAAATATACAATAGGTGCCTAGACCTCAAGGCAATGCAGTACAATGAAATGCAATGATTAAAATAAATGAAAATGTATTAAAAATTGTTCATTTAATGCAACAAAAATGGTAGTATCAATAAAGAAAAGAATAAAAAAAAGGACATAGCTAGGATATAACAAATGTAGCAAAAAATGTATTATATCATGTGCTACATATGTATAAAAGTACTATAAGAGTATGCGCTGTTATTCAGACGTTTGTGGAAGGGTATTCAGTGAGACACAAGCACATCTGAGATGGTTTATGATATTGTCTGTTTCTTTCATTATGAAGAAGCCTATGAGTGGAAAGACATGTAAGAGACCAGTGGTTGGGCTTTAGGAAGGCTAAAGAGGGCTGTGGGGGGTTTAGAATGGAAAAAGACAGTGTGGTCATGGACATCGTAGCTGGCATAAAGACAGTGCAGGTCATGTGATGGATAAAGGGGACAGGAAATAGAGGAGAACGAGGAGACTGGAGATGACGTGATTGGACTTTGCAGACCCAAAACGGTAGAGAAGTTGCACTAATGGTAAAGTGACCAATTACTCAGGGTGCCATAGACAGTAAGAGTCATATGTGAAAGATTGAACATAATCCATCCTTTATCTCATCTTTAGCAATAAAATTCAAAAAGCACAAATTGTAAAATTAAAATTTTTCAGTTTTCCACACGATTTCAGTTGTCGTTGTAGAGCAGATCTGACATGTTTTCAGGCTGTAGATCAGCGGGTTCATCATGGGGTCAATAGTCGTGTTAAGCAGAGAGAAGATTTTGTTGGAACCCGTGTTGTTCCCAGAGACTGTTACTACGTACTGTAATATAATAGAGGAATAGAAGAGCAAAACCACCGTGATGTGCGAGGAACATGTGTAGAAGACTTTACGTCTACCCAACCTCAAGCTTAATCTTAAAATACATGAAATAATGGAAATGTAAGGCATCAGAGTCATAAAAAGTACAATAACTACGTTCATATTTAAAAAAAATTAGAATTTAAAGGTCTAAAACTGAAGTGTCGCTGCGCTGCGAATGGGTAAAGTGTCACAAAAGTAATGGTCGATTTCCTTGGAAATGAAACAGGTGAACCTTGTAATGAGGAAAAGGGTAGGAATAATCTCTACAAACCCGAAACTCCAGCTGACCGAGGCCAGCAGACCACAGACTTTCCATCTCATGATAGTGTGATAATGGAGAGGTCTACAGATGGCTACACACCGGTCATAACTCATAGCGGCCAGAATGGAAATCTCATTACTGGCTAGAGAAGTGGAAACGTATAACTGGGCAAGACAGGCCAAGGTGGAAATCATGTGGTTTTGTGTTATGGCACTAACAAACCAACAAACTAGCAGACCAGTAGTAAAATGGTGAGATTTCCAACAAGAGAGATGAGATAAATGAGAAAAACCAGAAGAGAGATGAGAACCTGGAGCACAGGGACATCTGAGAACCCTTTAAGTATAAAGCTTTCTATCACAGTCTGGTTTATATGACTCATAGGCGTACTTATCTTTTCTTCCTATAAAAGTATAAATACATGCATGTCAACTCACCTCTATGTCTTAATAATAAAATAGAGATATAAAATAATAATAATAATAAAATAGAGATAACAATATAATCAATTTAACACATCTTTATTTCTTCTTACTGACCTTGAACTAAAGACTAGGACAACCTACTTCCTATGGGGCAAGTTGCAGAGGTCATATTGCCCCCCTTATGACACAATTGATGGTTGCCAATAGGTTTCTAACTAAGCTGAAAGCCTTCTTAAAGGGGCACTCTGGCTGGGACTCCTTTTTTCACTATTACCAGGGGGAGGGTGGGTGAAAACAATACATCCACTTGGTCCACTCTACTCAAGTTGGTACCCGATTCTAGCACTACCATCCAGTTGCTCGGATCTCCCGGTCTCCAGCCACTTCCTGGTCTGAGACGTGACGTGTCAGGCCTGATCAGCCATTCGGACCTGAATGGGCCTGCTCACATCACATCTCAAGTCCCATTTAAGCCTAGGGGGCGGCTGGAGAACAGGGGATCGGGGCAGCTGGATGTGGACGACAGCGCTGGAGTCGGGGAGGTAAGTAGATGTTATGGTTTTCACCCACCCCCCTCGATTGTGAATAAAGGGGTCCTTGCCGCAGTACCCCTTGAAGGATCCAGTTATACAGCCTGCCTCAGAGCACATATTAAAGTGATCAATGTAATGCAATAGCCTTACATTGATCAGTGGAAGCAATCTAAAAAGTGTAAAGAAATAGAACTAAGTCTTAAAAACATTAAAAAAAAAAAATTCAAACCACCGCCTTTTCTATTTGAAATAAAAAATAAAACAAACAAAATATGTCATCAAATATACATATTTGGTGTCATCACAAAGATATTAATCCCACATAAACAAACAACAAATGACAGAGCTGCTGATATATTTAGTCATTTTATATATCAGGAAAAAAATTTATAAAAGTAAGTAAAACATCTAAGTTATGTCAATCTACATATAAATACTGAATACGTGTCAAAATTTCAGATTACAGTGTAAAATCAAGCCACACTAATCTCAGTTAAAAATAAAATATATATATATATATATATATATATATATATATATATATATATATATATATATATATATAAAAATTATAAAGGTCAGAATAAGGGAATGCAATTACATTTTTATTTCTAAAAAGAATTTATAAAAAAATGTGAAAAGTAGTAAAACAACAAAAAATAGGTATAGATGTCAATTTTAAAGAGAATGTGACAGTAAAAGAAACAACATTTCTCAAAAGTTGCTGGATTAAAATTGCAGCATAGAATTACATTATCACTAGGTCAGGCACAGGTGGATATAAAAGCATCAATAATACCACCATCCCATGATTAGGGGTTAAACATGACCGAAACGTGTCGGTTGTCACATATGGATTGAGTTCATATGCAATAAAGTCATTTGGATTGGAGAATACCTTGTTGCTGAACTTACTTCATGAATAATACCACCATATAGTGGTCGGATATCAGGTCTACAGAGACGCTCTGCACACTGTACAAGAGAATACAGCAGTGATCAGGTGGAGTCTGCCAGGGTTTCCCATTACTCCCCCCACAGGTCTCGTTCGGTTCTGTCTGGTCCCTCAATCTTTTCCTGTTTCTGACATGAGCATTTTGGAGCAGGACCAGTCTTTGGCCAAAACAGGACTTCGCTCCGTAGTATTATCCAGCTACAACAGAGATCCAGAACGAGTGGAAGAGGTATCAAAGAGACCATTAAGAACCACCACCATGTATGAGCACGTTACTATGAAAAGAGGACAATGCAATGGAATCATTTACCTTATAGAATATTATAAAGGATGAAGCAATTGCTAAATAATATAAGACAGTGTCCTGGTGTAACATGGAGGGTAAGTACAAGGTTTCTATATCCCCCATACAAGACGCCAACACTTATACTTCTGTCTGAGCTGTGGGATCAAACCTCGAGGGGTCTGGACAAGAAATGAAATCTATAAGAAGAATTAAACTTGTAGAATAATTGGTACGAAATATATGTCATTTATGAAACTTCTGCAATGAGATGTGGCCTTAAAGGGGTATTCTCATCTCAACTAATGTAGTTATACTTGTAGTGCTCCTCAAGTTAAAAATTTTTGCAGATACATTCATTTACTAAACTTGTCTCCTCCTGATATGATGCTCTTTCCCCCGATTGTTGACAGCTCACTGTCTAGGTTACCGACCACCTCTCTGCTCTAAAAGCAGTGGTCTGGCTGTTGTGTATAGCTATAATGTAGGTCTTTAATGTAGGCGAATAGAGGTATAGTGGTACAGTTTTTAACTTTGCACCCCGGCGTACACGATGGGAAAGGCACAAATTCTTACTTTTTCCGTGGTGTATGCCAGGTGAAAGCCCCACTTACCTGATAGGTTGGAAGGTGGGGATGTTGGGGTTCACAGCGGTATTAATAAGCACATGGCTAGATAGGGCTAGTCAAAACTTATTATGATTCCAATCATAAATTTTATATATCCAAAGTCCTTTCCAATCTTCTCCATAAGATTTTTTGTTAATTAATAATAAAATAAATGAGGCTCAAAAGTCCAGGGGGTGTTCCCTGGGACAATAGGAGTCCAGGAAAGTCCAGTAAGGGCATCTCTTGTTCACCACCTCTGTACCTGCTTATGTTTGCCTACCCCATTTGACTGACAGTTACTAGATAAAAATAACATGGGCTGGACTAACCTGGGCTTTTACTATGCTGCAATGCCTCTTGGGCTTGTGAACCTCATTTATATAGTAACAAAAAGCTTATATTTTGACACTGGGCTATGGAAGAATCATGAAGACTAGCCCTACCTAGCTGAGTGCTTGTTAACACCCCTGTTTTCCTCCTGTTAGGTCTGCTTTAAAGAGTTTTTTTTTACCTATCTTAAGCCATCAAATAGCTGAACATATATTGGTTAATTATTTTTGTTACCTCTCTGTGGTATTTTATGCTTTCCTTCTGTTCCTGATGCAAACTGCGTGTGATGTTTTCTCCATTGCTCTATGTGGAAATCTCTTACAGGAGTAGTGGGTGTGGTTATAGTCAAAAAGGTGTATTGAGAGGAAGATTGGCTGAAATCCTAGCTCCAGTGTGTGTCAGAAACAGGAAGTCTCTTAAAGGGTGTGCACTTGGTAGGAAGTGGTGTAGCAGAGAGAACACATCATAAGCATAAGGAAAGCATGAAAGACCACAGAAAGGTAGTAATATAACTTTACCAATATATATTAGACAGTAAACAATAGGTTTCGTCATAAGCAAAACACTTTTAATATTATTTTTCCTTTTTATTTTCTAGCATTTGATATTTGTTAAATGTTAAAAAAAAGGATAACCCCTGTAATTATTTTAGGTAGTGGTGGAGTATGAGTGAGAACAGTTGACTTGTGGAACACCCTACCCTAAGAAACAATGGGGGGGGGGGGGGGGGGTGCTCAAAATGGCCAAAGTGGTTTTGCATTCTACTAGACTTCAATATTTGATAGGCTGGCTGTGATCTATCATTTGTCTTTGACAACAACACTCAGCATGTTCCAATAAAATCCTTAATATTTTATACCGCACAATTTGAGTTGTTGTCGTCGTAGTGCGGATTTGACATCTTTATTTTTCAGGCTGTAGATCAGCGGGTTCATCATGGGGACAATGGCCGTGTTAAACAGAGAGAACATTTTGTTGGAACCCGTGTTGTTCCCGGAAATTGTTACTATATACTGTAAGATGATGGAAGAGTAGAAGAGCACGACCACCATGATGTGTGAGGAACATGTGTAGAAGGCTTTACGTCTGCCGGCACTCGAGCTTATCCTTAATATACAGGAAATAATGGAAACATAGGGAACTATAGTGAGGACAAGTAAAATAAATACATGAATATTGCCAAAAATCAGAATGTAATAGTCAAGAAGTGAAGTGTCACTGCATGTAATGTCCCGGATGGGCAAGAGGTCACAAAAATAATGATCGATTTCCTTGGAAGTGTAACAGGTGAACCTTGATATGAATAGAACAAAAGGAACCAGCTCTACAAACCCAAAACCCCAGCAGACTGAGGCCAACAGACCACAGACTCTCCGACTCATGACCGTGTGATAATGTAAGGGTCTACAGATGGCTACATACCGGTCATAACTCATGGCCGCCAAAATCGAGAGCTCATTACTAGTCAGTATAGAAAAAAAATGTAACTGAGCCCTACAGGCCAAGGTGGACACCATGTGGTTCTGTGTGGTGGCGATAACAAAAATCCTGTGGAGCGCTGTAGTGGAGCTGAATATGTCTATGACAGACAAGTTAGATAGGAAGAAGTACATGGGAGTGTGCAGGTGGACATCGAGGCCAACAAGGAGGAGAATGGTGAGATTACCAACAAGACAGATGAGATAAATGAGAAGAACCAGAAGCGAGATGAGAACTTGTAGCTCAGGAACATCGGAGATCCCTTTAAGCCTAAAGCCTTCTATCATGGTCTGGTTTATGGAAGTCATGGATGGACTTGATTTCCTTGCTGTAAAAGTATAAAAGCAAAGATTAATAAATTCACCTTTCTTTACTGATGGCGAAGATATGAATACAACCTATTTGGTCCAACATTATTACTTTGTATTAACCATAGAATTGTAAAGTGCTGCGGAATCTGTTGGCGCTATATAAATAAAAAAAATATTATTATTATTATTACAGAAGTGTTATAGTAACGTTTGACATGCCATTAGACATGTTAAAAGTTATTGATCGTGCCTGGTCTCACTCTCAAGACCCACTGCGACCCTAAGATGCAGCTGAGGGGAATTGATGGCAGTGCATGTATCTCCCTAGCTGTCAATCAAATCCAACTTGTTCATTCCATAGACTGTCTAAGTAGGACACAGCTTAGTTGGTGTGCTTGTGTACACAGTAAAGGAGAGAATTATGGACTGTGAACCAGACTGGGAAAAACTATTTAGTCAGATAGAATTCTGCATATCCCTGCCATTCTTTCACATAGCCATGAAGCTCCCTGATAATATACTGTTAATCTTTATTAATGGATGCCCATCTGGAGTACTGTCTGTTTCTATTTACGAGTTATAAAGCTTAAAATGAGTAACCACACTAACACACTGATGGTGAAGGTGGATCTTGTTTATTTAATGATGGCAAACAGTATATATATATATATATATATATATATATATATATATATATATATACACACTGTGTGTATATATATATATATATATATATATATATATATATATATATGTCAGTTCTTCATTGGCTGAGGTACGAAAAGAGTTACTTGCATAGCACTAGTTTTTACTTGCATAAGCTTTAAGTAATGTAAACATCTCTACCTGTTTAGAAGGTCAGTGCCATATTGTAATGGCTTCACTAAAAATACAAAATATCACATCCTTAAAGGGAAGCTGTCACTAGCTGTATGAGGTCTTAAATAAAACAGCATAAACTAGTGACAGAAATGCTGAACAGATCATTGCATTAGTTCTATAATTCTGTTTAACCGTTCTCCTAATATGCAGGAGAATAGAATTCTTGCCACACCCCTCCCCCTGCCCTCCGGCTGTTAATTGACAGTGTACTGCCTATACACAGCATGGATAGACAACTGCCAATCAGCAGTTAGTGGGATGGAGTTTTCTGCTTCTCATGAATATCCAGGACTACTGGGCTCATGCACATAATGGAGAGGACTACTTATTGTCCATGTTATTCAGGAGGATATCTCCGGATCAGCTGCGCAGAACAATGTAAGTGATACATCATTCTGTTCGGCTTCTCCGTCACTAGTTTATACTTAACTGAGATAGGACAGCAGAAACCTACTGACAGAGTCTCTTTAACAGTGGGATCTAACGGAAGACAGAATCATACAGCTGCCATTTAACTCAATAAAAGATTTTTCCATCTGAAAATAGATGATAGATAGATAGGAGATAGATGTGTATACACTCTGGCCGATGTGTATACGCTCCGGCTGGGATCCCATATCAGATAAGGTTATGTTGCGCTCTGCGAAAAGTACAGCCGTTGTAGCCAATGATCCGTTAACCTGCGGATAGCCCTCTATAGCACCCGGGACATAGAGGAGGAAGGTACGTGTCTTATCTTCCTCCTCGGTGCAGGTCCTGTGCTGATAGTTGGCGTAATCTTTGCCCCGGTGTACTGTTAGGAGCCCTGCTGCGTCATGGGCCCGCTCCTTCTAATGATAATCAATGGGGGGGACCTAAGGATTCACCGGAGTAAAGATTACGCCAACTAGCAATGCAGGACCAGCACAGAGAAGGAAGGTAACACACAGAACTTCCTCCTCAGCGTCCCGGGCGCTTTCGGGGGTATCAGCAGGTTAGATTTGTCTAACCTGCTGATAGTTCTCCTTCAAGCAAAAAATAGGCAAAAAGGATGATAACAGCACTACTGAAACCTATAGAACAAAAAATACTACATTTTCCATTCCCATCCTTAGTGGGTGGTGGCGTTGTTGATTCCCCTTCCTTTTTTCTTCTTCATCATCATAGTCTAATCAAAATATACAGTAAGTATAGACAGGTACCTGTATGGAGATATCAGAATAGCGGGCCGGGTGTCAGTGTCCTCGCTGAGGCTTCAGTTTTCCTCACGGTTCGTCTATTGTCCTGGAACGATACAGTCACATATATACTATGACAAGACTATGTAAGACAAAATGTGAACAAACTATAAAAATAATCTTAAACACCTATTCAGCCTACGCTCATTAAGGGAATATCTTTCTTTCAAGTACAGTGATCCCTCCACATATGATATTATTTGGTTCCAGGACGACCATTGTATATTGAAACCAAAATTCTATGGAAAACTGGCCCAAGTACAGAGCAGCAGAGGACATGTAGTATCACACTATACTCAGAGAATCACTACTAGACAGCCAACCAGTGCATGCATCTCACCAATACTGGGGTTTTACCAGTAAAATGGCCAGGTTCATTGGTTGATCATCTAGTTATTTACATGTGCAGCAGATCCTGACTCTCTGTAGTATTGTACAGTATGTTGAGTCTGGTCTCAACTTACGATGGTCCAGAAAGGACCATTGTATGTTGAAAATATTGTATGTTGAGGCCATTGTAAGTTGAGGGATCACTGTATATGAAAATGAAAAGTCTACATTTATCCGTATAGAAGTGAGCTCGTAACAAGGGATAGAGAATGTTTTTGATTTTAGTTGAATATTTTTCGGATATGGTCACATGAACAGTAATAGTGCCGCACTGTGGTAATAGTGTCGCACCCTGCTAAGAAAGAACATCTCTCACTCTGATGTATCCTGCCCATCTGGTTGGTCATTCATTTGAAGGTCTGATTTGTCATACTGCCCCAAAAGTTCGGGGGATTCGGGATTCGGGGCTGGGGTGCTTTTTGGCATTGTTCCTGGGAGAGGGAGGATTAAAGAAGTAACATGCTATCACCTGCCTCGCTCCAGCATTGATGCCGGTATCCCGCATCTCCAGTCCCCATGTCCCTTGGCCCCCAAGCTGCATCATGGTAAGAGAGGGGACCTGAAACGTGATGTGCCAAGGCAGCTCAGCCAATCAACGGTCATAGCAGGGTCCCACCTCGGCCACCCACTAGCTGAACGGGCCTGACACATCACGTCCCAGGTCCCCACTAAGACCCAGAAGTGTCCGGGACCGAGGGAGCAGAGCTGCGGACTACCGGCATCAGTGCTGGAGCGAGGCAGAAGACATGTTACTTTCTCCATCCTCCCTCTCCCCGAAGAATCACTCTAGCCTGGAAATCTCCTTTAAAAGGAACAAAAATGGCAAAATTGAAAAAGAAGGTTAAATAAATGTAACTTTAAAAGACCATGGGAGCGTAGCCCTAAAATGGGTCATAAGTCCAATACTCCACATCATCATACAGGATAAATAGAGTAGAATATACAGTACTAGAAACAATCCCATCCAGGTCCTATATATTACCTGTAGGAATATTACATGAGACATTGTGGCTACTCAATGAGACGTCATCACCTTATGTGACATTATAAAGGAAAAAGTAAATAAAAAAGTAAAACAAGAATAATAACAATATAACACGATGCACGTGAGCCATTTTGTGGTGTAACATAGACGGCGGGTGCTTAGTCACCACACGAGATGCTCTTATACATGTAGCTGAGCCGCGGGATGAAACCTCCAGAGGTCTGAACCAGAACTAGAACACCTAGATATATCTGTATACACTGGAGATTACACGCTCTGTTCAGAGTATGTTTTATTCATTAATAGTCTACAATATACTGACTCACAGCCGTAACCCTCAAAGGAGCTGACTCACACTGACTCATAGAGGGAATGGCTTTCCTATATCACTTTAATGAAAAATATGTGAGGCCACAGCGGACCTGTAATAAATGGCCAAATTTGTTTCAGTTTCCCTCCATCATGTTATATTTTTTGTTGTTTATCACTTTTTTTAAAATTTACATTAAATAACTTAGACGTGCCATATGAGGTCTGGTCTCTTCTCTTTGTTTTACCCCTTGGTGACATCCCCGGTACCAAGAATTCTCACACACACACACACAGGGAGTATGAAGCAGGCTTTAGGTACAACGATGCTGCCTTTACCATCAGTGACCAACGTTAAATATCACTAAGATTACTGCTGTGTTTAAGAAGCTTTCTGACAATTTTCCCCACAAAAATAAAGTATAATTTATCCCACAAAAAACAAGCTCCCATGTCGCTTTGTAGAAAAACTAAAAATGTATGGCTCTTAAAAAGTGAGAAAGAAGTTTCGTCCTCATGGGGTAAACCTCATAGGTGCCAAGATCAGTACAGTAATATCACTGTGTACATTATTCCCATGCGGCAAGGATAGGCTGGCACCCAGAGGTGGATAGCATCCCTATTTAACCCCTGGGGGCCGGACAGTGAGCAGGACAGATGCTGCATATTGCAGAGGACACCTGTCAAAATGATGGGTGATCTGCTCTTCAGCACAGAATACTTACTCCCTTGCAATCCTAGCTGTGTTTTCAAGTGTACTGCAGCCTCTACTGATTGTCAGGTTATCACTAGTTGCTGCAGTGCAGGGATGATGCCATACAGATGGGAGCTGGAACTCTGTAATATGCTTCAATCACCTATCTGCCCCTCTTCCCTATCTTTTACCCCCTCAAACCCCCACCAGGAAGCAATGGCGGATTATAATGTAGGCGGTTTGGGCGGCCGCCCGGGGCCCGAGGCTCCGGGGGGCCCATGCCTTGCCGCCCACATTATAATGCCGCCCGGGAGGCCCCCTTCCCCCCGCCACTGCAGGCTCTTGTGACCGCAAGCATTGTTTCGCTTGCGGTCACAAGAGTCTCCGGCTGCCTCCGGCTGATGCGCGGCTGCCGGGGGTGTCCCGTCCTCTCCCCGGCAGCGCGCGCATCACACAGCTCCTAGTGCCGCCTGGGGCCCTGACTTCCGGTACTGGGAGCGCACGTACCGGAAGTCAGGGCCCAGACGGCACTAGGAGCTGTGTGATGCGCGCGCTGCCGGGGAGAGGACCAGACACCCCCGGCAGCCGCGCTCAGCCGGAGACTGCAGACGGAGAGAGGATCGACGGGGGAACACAGGGTAGGTGAGTTGTATTTTGTTATTTTTGTGTTATTTACTGACTGGGGGGCATCTATAAAGGGGAGAAGAGGGGGACCAGCTATAAGGGGGGGAAGGGGGACCATCTATAGAGGGGGGAAATAGGGGGACCAGCTATAAGGGGGGGGGGGGGAAAGGGGGACCAGCTATAAGGGGGGGGGGAAGAGGGGGACCAGCTATAAGGGGGGGAAGGGGACCAGCTATAAGGGGGGGGGAAGAGGGGGACCATCTATAAGGGGGGGGGGGAAAGAGGGGGACCATCTATAAGAGTGGGAAAGAGGGGGACCAGCTATAAGGGGGAAAGGAGGACCAGCTATAAGGGGGGAAAGAGGGGGACCAGCTATAAGGGGGGGGAAAGGAGGACCAGCTATAAGGGGGGAGAGGGAAGAGGGGGACCATCTATAAGGGGGGGAAAGGGGGACCAGCTATAAGGGGGGAAAGAAGGACCAGCTATAAGGGGGGGGGGGAAGGAGGACCAGATATAAGGGGGGGAAAGGAGGACCAGCTATAATGGGGGAGAGGGAAGAGGGGGACCATCTATAAGGGGGGAAAGGGGGACCAGCTATAAGGGGGGGGGGGAGAGGGGGACCATCTATAAGAGGGGAAAGAGGGGGACCAGCTATAAGGGGGGAAAGAGGGGGACCAGCTATAAAGGGGGAAAGCAGGACCAGCTATAAGGGGGGGAAAGGAGGACCAGCTATAAGGGGGGAAAGGAGGACCAGCTATAAGGGGGAGAGGGGGACCATCTATAAGGGGGGAAAGAGGGGGACCAGCTATAAAGAGGGAAATAGGGGGGGCATCTATAAGGGGGGAAAGAGGGGGACCATCTATAAAGGGGGGGAGAGAGGGACCATCTATAAGGGGGGGGGGGAAGAGGGGGGCCATCTATAAAGGGGGAAAGGGGGACCATCTATAAAGGGGGAAAGAGGGGGACCATCTATAAGGGGGGAAGAGGGGGACCATGTATAAAGGGGGAAAGGGGGACCATCTATAAAGGGGGGAAGAGGGGGACCATCTATAGAGGGGGAAAGAGGGAGACCATCTATAAAGGGGGACTATCTCCTATAGGATTAGCACCCTCCTCTCCTGACATCCTCTGTGCTGCTGGGACCTCCCCTATAGATCAGCACCCTCCTCTCCGGACATCCTCTGTGCTGCTCGGACTTCTCCTATAAGATCAGCACCCTCCTCTCCTGACATCCTCTGTGCTGCTGTGACCTCTCCTATAAGATCAGCACCCTCCTCTCCTGACATCCTCTGTGCTGCTGTGACCTTGGGGGGGGGGGGGGCAACATCAGGGGACCAGGTGAGGTGGCAATATGTTTATTGGGGGCAGTGGAGGTGGGGTGGGCAATGCTTACTGGGGGTAGCAGCAAGGGACCAAACATTATGTTTATTGGGGCCAGCAGGGAGGGGAGGCAGGCAGTGTTTATTGGGGACAGTGTGGGGGGCGGGGCGCAGTAGCAGATTATAATGTGGGCGAATTGACTGGGGGGGGGCCCAGGTTGGGTGGACAGCCCGGGGCCCAGGGTACATTTAATCCGCCACTGCCAGGAAGTGAAGTAAACTCATTCTTACTTAATGACTGTTGACCCCAGGCTGCTCTGTGGCAGCCAATTTGTGACAACGACATCATCAAGAGGGAGGCGGGTCTAAGCCCTGTTAGGCCAGCCTCCCTTTGTCAGATGACTCAGGTTGCTCAGCTCTGATTGGCTGAGCAAGCTGTAAGCCATCTAACAGTTCTACAGAGTCAGTTAGACATCACAGGAGACAAAGTGCTTCATGGGAAAGCCCAAACCAGGAAGTGAAGGAAAAATGAAGACAACAACTGGAGCTTCAGTTAAAGGAGTTATCCTTTAAGCACATTGCAGGAGCTCTCCCCTGCTACACTAGCTGTGGTGGCTACCAAATATGTGTTTGTTCCACCTGCAGTCCATAAGTGCATGTGGTAGTCACCGCGGCTAGTGTAGCAGGAAAGAGCGATTTACCAACTTTCTTTTCTCTTTTTTGTTTTTCAGATACCGGATTCACATACCAGATCCTGTGGACAACATTGGATTTGTAAAGGTATTATTATTAAATTAATCCATTACTAAGCGGCGGCTTAAAGGGGTTGTCCGGCGATAAAAAATTATTCACAGAATAACACACATTACAAAGTTATACAACTTTGTAATGTATGTTATGTCTGTGAATGGCCCCCTTCCCCGTGTTTCCCCCCACCAACGCTAGACCCGGAAGTGTGGTGCGCTATACTCACCGCATCTCGTGTCGTCCACGGTCTCCGATCCTCAGCAGTGACGTCTTCTTCGGGAGGCCGGCACGTGACAGGTAATGTATAGCGCACCACACTTCCGGGTACACGGGTGGGGGTGGTGGGACACGGGGAAGGGGGCCATTCACAGACATAACATACATTACAAAGTTGTATAACTTTGTAATGTGTGTTATTCTGTGAATAATTTTTTATCGCCGGACAACCCCTTTAAAGGGGTATTTCAGGAAAAGAAAGAGATGGCAGGGGGACCTGGACATGCAAGTCCGTTTGCATGAGCTAACCCAGGTGGCTAACAGCAGGAAAGATCACCCATAGAGTCTGAAAAGGCTCTGTGAGGCTGGGTTCACACTGCTTTTTTGCTGTCCGTTAAATGTATATGTTTTATGAAGAAAAAAAAACGGATGCAAAAACAGATGCAATTGTCTTCAATCTTTTAGGATCCATTCTTGCATTGACTTCCATTATAAAAAAGAAAAAAAAAGATCAAAACAAATGTGTTTTTTTTTCAGTGAACACAAAAACACGGTTGACCATGTTTTTGTGTACGTCAAATGTAACCATCTAAAAACAGAAACTTTAAGCGGACTGCAAGAGCGCTGCAGGAACCCAGTCTTGCCACATTGTGCTGGTTTGGGATTACCTGGTTCCCCCTCGCTCCCTATCAGCCAATCAGTGCTGCCGTGCACTGATTGGCTGATGGGGAGAGCCGGGAGCCTCACACAGCCATGGCGCCGAGCATGTAATGTATGCTCCGGGCCGGGGGCTGTGGGCGGCGGATTAAAGGGGCTGGGTTACATACTGGCAGCGGAATGAAAATTCCGCTGCGGGTATGTGACCCCATAGACCTTCACTATACCAGGATCCACAGCGGATTTTGCTGCAAACTGACAGCGTGAAATCCGCTGCAGATCCGGGTATCTGTGAAGGCACCCTTAAGGGGTATGAAGTGCTGATAAAGACAAGTCAAAAAGACATACCCTTCTGAGTCTGAACACACTGAACAATGATCTTTGTGGCTGCAGAACTAGGCTTCACCTGGAGAAGTCACTTTCTCTGGGACCTTTATGTGGTTCTCAATACAATACTATAAAGAGGCAGTCTCTTGTGATGGATCAAATGAAGATTGAATTGGCAGAAATTAGTATGGTGAAAGTCACTAATGAATCAGAAGGTAATAAATACAACTACAACAAAAATTCTAGCTGTCCCTAATCTTTCCCTATGTCTTTCCCTGAACACTAAACCTTATACCAAAAAAACACAAAACATACATCCCCCCCCTTTTATTTGTCATTTTCAACAAAATAAATTACAAAACTTTAAAAAGATTTTTAGACAGTTAGACAGATATACACTTCAACAAACTGTACATTTTTACTACAAATATCCCTATGTTAACCCTAGTCTATAGATTTACTAGCAAATTAGGCAGCAGAAACAAGAACAATAAGTGGTGATCACTGTAATATATTATATCAGGGGTCGATATTCTGCATCTCACTCCATCCTACAGCCATATATTACACTTAATGATCAATGCCCCCTGTTTGTAAAGAAGAACTTGTCGCAAATGTCTCCCTTCTTTATTTTGCAGAAAAGGAGAGGAAAATATAGATTAAGGTTTTTTTTTACAGTAACAGCAGTCCGGCTGTGGAACTCTCTACCTCAGGAAAGGAATGAGGGATAATAAACTCTATATGACTTCATTGTTTTTCCTTCCCTTGCATTGAATTAATAAATTGCACAATTGGCACAAATGTGTATGGTGAAATTCAAAAAGAATCACAAGGTAATAAATACAAGTACAAAAATGCTAGCTATCCCTAATCTTTCCCTAGGTCTTTCCCTGAACCCTAAACTGTATACCAGACACCACAAAATGTCATTGTTACTGCAAATATCCCTATGTTAACCCTGGTCTATAGACTTAATAGCAAAATAAGCAACAGAAATTGGGGCGATAAGAATAAGCAGTAAACCATAGTACAGGACCTAAACAGGGTAAACTGAGTTTTACAGAAGTGTTTTCAAAGTACTGGTACAAGGAAGAGCCAATAACCATTGGGCAATATTCAAGCAAACTGTACTGGAATAAGGCATCCCAAAATACAACAATCACTGCAAACAGATATACAGAGGATATGCTATAATCCGCATCATACTGAAAGGGACAGGGATCCTAAAGAGAGGCATCACATTCAACAAATACTTGACCACTTTCACAGCTTTATTTAAACACTGGACAAAGATATGTGAGAGATTTACATGATTCATCCTTAAATTTGGCTGAATTCACAAATATATTCAAAAAGTTTCAATCTGAATATTTTTTAATATTTTATTCCACACAATCTGAATTTCCTTCGTAGGGCTGAGTTTACATCTTTATTTTTCAGGCTGTAGATCAGCGGGTTCATCATGGGGACAATAGCCGTGTTAAACAGAGAAAGGATTTTGTTGGGACCTATGTTTCCACCAGATATTGTTACCGTATATTGTAAGATGATAGAAGAATAGAAGATGGCAACCACCATGATGTGTGAGGAACACGTGTAGAAGGCTTTACGTCTGCCGGCACTGGAGCTTATCCTTAATATACAAGAAATAATGGAAACATAGGGAATTATTGTAAGGACAAGTAAAATAAATGCATTCATGCTGCCAAAAATTAGAATATAAAAGTCTAAAAGTGAAGTGTCACTACAAGTAATGTCCCGGATGGGCAAAGGGTCACAAAAATAGTGGTCGATTTCCTTGGAAATATAACAGGTGAACCTTGAAATGAGGATAATGTTAGGAACCATCTCTAAGCACAGAGTCTCCGACTCATGACCGTGTGATAATGGAGAGGTCTACAGATGGCTACATACCGGTCATAACTCATGGCCGCCAAAATCGAGAGCTCATTACTGGTTAATGTAGAGAAAATATATAACTGGGTCATACAGGCCGAGAAGGACACTATAGGGTTCTGTGTTGTGGCAATATCAAAAATCTTATGTAACGCTGTGGTGGAGCTGGATATATCGATCAGAGACAAGTTGGAGAGGAAGAAGTACATGGGAGTGTGCAGGTGGACATCAAGGCCGACCAGTAGTAGAATGGTGAGATTTCCAACAAGAGAGATGAGATAAATGAGAAGAACCAGAAGGAAGATGAAAACTTGTAGTTCAGGAACATCTGAGACCCCTTTAAGCCTAAAGCTGTCTATCATGGTCTGGTTTATGGAACTCATGGATGAACTTGGTTTTCCTTCCTATAAAAGTATATATACACATATGAACTATTATATAGTGATGATTGTTTTAAATGCCATTTGCCAGGGGGTAATGGGGGCATTGATTTACTCTTCCTTTCATGGCCCTAGTCCATCAGTCACACTCTTAGTTACCTCTATATAAGTATCACATTGTATTGTGTTTATGGAGTCAATGTAAGCTCTGATGGCCTTGTGGTCCCCGTAGCTCTTCCTGGAGTAGTGATATCACATACTTGCTAGGATATGATGTGCAGATTGTTGAATTTTTTGACGTAGATAAACTCCAAACATCCGCGAGAGCGTAATCACACCAACGTGCTTAGCCCGCTCATGTCGATCTTCGTCATCATCATAGTCAACCCTTGGCAATCGCAGCTGATAGCTGGGCCAGCTTCATTATTAAGACAGTAAGACGCCATCATTTACCTTATGTAATGTTATAAAGAACAATGTAAAAGAAATTACAAATTAAAACAATCATTATATAATAAGAATCGTATGCTGGGGCAACATAGACAGCCGGTACCTATCTGTCACACACCCAACGCTAACACTTATACATGTAGCTGAGCTGTGGGAGTAAATCTCATGAGGTCTGAACAACTCCTAGATTACATATATAATAGAATTTTACACTGGAGAATATTGGTTTCATTAGAAAACTGCAACTTTTTCTTTTTTTGCTTTTTTTTGCAAATTATTATACTTATGAGCATAAGAAATGTATCAACTTTATTACTTGTTTCAGGAAAACGATTTTGTTTAACTTTATAGACTTTTTTTTTAACTTTTCATCATAGACTCTCAATTCAATCCATTATTAGTACATATAGTTGTAGTTGCCATCTGTGGTATGTAGGTGATACAGCCCGCCTTTTCATACCGGGGCTCAAGAATCCTTATACTATGGGTCACGGTTATATGTGGTTTGGCACAAGGTTTGGCGCAATGATGGTTGTTGTTATGAAAGACAGACATCAGTTTTAGGCTATGTTCACACATCATAAGAGACCGGCCTTTCCGTGAAAAGATCATTCCGGACGGTACTGCAGTACTGGCCGGATGATCTATAGGGCCGCAGAGTTCTGATCAACGCCCGCATCAGAACTCTCCACTGCACACTGAAGGGCCGTAACAACCGCCGTACTTTTACGAAAAGATACGTTGTATAAACATAGCCTTACATAGTATGAACGGTTGTTGTTATGAAAGACAGACGTCAGCTTTACATAGTGTGAACCTAGCCTTATTGGCATATGTATTATTCTTTTTGCACCATTATACTGTCATATTTTTGCACAGGGTGTAACTTTTCTTGCATCATTTATGAAGCAGTTTACAATATTTGTCAGCATTTTACACCGGCTGCGCCAATTTTTTTATTGTCCGCTTGAAGGGGGGCGTATTGGGTGCGTGGTTTAAGTTAGATACTTTTTTAGCCAGATTTATCATGTGCAATTTTTTTTTTATTTTGCAAAAAAAAATATTGCGCAGCGATCCTCCAGGCAGAATCTGGCGTAGTCTGTTAGCCTTTTTTTTTCCTACAAAAAATTGTGGATAAAAGGATAAACATAACTCACCATGGAAAATTTATGATCCATGAATTACAATTATGATAAGACAACCGGTACTGAGATTACTAAGAATATGGACATTTCCAACTTTTGCATATTCAGAGACATTCACCAAGGCCTGAGAGCCTTAGTGATTATTATTAAAAATAGGTGCACTGTTTTGTACAGATAGAAGTGACTTTGCTTTGTACTGTCGTGCACTTTGTTAACTTGTTGTTAGGGAGGAAGTGTAATAAACCATAACACATAATAACATGTAGCCAATGCACTTAATTTAGCCCAGCCTCTCTCTAACCAAGTAGAGGAAATGCTGTGCAGTCTAGTGTGGCTTAGAGTGAGGGATGGTGAATTATTTCCTACCTTCTATTAGTTAGGCTTCAATGCTGAGTGTGCAGTGACCCAGATTCATGTAGGTCAGCACTGATGTTAGGTGTATTTCAGGGTATTCTGTGGATAAAGGCGTTTACTTCATTTTGGCCACTAGATGGCACTTTTTTCTTCTACAGGGGGGAAATTTGGAAGAAGCCTAAAGTGCTTGAAGAGAACTTTGCCGATTACCTGCCTAGCTTTGGGCCTATTGTAGCCCTGCAAAAGTTTCCTTCCAGTTGTGTTCATCAGGTGACAAATTTGCTCCACCAATGGGAAACAAGTCCTGGCCCTTACTTATAAGTCTGGTGAAGAGGGCCATGTGGCCAGTTCCACATTAGTCTTAGTTTTAGTTCCAGGAAAAACAATACACCAAAGTCCCTAAGGTTGTCTTCTCCAGGGCCAGGCCCTGAGGCCAGGGCTTGAAGTAACTCAAACTATATTTTTCCACAAGCTCCTAAAAGCCAGGCTATGGCCTGTCAAAGCTAAAAGGGGTAACTACCATGGGCTAGGGGATCACACATGTTCACTCTGTCGCAATTCAGAATTTTTTTCTTAAGTCCTACCAGTCTGAACAGGGACTTGTCTGAAAACAGTTGGAAAAGTGCTACTGGCCGTCGTGCTCTGCTGTTTCTTGCTCAGTGTTCTCAGCTAATGTTGAAGGACCAGCTCTGCTCAGATGGTCTTCCTGGGGCCTGTGTTACTGGACTTGGCATTCTGTGTACGTGGCCAGCCTTAACCGATCAGTCATAGCTGTGAGTATGTTTTATTCTTTCTTTAAGTTTATCGCAAGTGTAGCCAAGATTGACAGAATCCCCTCCCCCCAACAGAGTGTCATGTATATTTGGACAAATCCCCTTCAGATGGCCCCCTCAGTACATGTACAAGTCTTTCCCTAAAAACTTCGCGAAATATTGTCCAACTGCTAAAGCAGTATCTTCAAAATGATGCACAAAGAGTCTGTACATTCCTATATTCCACCAACACACAACGGATGAAACACTGTCTGAAAAAAAGTAATCTGGGCAAAGATAGCATTTTACACGCCAGAGCGTTAGACCTTGCCCAACTTACAGAGCAGGAACAAGTCTTTGTGGAGAAGTTGTACAAGAGCCCTACAGCACATCTTGCACCTTCCAGGTCTTTGGGATGGGCGTAAAGACATTGTGGCAGTCATGTCATGGAATTGCATAAGAACCTATACCTCACAGAGGGCACTTTAGCTCAGATTAAGGTGTACTATTATTTTACCCAATCGTCTGAGAGCCAACAAGTGTACATTTCTCAGTGAGGAAGCAAAGGGTGTCTATCCCTCGAAAACAATAGGGATGGACGCTAAAAGTCCATCATATCTGACCCTTCTCTCCACCAACATCATGTGTTGGATGAGAAGTCACACAGACACCTCATAGTGCTGCGGGCCAACCTTAGTATAAGGTTTATGATAAGATGTATGGGTGTTAAGAGTCCGACCACTAGTACAAAATGTTAAACAGCAGAGGCAAGGGGGGAACACAACAAACTATCCAGACTAACCTCTCCCCGTTCCTCTCCAGCTCTAGGTCACCTCACTTGGACCTACATCGGCCTCCGGGATCTCCTGCGCTGCCAACGTCACAACCTGGTTGATGGACAGCCCACTTAGACAGTCAGTGACTTGGACAGGCTATCCATCAGCTAGGAGGGGCATTTTCCTCCAAATCGTGGCGTCATCACTTGGGGCAAAATGCCTTCCGGCGAAGGTCCAAGGGCCAGTCAGACAGCACATCACGGGCACGGGGAGAGGTGATCAATGCTTTATTGCTATGTTCTCCCCTGCCCCTGCCACCTGTCAAATATTGAAAATGCCCGGACTTCTCCTTTAAGTATAATTTCTGGTCACTGGTGCTTCTATGGGCACACAATTTTGACCATCAACGGCCAATATTTATATGGCATGGAGGCAGAAGAATTATCTTTTGGCTTCCACTAATGTCTGTGTCTTGCTTTGATAGTCTGGTATGATCACTACATTAATGATCTTTTATTTTATTTTGATTTTATGATTTTATTTTGGGTTTCAATGTGACACATGATCCTTGTTCTTTTGTATTTTTGTATTTAGAATTACAAGATGACCTAAATTAACATTGTATTTCTGTTATTATGTATGGGAACAATAATGCAGGGAATACTACTATCATGTCACCTTGTGCGCATGATTACTAATGTCCCATAAGGGGACTCGGGCCCGGAGGATCCGCTCCACTTTGGAGGACTCTCTCCGGAAATACGATGAAATTGTTGAATGATTACAGCAACAAAAATATCCCAGGAATGTAATAAATTCTAGAGGGATGGCTGCACGAGGGATAGAGAAGACATAACGCTTAATAGATTGTCAAATGAAAAATAGCAATAGAAATCGGCCATGTTGTCAACTGCTTATAGTGCTGACTATGGGAATTAGTACAATGGTTGAAAAGTACAGAATTTATAGTAATACCTACCAGTACTTTTCTGTGTCATACTAGTATATCACTAGTCCTGAAAGGATTTCTGGATAGTTGTGGATTAATGCTAGTAATCCAATAACACCTACTATACAATTGCCCATACTAGCTATATACCAGCACCAGTATGCTGTGCCACTATCGTTATCAGTATACAGCATAATACTGGTATATTGTATGAAAAATCATTTTTTTATGTGCCTGTCAGGCTTGTGTCTGTTTTGAGCTTGGTGCAGTCCTTGGCTTGTGGCATACGTCTGAGACTGTGTTTATATCATATATTTTTGCATTTGTCTGAACTCTGTCCTACTCCTACCTCAGTAATTGATTTTTTTTACCACACCCATCTTTCCCCTGCATAATTTCCTATGGCCACTTAACAGTGGCCCTATTACACGGAGCAATAATCACACGATTTAGCCGATTATTGTTTCTTGTAATTGAGACAACAATCTGTCGATAAAACGATAATCAGCTGATTGTTTCTTTAGGCCCAGACCTAAAATTATTGGCCGCCGACCGCGCATCAATATGTGTAATAGCGATGCACGGCCGACGGCTGATGATTTCACAAACATTTTACATTACCTGTCCATGTTCCTGGTCTTCTTCTTCGCTCTGCTTCCTCCCCGACACGGCACCCTGTAGCTTTAGAGCGGCCTGTCTGACAGGCTGCTCAGCCAATCAGTGACCATTCTAAGGCTGCAGAGGAGACCGGGAACGTAGACTGGTAATGTAAACTGTTTTGGCAAAGACTGCACGGACATAACTAATGATCTCCCTGCAGCCCTTGCTAAACAATTATCGGGCCATGTAATAGGCCCAATAAACGAGTGCCGATCTAGTGATTGACACACTGCCTTCTCCACTTATCCTTCACCTTGTCAACCTGGGTTCTAGGTCTCTGATCCAATCACATTTTGGACCAGACCCCTGATCTCCTATAAATCACCACCAGCCAGTTAACCCCTCTTTGGCTATTAGACTATTTCTGACAAGGTGATGAGTCTATTTTTAGTCCACCTTGCATCAATTAACTGTCTTTGTCCTAACTAATTAGCTAGCAGGTGTCGGCCGGCCGCCAATTTTGACGCTCTGGACCACTGGCACCCGGCTCTTCCCATGCGGGGTTAGTATTAGCCATTTTATACCGGCTAACACTAAGCCCCGACTTAGTGATGGATTCCGTCTATTAGACGTCTTCCACTACTAAGTCTATATAGTAAATAAATAAAGCCACAAGTGAAAAATATTTTTTAATTCAAATAACCCCCCCCCTCCTTGTTGACCATTTTATAAAAAAAAAAAAATCCCAACAACCGATGGTCATCGACATAGTCCACCGAATCCGCCGTAATCCACAGGATACTGACATCTAAAAAACAAAAAGGGAGAAACACACAAAAAACACTCAAACAGGAGGAACACCCATCATTGTGAGCGGTGTTGTGCACCTTACAGTATGCAGCATCTTTACAGATCTCTGCTTACAGTGTGGCACCCAAGGGGTTAAAGGAGGATGGATTGCATCCCCCTTAACTCTTTGGGTGCCATACTGAACAATATGGCCCCAGGGGGTTAAGTTAGAGCCCCTACTTAAAATCTTGGGGCCAGACTGATGTCAGACTGCACCCATACCAGCAAGGAAGGTTAAGTGACCTCCCTTCCTTGCTGGGATGCAGTGCAGGGGGAGGGGGGAGTGCTTTCCACTCACCCTCCAGGTCTTCTCTCTTCACCGGAGCCCGGCACAATGAGCTCAGTGTGCCGTCTCCGACTCCTTATATGCCCGCTCATCCAATCAGCTGGAAGGACATATAAAACAAAATGTTTCTTCTAATGTTGCTATTATGATCAAAAAATAGCACAATTAGAAGAAACATTTGCTGTTTTAATTAAATCTAAAGTATTACATTGAGCTGTATTACCTGTATTAGCGATCCCCAGCATTAATACAGCTCCCTGTAATACTTAATATTTAATTAATAAAGCAAATTTTCGTTGTAAGTAAGCAATCTACTTTTACAATAGCATAATTAAAACAAAGGCCTTTTCAATTAAATATACTGTAAATAAATATATATGTGTGTGTATATATATATATATATATATATATATATATATATATATATATACATTCATTTATATATTTTTTTATTAACAGTAAATTTAATTGAAAAAGCAATTAATCGTTTTAATGAAGCTATTGTACAGGGAAAATAGCTTACTTAGAGCGAAAATTTGCTTTATTAATTAAATATTAACTATTACAGGGAGCGATATTATTGCTGGGGATCGCTATTGCCGGTAATACAGTGCCCTGTGATAATACTGTGAGTAATACTGCTTCTCTGCTTTCCCAGGGAGCGTAAACTTTATTTAAACAGCTAAACAATTGTTTAGCTGTTTTAATAAAGTTAATTTAGATTCAAATATTCGATCACATATTCAATCGAACTCGAATCTTTTGAACAGTGCAGTATTCGATCGAATACTGTTCGCTCACCTCTAATGGCTGGTACCTATATGTCATACACATCGCACCATGTAACATTTCCCTGTTTTCAGGGTCCCAGCAGTAAAAACCAACAAATTAGTGTATGTTTTGGATAGGGGGATGGTAAATAGACATGGGAATATCCTTTAAAGGGATTCTGTCATTTCAGAGCTGCAGCTACAGGCGGATAGGTGATAGCAAGATAAAACCAATGATGTTTGACCTAACCTCTTAACGACGCATGACAAGTATACTTGTCATGCCGCCGTTAAGGAGATGCAGAGAGGGCTCCTGGCACTGTCCGTCTCTGCAGTGCCGGCTAATTAGCTAATTAGATGCAGTTGTCAAAGCTGACAGCTGCATCTAACTAACGTTACAGCCCCATCTCTGGTGTCTAGTGGGGGAGATCGCTCCCCCTGATGCTGATCCCGCCTCGGTAATTGATTGCTTCCGGCTGCAGCAGCCCTAAGCAATCTAACACTGATCTCATTGATCAGTGTATTTTACGCACACTGCAGTGATCTCTATGAGTGATCACTGCAGTAATAATAAAAGTCCCCCAGGGGACAAAAATAAAAAATCCCCTCCTCTAATTAAAGTCTGAATCACCCCCCTTTTCCTATTTTACAAATAAAAATAAATAAATAAATAAACAAACATACATGTTTGGTATTGCCGCATGCATAATCGCCCCAACTATTAAATTATTACATTCTTGATCCCGCACAGTAAACAGCGTCAGCGCAAAAATCCACCAAATTGCAAAATTGCGGATGTTTTGTCACATCAAATCCAGTAAAATTATAATAAAAAGCGATCAAAAAGTCTGATATTTGCATTCAAGGTACCGATAGAAAGTACAGATCATGGCACAAGAAATGACATCTCACATAACCCCACAGACCAAAAAATAAAAGCGTTATAAGAATAGAAATAGAGCAATTTAAAGAAATTTTTTATTTTTTTTTTAAAAGGTTTTCATTTTTTAAAAGCCATCAAATTTAAATAAAAGTTACATATCGTTGTAATCGTACCAATTTGAGGAACATAAATTACATGTTTATTTTTACCATGGGGCGAATGGTGTCAACACAACCCCCCCCCCCCCTCCAAATTTTTTTTTTTTTTTCAATTTTACTGCACAATTTTTTTTTCCAGTTGTGCAGCATATTTTATGGAGAAAGTGAAGTCGGTCAATGTAAAGTACAATTAGTGTCATAAAAAATAAGGGCTCATGTGGGTCTGTAGGTGAAATAATGCAAGCGCTATGGTTTTTTAAGCACAAGAAGAAGAAAATGAAAGAACAAAAACACCTGAACAAGCCCAGGAGAGGCCTTTGCAAGTGTGAAAATGCAAAAGTAGTGACCATGTCTCTGAGGACACCTTAACGTGGTGACATGGTACACTCTGTTTGATCAAATAGTTTGCTAAGATCCTCACTTTTTAATATCTACAGAGCAGGTTTTTATTGTGGGTATGCCGGGGGGAGTATGTACGGTAAGCGCTTGCACCTGTGGGTTGCTGTTGCACTTTTTTTTGTTTGTATATACATACAGCTGTTATCCCAGGACCTCAACAATACAAAGCAACATGGCTAACTTCTGTGCCCCCCCACAACACGGCTAACCTCTGTGCCCCCCCACAACACGGCTAACCTCTGTGCCCCCCACGACATGGCTAACCTCTGTGCCCCCCACGACATGGCTAACCTCTGTGCCCCCCACAACATGGCTAACCTCTGTGCCCTCCACAACATGGCTAACCTCTGTGCCCCCCACAACATGGCTAACCTCTGTGCCCCCCACAACATGGCTAACCTCTGTGCCCCCCACAACATGGCAAACCTCTGTGCCCCCCACAACATAGCTATCAGCTCCTGGTCTCGTCCATGTCATGCAGGCATTACCGCTGCAGTTTTTACTGGGCTCAGATGTTAGTTTCCTAGGAAAGGAAACACAGGGGCCTAGACGCAGATTTCTATTGATGTTTAACAGGCTTTTTTGCACCGGTTTTGATTAATTTTTTATGGGGTGTTTATGCTGCAAAAGCTTAAGCAGAAATGCTTTAACCCCTTAGCGACCCATGATGTACCTGGTACGTCATGGTGCCGCGGGGGGTGTACAGAGCGGGGTCCTGCCGGGACCCCGCTCTGAACGGCATCGATCCCGGCTGCAATCTGCAGCCGGGCAGTGCCTCTATTAGCCGGCGCGGGTCCCGTTGCCGCGCCGGCTAATTAAGCACTTCAATGCAGCTGTCAAACCTGACAGCTGCATTGAAGTGCTTTATGCACAACATCCCTGGTGCGTAGTGGCACGGATCTCCCCCTCGCGATCGCATCGCGGGCAGGAGATCCGTTCTTCTGGCCAGCCCGGGCCTCCGCGTCTCACTGACGCTGATCCCGGCTCGGCAATAGATAGCAATCTATGACCGATCTAATCGATCTTTGCTGTGTATATACACAGCATTGATCTCTATGAGAGATCAGTGCTTTGTATATACAAGTCCCCCAGGGGGGCTTCTAGTTTATGTAAAAAAAAAGTAAAAAAATGTTTTTATTAATAAAAAATCCCCTCCCCTAATAAAAGTCCACATCACCCCCCTTTTTCCCATTTTATAAATATAAATTATTAAATAAACAAATAAATTAAACATATTTGGTATCTCCGCGCACGTAATCGCCCGAACTATTAATTAATCACATTCCTGATCTTGCACGGTAAACGGCGTCAGCGCAAAAAAATTCCAAAGTTCAAAATTGCGCATTTTTGGTCGCATCAAATCCAGAAAAAATGTAATAAAAAGCGATCAAAAAGTCATATATGCGCAATCAAGGTACCGATAGAAAGTAAACATCATGGCGCAAAAAAATGATACCTGACACAGCTCCATAGACCAAAGAATAAAAGCGCTATAAGCCTGGGAATAGAGCAATTTTAAGGAACATATATTTGTTAACAATGGTTTGAATTTTTTACAGGCCATCAGATACAATAAAAGTTATACATGTTATACATCATTGTAATCGTAACGACTTAAGGAACATGCATAACAAGTCAGTTTTACCATAGGGCGAATGACGTAAATGCAAAACTCCCCGAAATCAAAACAAATTCGTTTTATTTTTCAATTTGACAGTGCAAATGATTTTTTTCCGGTTTCGCAGCATATTTTATGGAAAAATAATGCCTGTCATTGCAAAGAACAATTTGTTTCGCAAAAAATAAGTGCTCAAATAAGTCTCTAGGTAAAAAAATGCAAGCGCTATGGACTTTTAAACATAAAATGGAAAAAGCAAAAGCGCAAAAACGACAATTGGCTTTGACCTTAAGGGGTTAAACAGCCTCTTCACCTGAACTTGAACTTTTGAATAGTTCACTCATCTATCATTGTATTAAGACAATAACATCCATGGAAGTGCAAGGTGCGGAAAACAGCCATGTTTTGGGTGGCACAGAGGTTAGCCATGTTGTGGGGGGCACATAGGCTAGCCATGTTGTGGGGGGCACAGAGGTTAGCCATGTTGTGGGGGGCACAGAGGTTAGCCATGTTGTGGGGGGCACAGAGGTTAGCCATGTTGTGGGGGGCACAGAGGTTAGCCATGTTGTAGGGGGCACAGAGGCTAGCCATGTTGTGTGGGGCACAGAGGCTAGCCATGTTGTGTGGGGCACAGAGGTTAGCCATGTTGTGGGGGGCACAGAGGTTAGCCATGTTGTGGGGGGCACAGAGGTTAGCCATGTCTTGTAGTCTGCACATTGTCCAATTTTGTGTTTTTTTGAGATGAAGAATTAAAGTCAAGCTAAAGTCAAACTTTTTTCGGTAAGTGCAACTTTTTCTTTTCACTCTTCTGCTGATTGTTATAGTTAAAGAACTGCTTCAAGTTAGCACCACTGATTTGTTCAGCTACCCTGTGCAACACCTGTGATTTGAATTTAAAAAAAAAGTAAATAATGGGGTTGTACTGACATGCAGGCGAAGCAAATTATTTGCACTAATCTAGGGGTGTAAATAATGAAGTAATCAGGTCGGGGGGCATAGGTAGCCCTGGCAGGAAGAAGGGAATTATCCCGAAACAGCTGCCCCTGATAACATGCCTCCACCTCCTCCACCTGACCGCCTCCCTGCAAATCTGCTACAATAAACTATGAAGACACCAACTTGGTGAGTGCTGGAATTTTCTTTTTATCATCTATCACAACTAAAATACTTTGGTCTTTTTGACACAAATGTTTTTACCACCATAGTATTCAAAACATTCAAGTACAATTTCAAATATGTTAATACTTTATTTTATGCAAATTAAGTTTTCGTTGTATAGATAATTTTACATCTTTATTTTTCAGGCTGTAGATCAATGGATTCAACATGGGGACAATAGCCGTGTTAAACAGAGAGAAGAACTTGTTGGACCCTGTGTTTCTCCCAGAAACTGTTACCATGTATTGTAAGATGATAGAAGAATAATAGATGGCGACCACCGTGATATGTGAGGAACATGTGTAGAAGGCTTTACGTCTGCCGGCACTGGAACTTATTTTTAAAATAGACGTAATAATAAAGATATAAGGAGTTATAGTCAGGAAAAATAAAATAAGAATTTTCACACTGCCATCAATTAGAATGTAAAGGTCCATAAGTAAAGTGTCACTGCAGGTAATGTCCCGGATGGGTAAAGCATCACAAAAATAGTGGTCGATTTCCTTCGAAATGTAACAAGTGAACCTTGAAATGAACACAACGGCGGGAGTAATCTCTATACAACCAAAACCCCAGCTGACTGAGGCCAGCAGACCACAAAGTCTCCGACTCATGATACTGTGATAACGTAGAGGCCTACAGATGGCCACATACCGATCATAACTCATGGCCGCCAAAATGGAAAACTCATTATAGGCTAAGGCAGAGAAAATATATAACTGGGCCATACGGGCCGAGGAGGAAACCATGTGGTTCTGTGTTGCAAAGATAACAAAAATCTTATGTAACGCTGTGGTGGAGCTTGATATATCGATCAGAGACAAGTTGGAGAGGAAGAAGTACATGGGAGTGTGCAGGTGGACATCAAAGCAGACCAGTAGTAGAATGGTGAGATTTCCAACAAGAGAGATGAGATAAATGAGAAGAACCAGGAGGAAGATGAGAACTTGTAGTTCAGGAACATCTGAGACGCCTTTAAGTCTAAAGCCTTCTATCAAGGTCTGGTTCATGGAACTCATGGATGGACTTGGTTTTTCTTCCTGTAAGTATACATACACACACGTCAATGGAATGATGATAATTAGACAGCTGTATGAGACCATTTAGACACAGCTTAGTTACTCCTTATTGGCATTGAGCTGAAAACAGAGACATGCCAGTTTCTATAGATGAGTTGCTGGACTTTATTATATTCAATTATAGAAAGTCTTCTACCTTACATAACTCAGTACTTGGGCTTTAAATGATACGATCACCCCCTCCTGGATGAGCACGTCTCTACGCTGCTGTAAAGTCTAAATTCTGCAGTCTTCATACCTTACTTTGTAATAGATTTTTTGGTGCTTGGTCCAGTGAAAAATGCTTTTTATCGTTTGTCTATTGTGCCACCTGGGCGGGGCATCACAGACTCTGCATCACTTCTACCGCCCACATCGGCACCATAGGCTCCTCACCTCAGTGGCCATTGGAATGGGCCAGCCTAGAGGTCTAGGCCCCAAACCCCTCTAGGTCGGTACTTAAACTATCACTGTCATTTCACACTACTTTCCTCCATTTATTAGCTTAAGCGATTCCTAATATTTCTCTTACTTTATTTATGAAAAAAAAAGACTTCTTACTTGGTGTCCTATGACTGTGAGACACTTTTGTAACAAAGAGACCAAGATAAAACACAGTCATTGGAGCCAGGATACGGAAAGAGGGTATTTTCTGTGCCTGAAGGCTAAATCATAAAGTCAACTGTCCTTTGTGTAAATAGCATTATTATTACTCTTACTGTATGAGCACAGTGCCGCCTCCTGAATGTAATGTTAACTTCTCACCTCTATTTAGTCTTCATGTTTGTCGTCAGAATCATCATCAGAGGTTCAGTGTTAAGTTTAACCCCTTCCTTTCTGTGCTGATGTTTTTTTTTCTGTCTACATAGCACATTTCACTGCAATTATATAGCTGTACAGTAGGGGCTCAAGCAACTTCACTGCAAATGGGTGGGGGGATGTGGACATGCAGAGAGAAAGGAGCGCTGCACCTCGCACCTATGGCTGACACTAATGCCTCCCGGTTACATTTAAAAAACAACGCCAGGATGTTAGTATGTAATTTGATCAAACCATATTGCCCCATGTACCATGTGCAGGTCTCCTGGCTCACATGGGTCCCTACACTAACTCCACACTGTGTCAGTCAGCGACCGTTAACCCTGCAAGGCAAGCACAAACAGGAAAGGGAGGCTATGGAATGGCCCTGCAACCCCAATGTCACAGGACCAATCCCCAAGGGCCCCCCCAAACCCAGCAGGCACCACCGACGGAGAAAGCTGCCACCAAGCAACAGAAAGTGTGAACAAGGTCTTACTGCTCACCACTGCATCGGAGGTAGAATGGGAGAAATAGGAAAAAATAGAAAAAAGGTACTTACCATGTGTGCACAGGTGCTTCCTGCTAATTGGGGTCATATACTGCAGTACTGGCCAGATGATCTGTATTTCTGGTGAATTCGGATGCGGGCACACAACACACACATGTCAGTTTTTCGTGTGGCCGGATGGAATGCCGGCCGGAGCATATACTATGTGTATACACTCCGGCTGGGATTCCTTTCACTCCAATATAACGTATGTTTTGTATAAATCACAGACGTGCATTATTATGATGAATAACATTTTATAAAAAAAATGATATTATCATCACCATAATATTATTATTATTATTATTATTATTATTATTATTATTATTATTATTATTATTATTATTATTATTATTATTATTATTATTATTATCACTATTATTATATCCCCCCCCCAAAAAAAACAAAAAACAAACAAACAAACAAACAAATCCTTCTTTTATCAAATTAATATTTTTAGTTTTAACATTTGCAATAAGTCAAATTTGACATGGGGGTATTGAGTAACTTTAACTGTACGTGTACTGATGAATATTTCAGTGTTTTACAAATAACATTAACAAGTCAAGTCTTTTTTATATGAGGTTTTCAGTTACAATCCCATTGACTATACTGACGCAGTCCGCTTCGCATATATCATGTTGCAGCAGTGTTATCAGGATTTAGAGGATTTTTCTAGACCACTGCACATATTGTAAAAGCACAGGGTGTCTCTCTGTATATTTGCTGCACTACTATAATGGTGTTGCACCTGCTTTATCCTTACTGCTCAGTATTATGGAACCCATATACAAGTATACATCTTATAGTGACGTCACAGCCCTGATGTTTCCTCTCGTACACGTGCTCCATGAGTATTAGACTATATTCTATTGTTGTGACCTGTCCATCTAGTCTGCCTTATATATATTTTTCTTTCCTATTATCTTGCTATGTTTATTCTAGACAGGTTTACATTCACTTACTGTAGATTTACTTACCACATCTGCTGGAAGTTTATTCCAAGTATCTACTACTCTTTCAGTAAAGTAATATTTACTTTACTTTACTTTTAATATTCACCCCCTTGTACTTGAGTTCAATATAATAATTTCCCCTAGTTTGATCGCTGACCCAGCTGAGGTTAAACATCCCCTATAACTATGGCATAAAACCATCATCATTATACAGATATGTAATGCAAAGAAAGAATCCAAGTACAGTGCTTTGTGTATAACCCAAGGAGACTATAGCAAACATGAGATAAAGCGGTTACAGGACATCATTTACCTTATGTGATGTTATAAAGGACGATGTAAAAGAAGCTACAAAGTATAAGCAATCATGACGACAGAAGACGACGTGAAGAAATCCTATCCTGGTGTAACATGGACGGCAGGTGCTTCTCCGTCACATACATGACCCCAGCATTTATACATGTGGCTCAGCTGTGGGAATAAATCTCCAGGGGTCTGAACAACAGCTAGAATGGTTAATAATATCCGTATACAATGGA